>NW_006159795.1:2764210-2816121 GCF_000334495.1 Tupaia belangeri chinensis
TTCAGCAGGGAACCTGAACGCCCCATTGGCCATGTGGCTTCCAGCACTGCTTTCAGTATGCCACTGTACGTGCCAGACCTGCACCACCAAGGCTGGGCTAGAAATGCTAATTTTACAATCATGGTATAGGAGATAAATGATGTAAGATTATACACATATTCACATGTATTTATTTTGTTTTGTTTTGTTTTTGCTATTAGGGCGCAAGTGCTTGCAGGAAAAAAGACACAGAGAGAACGAGAGAGAGAGGGAAAATGAGCAATCCTCTCCCAGGGAGATGGCCATACTACAATCTCTTCTCCTCCATTCTTTTCTTGGGATTTTGGGCACACACAGTCATATGCCTGGCATATTTTTCAAGCAGCCAGGTCCCAGACTCAAATAGTGCTCTCGGCCACATAGGATCCAGCTGCCTTAACCATGGCACTTCCCGGTTGGCTCCTATATTCTCCACTTTTAACTATGAATTAGTGTGGTCCACATGGGGTATTGAAAATGCACAAGAACAAGATTGGTTATTAGGTTAGCATATTGAGATTACAAATGTTTTTTTCCCCTATTTTCCAATTCCTAATACATTACTTTAAAAGTAGTATTCAATATCTGATAAAGAAAAGCATATTATAAATCTGAAAAAGACTACATTTAGAGTCTAAAATCATACTTTAAGTATGTAATTTAAGATAAACTTTACTAATGCTAAATAAATCGGTTTGCTTACAACTATTCACTAGAATTAAGGAGACTCAAGCCTGTCAGTAATTTAAATTAGCTGAATAAATTCCCATTAATTACACCAAATTTACATTTTAATTATACTAGAAGAAGTTTTTTCAATCTTCTATTATTCATAGGGTGCTATAGTGTGAAGGCATTTTAATAATAAGTCATGATATAATCTGGGAACAGCTATATATGTGTTACACATAGAAATACCTCATTTACTTAAATTTAAAAAAAAAATCCTTTACACATGACTTCAACTTCTGTGAGAACTACCAGCACTGTTCTGGTTTCAATTCATTTACCTGAGGATTCATAAAATGAATAAAATAAAACTTATGGAAATTTTTAAATAATCTCATTGTCCTCAGTCTAGAAACTCACACTAAGAATAAGATCCACTTCTTAAAATAAAGAAGTCTTATACCTTTGTTCAAGTACAGTGAGATATTATTTTTATTACTAATGCCTCAGCAAGTATGACAGTAAGGAAAGAGGGCTCTATGGTCAGTTGCCGTGTTCACAAGGGAGGTTCGTGGACTAACATTAACAAAAAGTAAGTCCTGGTATCCACAATCACCTTCTCCAGGCAACAGAGCTACACCGGAGCCTTTCATGTGAAGTTGGTCAAGCCATCAGAAGGAAGCATGACCTTCTACAGCAGCATGCATGGACAGGAAGAAATGTCTTTATTCAGACATCCTAGAAAGCCATGTTAATTCTCCATGGGCGCCATGGAATGGTTCCAGAAAGCTGCCTTTCATGGTGGGCGGGGATGCTGACTGCAACTGGTCACTGCCCTGTTTGTCCCTGGATGCACACATAGAACTTGATACCCTTCCTCCTGGTTAATCCTTCCTTAATGCCATCATCCTTTATTTCTTTGCTGAATACTGAGCAGGAAGAAGGGGAGGGCTGGGGTTTTAGAATAAACCTCAACATTAGTATTTAACACTTCCTCTTAACACAGCTCAGCCTATCATTATCCTCCCTGACATACTCCATCCTCATTGTTCCTCTAACCTTTTACCTATGCTGTGTCTTTCCTTTTCTGACTCCACATGCTAAACAAACCCAGTCACTGTCCAGCTCAAAACTCAACATTGTCATTATCGTCTTTTCTCTCCTCCGATCCTAGCATCTGCATCTCCCATCTGAACATCTTAAAGGACAATCCTGTGTTAATCTCAAATTGTCTTGTTAGAAATGTGTGCCCCTGACCAGAACAGTTCCCTGTGACTTAGATATCATGTTCTGAGCAAAAACTGCATTGTGATTTTAATTGAGGTACTGCTCGTTCTACCCTGAGGCATGCAACGCAATGCGAGGTATATATGTCTGCCATTCTATTAACAGGGACACCAAATGGCCAGAATACTAAAATAAGACAATATTGCTAATGACTTGGGGACACTGAAAATTGTTTAGACTCAAATGGAAGTTTAATTATGTTTGGCTTTATTTTAGCAATTTGGTGTATTAGATTATTTAGCAATTTAGCAATTTGGGTTATTAAAAAAACAAGTAACATTTGGCATTTTTAACAATTGTGGTTCATAAAAAACTAATACTTTACAAAGGTAATTAAAGCATCTCCATTTATACAGGATTCTCCCCAATACATCAATTCCCTATATTTGTGGACCAAAACATAGGTTGTGTATTTGAATGCTCCCACCAATAATAACACAACTGAAAAAAAAAATAATGAAATGATAACACTTTACATGGAAGACAACAAGCAACCTTATAATAGAGACTGAAGGGGCAGGGGGCAGCAGGTGGAGTAGTAGTTAAGGTGCTGGACTCCCACATGACTGACCGTGGTTCAAGCGCAGAACACAACAGCACGACATGCCAGGCGTATGTCCGTGCATGCCCCAAATCCTGAAAGAATGGAGAAGAGATTATGGTGTGGCCACCCCCTCCAAGGGCATGATTTCTCACTTTCTCTCCCTCTGCCTCTGTCTTTCCAGTGAGTGCACATGCTCTATTTCATAAACTTTTCTTTAAAAAAAAAAAAAAAAAAAGAGGGTAGAGACTGCACATTCCGCCTGCACTTTGCACAGTTAGAACGCGACGTTCCCTTTCTCCATTGCCAGTGAGGTCCTCAAAGAATGTTCTCCTGGGGGGCTGCCAGTGCTCTGTGCTGCTCACTCAGGAAGTGTCCCAGGAGGTGCCCGTGAGCTAAAGCAGCAAAGGGTTCTGATGCTGAAACGTTTCAGGGATTATAATTTTTATTACAATCTAAACCATGTAAGCACAACCCTCAGAAGAAAGGAAAATGACATGATCAAACTTTGCTTTTCCTTTAATGAGTTCATTAATTTTTCTTCTAAGTATGGCACCTTGAATGCTCACATATACTGATGTCAGGGCACACGAAACCATTACTCCCCTGTCTCTCTCCCCACAGAGGGCTGTACTTTTAAACCTTACAATGTCTCCTTATTTTGGGTGTTTTAGGGAGCTGACAGGAGGGTTTCCAGTAGTCAGTCCTTTCAGCAAGGCCTGCCATTGTGGAAAGGGAAAAACCTTATACTTAGCACTTGAGAAGCTGAATTAAAAAAGAAAGAAAAAAAAGAAAAGAGGAAATTATTATAATTATAGTGAGTGCTTTTGCATGCAAATTTCATTTTCCTTGAGGAAATTTGCATACTCTCTATAAGGAATCCTCAGGCCAAAAGTACACATTATGCCTTTCAGCTTCAGTCAAAAGGAATGCACTTGCCCAGGAATTACATAGAGGGACAGACAGCTTATGAATGTGCTCCAGGCCTGGCCCAGAATCACTGTTTATAAAAGAAAGGACTTTGCAAAGTATTTTTATAATATTTAAAGGGTGCATTGTCCGTGCCAGAGGAACTAATGGTTATCAATCAGGCTGAGACAACCAGTGAAAGCAGGGTAACAAGTCTCCAAAACTTGTCCAAATCTTTGTTCATAAAGATAAATACATTTTAGCATGTATAGTATTCCTCAACTGGACTGGTGTGAGGTGTATTCATGTTGAGTAAATTCACTTTACAAGCTAAGTAACATATTGTGATTAAATGTATAAAATAAATTAAAATTTAAAAATCATTTTTTTTCAAATTGATAAATAGATCTTAAAAAGCCTTTGTTGGGACTGCCAGGTGGTATGGTGGCTAAGGCCCCCGACTCCCACTTGGCTAACATAGGTTTGAATCCCAGACCTGGTGGCTTGCTTTCTTACTCCACTCCCCTTCTTGTCTTGTCTCTCTGGTCAAATTTAAAAATAATAATAATAAACTAAATAATTAAATAAAATAATTTTTTTTTCTTTAAAAAATGACTTCATCAGGGATTCTTTTTTTTTTTTTGGAGAGGTTTTCGCTATAGGGCGGGCAGTGCGCTCGCCAGACAGAGAGAGACAGAGAGACAGAAAGCGAGAAATCACCCCCCAGGGGGGATGGTCATGCCGTAATCCCTTCTCCTTCATTCTCCTCTCGGGATCTTGGGCACTCACGCACACGCGCCTGGCATGAGTTTTAAGCCACCGGGTCCGGGATGCAAACTGCGGTCGACTGCCTGGGAGTCCAGCAACATAGCCGTTACACTAACTGCTGGTTCCCATCAGGGACTCTTAACACTTCCAAGCACACAACAGAAACTCATTACAACTGGAAAATGCTAGGACTTGAGGATTTTTTTTTTATAATATTAATTAAAAATAGGTAAAGAATGCATCCACCTGAAGGCCCTGTTTTTATTTGGTTTAAATAAAAGGTAAATCGGTTTGCCTTTTCTTTTAATTGCCAAAGGCAATTAAAAATATTACTCCCAATGGGCATGGTCAGGCTGCAATTTTTTTCCCTCCATTCTCCATGCCATCAGGACGCAACATGTATGTGTACACACACGCGCGCGCGCGCGCACACACACACACACACACACACACACACTCATGCATTTGTTCATGTCCAGAATGTTTTTCAAGCCATCCAAACAGGGATTCAAACCACCAGCAGCCATGTGGGATCTGGCTCCCTCTGACTGCACCTAACCACTATACTATGGGCTGGCCCTTTTGCTTTTAATGGTAGAAAAATATTTTAGATAATCAGCCTTAAAGGAAAGGTGATAGTAATATTTTCCATTAGTAGGCTTTAGAAAGCATTAAATGCACATTTCTATCTGTTTTATAGAAGAAAAAGACTTCAAGAAGACAATATATCATGATACTGTGTTGTCAGAAAGGTCATGACACATTTTTTGCATAGAAAAACATAGAAAAAATACATCATGACTTTATCAACAGCCCAATGGATCAGAGCGATTCTCTCTGTGGAAGAAAATCCCTACATTCTGAGAGTTCCTGAGAGCAGGCTATTCTTCTTGAGGAGGCTATTTTTACAATACAATAAATAAAATACTCTATTCTTAAAATGAGATGGCCACCAAGAGGAGAAAATTATCCATTTGCATTAAAGAAGCCTATTTTTGTCAGGCCTTTCCATAGCAAACAAGTTAGCGGTAGCTTTGGGAATTGTGAATCCACAAGCTTCACCAGCAGTTGTCCAAAATTAAAGGTTTGTTGAAATGGTGGGTGGAAGGTGGAAACCAAATGAGTATAAATATTTTATACCTCCAAACCTTTCAAGATTATTCCCAAGGGCTGAAATGATCCATCATCTGGGTTAGGCCCCAGCTTTATAAATGAAATTTTATACATGGCATAATTGCAAAACTAACAATGAGGGAAAGAAATTTTTGAAATATATATGTTTTTAAGTGGAAACCTTCATTAAATAGTAAGTGGAAAAGAGGTTACAAAAGCATGAGTGTTATAAAGTGTTATAAAGCAAACACCAATGGAAACCGACATTGCTGTTTGTAGAACATCCCTGTACAATGTTAGCAGGTGCACTGCCAAAGATGGTTCTGTGTCCACTATCTCCGTGGCTATGTCCAAGGCACCCTCATCCCCAGGTAGAAAAGAGTCACAGAGCACTTTAGGAGGTTCAGCGCTCAGGTGAGAGGGAAGCTGTGATAAAGTTAAGTGTAGCATTGTTCAACATGGTATTTTCCGAAGGTATGTTAACATGGAAGGTGTGTACACCCAGAATACACATACACACACACACACACACACACACACAAACTATTTATTAACATTCTTAGCAACTCCCCTTGGAAATAGTTTGCTAAACATAAACTGAATGTTTGCTTAATGAATACAGGAAAATAAAGAGATTGACGAAAGACCAGAATAGACAGCAAAATATCAAAAATGGTCATCTGTAGATTGTGGAACTTTAGATTATGGTAATTTTCCAAATTTTCTACCCTAAACACATATTGCTTTCATTATTAGATAAACAGCTGTAATGTTTTAGAATGATGAAAGTGCCACACTGTTCAACTTTCTTTATTTTCAACCATTCACTGGTGCAAAGTACATTCGGTCCTTTTGATGCCAACATACTAAGTTGGAGAAAAGTAGAAAGATCTGGCAATCCATAGACTGCCACATGGAGACCAGCTATAAAAGACCAGCCATAAGAGAAATGTAGTCAGCTTAAATACCATTCTCAGATTTCTGGTGTCCTATAAAAATAAATGAAGCAAGGAGTCCAGCCCTGGCAAAAGATGAAGGAGAATCACAGTCTCGCGAATTTCCTCTTTATTCTTTCAAATGCCAGCCAATACATGGCAGGCTTTGGGAGAAGTTTAAAACATAGAGAGACAACCTGAACACTGTTTAGTCTCTTTATCTACCCCCATACACACATACAAGATAGTGTAAATAGAGGAGAAATCATAGCTTGAAAGACATTGCTATGCATCTGAGATGAAAAATTTACATTTCATCTGAAAGATGTTTAAATACTATAGTTTTAACCAGCAGTGATGGCATAGCGGTAGTGCCATGCTCTTCAATGCAGAGACCACACAGATAGATCTGAAGGTTCCGGTTCACAGCCAGGTGCTTCCCTGCACATACCAGGTGCTTGTGATCCTGACTGGCTGAAGCTGAGGGTAAGTCAGAGCATGGAAACCCTTTTGGGAATGCCCCCACACACATGTAAAAAACATAAAACCTAAAAAAAATTATATCATAACATGTATCATTGAACTAAGCGCTAATCACTATAAATGTTTTTCCAATCCAAAATAAATTTTGCATGTTTTCTTCAACCATAATATTCATTACATGTGTTTAATTTTTATTTATTCATTTAGAGATTTTTGTTATTTGATGTGTGTGCTCACCAGAGAGACAGAAAGGGAAAAAAATCCTCCCCCCCATCCCCCACACCCAAGGGACGGCTATGCCATTCTCCTCCCTTCCTCCATTATCCTCTCAGGATTTTGGGCACACATGCACACACGCCTGGCTTGAGTTTCAAGCCTCTGGATCAAGGACTTAAACCATGTTCAGTCACGTGGGAACCCAGAACCTTAACCACTACGCCACTTGCTGGTCCCTATTACATGTGTTCAAAGAAAATAAATTTAAAAACTTCTACAGTTCCACACAATACGGTTGAAATGCTGTATATTAGCCTTGAACAGTGCAAGAACTTTCTATGCTGAGTTCAAAATATCCTACAAATTAACACACTGCAAGAAACAGTTACATGCTCTTCAGTAAAATATCCATTTCCTAATAGCAAAGCTGCTAACCTTCTCCATTGAAACTTATCCATAAATTTGAATCATGGATGCAAAGAACACAAGGCCCGGAAGAAAGTGTCGATCTTGCCCTCTATGCCCATCACTCTCAATACTAAGGCCTAAATTGGTCAAGGTCAACCCACTACTTAAGAACAACACAAAGCCAGAGAGGATTTCCAGAAGACTTAACATTTTGGAGCCAAAACTGAAAACTCTCTGAGTTAATTAAGACAATGACTGCATTTCAGCCCTGGCAAGAACAAAGAGATAATATTTATGTGAGAATGAACTTACTCCATCTGTGCCTGGCACACAAATCTTTCCCTTCACTGTATTAGGCTTGCACTTGAACTTGTTCTGCCTGTTTTCCAAATAACTCTTTCCTGATGCCAGAAAAAAAAAAAAAATCTTCCTGTTATTTTATCTGAAGCCAGCTTTCACAATTTGATAAGCAATAGAATACAAGCATTCTGTATCTGTTGTAGGGGGGTCGGGTATTAAATCAAGAAGCAATTATTTTAGCTCATTCAAAAAAAAAAAGTCATTTATTCCCTATCCTTGTGCATTAAGACCTTTCACAATTCCCCTACCTGTGATAATGGTAGGATTTTCCTTTCTAACTAGGGAAACTGCTAAATTCATATTTCAAAGTTTTATTATAACATTTTTCTTAATATTTCCTATAGAAAAGACAAAGAAGCATGATAGTTTATTTACCAAATAAACTGCCCAGAAAGAAACTCTGGCACAACAATTGTATTCTTACATCATCATTTATGAACATTTATCGCTTTAGACCCAGGGACTTGAATCATGCCTTTGCTCTGAAAGTAATCCTGGTGCAGACATTGTTTTAAGCATCGGGGAAATATTTATCTATGAAGAATGAATGAACACATTTTCAATTCTATTCAGGCTAAAGCTATTGTTAAAACAGCAAACATGGGGCTGTTAGGTGACATGGTGGTTAAAGGCGCTGGACTCCCACATGGCCGATGGTGGTTCAAGTCCCAGACCTGGCGGCTTGGTTTCTCACTTTCTCTCTCTCTCTTTCTCTGTCCCTCTTTGGTAAAATTAAAACAAATAAACAAACAGATAAATAAATAAAGTTAAATAAAAACAATTTTAAAAAAAGACAGCGAACATATTTTTTGGCAGCTTACACTTCTAGGATTCAATGAAATTTACCAAACATCTGCTTTTTCCTATTCTACTTCGAGTACAACTTTCTTCCTCTCTCTCTCTCTCTCTCTCTCTCTCTCACTTTCCCTCTCTCTTGTCTCTCTATCTCTTTTGCAACTGACTACTTTCTCGGTGGGTTTTTCTCCCATGATATTTCAAGTTTGAGCAGCTGCATCAACATCAACCAGCTTTATAATTAAATTAAACTGACAGTACATAGAAAAATGGTCTTTCAGTAATATTAGTTTACTTTTCTTTTTTTTTTTTTTTGGCTGCTATATCCAATTTTAATGGTAGGGGATATATTTGGCATACAATTTTAATGGTAGGGTATATATTCGGCCTTCCTGACAATGAAATAAGAAGACCTTGTTCCTTTTGAATTCTTAAAATAACAATAATTAGTATCATCATCAGCATTTCCATGCTTCACAATTCACATGATGACAGGAATTCAAGCTGATGGGTTGTGTTGATCCAACTTTCGTATTAGCATCCTGTTCATTCAAGTCCCAGTCCTCATCTCTGAAAGCCCTTTGATTACTCCTCCCTCTTTGGAAGACTTGTCGACTCTCTTGCAAGACACCATCCACCCTTGGTTTTCATCCTACTTATCTCTGATCTCTAATATTGATTCCTCCTAAACTCCTTCCCCTCTAAGATTTAGTGCTTTGGACTTACTGGGTCCTCTGAATTTTCATTTCCCATCTACATTCAAGTCTTTAGTGACCTCACCCAGATTTATGACTCTCATCCTAATCATCTTCAGACCAGAACCCTCTGGATTCCAGACTTTTCTAACTAACAAGCTATAGTTATATCTATCTTCACTTGAATGTCTAATAGGAAACTCAAATATTACAGATCTGAAACCTCTTTGAGAGAGAGAGAGAGAGAGAAAGAGAAAGATTTTTGTCATAGGGCATATGTGCTCACTGAGAGAGAGAGAGAGAGAGAGAGAGAGAGAGAAAGTGAGAAATCACTCCCCTGTGGAGGGTGGCCACGTCTAAAATCCCTTCTCCTCCATGCTCCTGCTGGGATTTTTTGGGCACACACACAGATGTGCCTGGCTTGAGTTTCAAGCCACTAAGTCTGACTTGAACCACAGTCAGCCATGTGGGAGTCCAGTGCTCTACCCACCACACCACCAGCTCGCCTTCCCCATTCAAACTTCTTGTAATGCAGTCTTCCCTACTTTGGTAAATAGAAGCTCTATCCTTCTGACTGTCCAGGTTGAAAACATTGGCGTCCCTTCACCACCCACCCCTTTCTCTGAAATACCAACCTTATCATATACTTAATTACCATATGTATCTACAAATAAATTCTCTGTGTTTTGTTCATTGATAATATCCTTGTAAGAACATCACTGTTAAATCATTATTGACTTTATTATTTTCTTTATTCATGATAAAACACATGCATACAAATGTGAAAAAGATTCATAGAGAAAGAGATGAGCACCCTTTATAGGGTCTAAGCACACCACAGTTCTCTTCCTCTAGTCCAACTCATCTGACCTTGGCCACTATTGGCATGTTTGAGGCTGAAAGGGCCAGGGATTCAAATGGTGGCTGCTATGTAGGATCTGGCTTCTCTTAAACAGTGCATAAACACTGTGCCACAGAGTGGTCTATCATTGACTTTTAACATTTTATAATATTTGAACTAGCAGGTGCCCCTAGTAAATATTTCATATTATTTTGGGAGAGTGGATAGTTTTATTCTTCAAAAGAAAGTTCAGAATCATTTTGTCAAGTTTTTTAACCTGGCAAGAATTGTATTGTGTATATAATTTAATTGGACAAGACTGCTGTTTTTTTTGTGTTTGTTTTGTTTTGTTTTTTAAGTTTTTTTACTATAGGGTGTTTGTGGAGAGACAGAGAAAGACAGAGAGACAGAAAGTGAGAAATCACCCCCCAGGGGTGATGGTCACACTGCAATCCCTTCTCTTTTATTCTCCTCGTGAGATCTTGGGCACGCATGCACATGTGCCCAGCATGAGTTTTAAGCCACTGGGTTCAGGATTAAAACCGTGGTCGACTACGTGGGAGTCCAGTAATGTAACCATTGTGCCATCTGCTGGTCCCGAGACTGATATTTTCATATTACCATACTGAATCTGGCTGTCTAAAAACAAGATATGCCTCTCCACTGATTTATTCTCATGTCCTCTAATTGAGTTTTCCAGTTTTGCTCACATAGGAACTTAGTTCCTACACATTTCTAAATAAAGTATACCCTACATGTGGACATGAAATGTCACTTTGACAATATTTTTTAAAATTTATGTTGGTGGTGATATTTTCAATCAATTTTTACTTTAGTATGTAGCCAACCAGCAATCTTAATCAACAGTCACAGCACTTCTAATAGGTTCTCAGATGAGTGTAAACATGCCCTGTTAATTCTATTTTTATCTTCATTCACTCATTTCTTTAAAATATAGCACTTGCTTAATGTATCTCAGGATATCAGTATAAATGAAGATTGATATTACATTAAAAAACATGGATCCCCTCCAAGGAACAGAAAATTTAGTAGAGTATTTAAAGCACATACACATACATACTTTATTATATAAGATGGAAACTGGGAGAACTTTAAAAGAGATACAGTTAGAGGTCAAAGGTGGCATGGTAGTTAAGGCCCTGGACTCCTGCAGGGCTAACTGCAGTTTGAGTCCTGGACCCAGTGGCTTAAAACTCACACTGGGCACGTGTGCTTTCAAATACAGTGTCCCAAGAGGAGAGTGGAGGAGGGGGGATTGTGGTATGGCCAACCTCCCTGAGTGATTTGTCACTTTCCTTCTCATAGTTTCTATCTGTCTCTCCAGTGAGTGCACACGCCCTATGGCTAGAACCCCGGGAAAAAGTGGGGGTGGGGGAATCCAGTTAAAATGAACTATGAGAGACAACAGAAGGAATAAATGCCAGAAGGTTGGAGTGTTTAAAGAAGTCTTCATGTAAGACATAGTGTTTATTTTGAGCATAAAATTTTAGGCTGCAAAGAGATCAAAGCAATAATATTCTAGAAAAATAAAAAGGTATGCTCGAAGGCAAAAGGATAGAAAGCTGGAATTTGGGCTAAAAAGCACAGGAACGATAAAGTAGAATTAGAATAAACTAAGAAATGTAAAATTTTTTATTAAAAATTAGTTTACTCCTTGTTTGGTAGAAAATAGGTATGTATGGATAAACAGGGCTATGTTTTAGGAAAATGAGCAGTCCGGTGGCAGAATGCATATATGAGACAATTTTAGAGAGAGTGGAACTGAGGCAGAGAGAAAGAACAGTAGTTTTAAAACATGGCCCCCAAATTCTCTGGTTGAGAGGCAGGGATCTATGTCCTTCCCCCTTGAACCTAAGTTTTATAACTGCTTGACCTATAAACTCCAGAAGTCACACTAGATCAGTTCCCAAATTCTGATCTCTGTCAACTTTCACATCTATCTCTTGGGATACTCCTAGAACTCTGCTACCATGTTAGAAGGAAGCCCAACCAGTCCACAGAGATCCAACCTGGAGATCAAATGAGGACCCTAGTTCTTAGCTTCCCATCAACTCCTAGCACCAGCCTGCCAGTCATGTGAGTAAAGTTCTCAAAACTGAGTCTTCGGGCACCCAGTCAAAATATCCCAGCTGAGGCCACAGGAAGCAGTGACAGGCCTTCCACAGGAAGCAGTGACAGGCCTTCCCTGCTAAGCCCACCCTAACTACAGCCCCGTGGTTGCTGCTCTCCTAAGCTGTTAAGTTTTGTGTTTTTTTTTTTTTTTGGAGAGATTTTCACTGTAGGGCGCGTGCGCTCGCCAGACAGACAGAGACATAGAGACAGAAAGCGAGAAATCCCCCCCCAGGGGGGATGGTCACGCCGCAATCCCTGCTCCTCCATTCTCCTCTCGGGATCTTGGGCACTCACGCACACGCGCCTGGCATGAGTTTTAAGCCACCGGGTCCGGGACATGAACCGCGGTCGACTACGTGGGAGTCCAGCGACATAGCCATTACGCTAACTGCTGGTTCCCCTAAGCACTTAAGTTTTGAGGTGGTTTGTTGCCTAGCAATAGTAACCAGGACGGAGACCAACTAGTTCTCAAACAGCTCAAATCAAGTCAACTATGTGGAAGTCCAGCAACATAACCATCACACCATCTACTGGTCCCAGGAATTACTATATGTTTTTAAAAACAATGTAAGTTTTTATGAAAAGACTGGCCCTGTTTTATATTTTTGCAAACGTCTTTATTGTCTAGAAGGTATCTGGATTTTCTTCTTTACATCTGTAGTCAGCCTCTGCATCAAACATGATGAAGCTTCTGAAAAACTCCAACTTGTGAGAAGATGAGAGTGAAAAGAGGCAAATGATGTCTTCATATCATTTGGAACATAGTTTTGACCTTCTAGATCCATGAAATAGTTGAGGCAGCACACTTTGAGAACTGTTGCTCTACGCTAAGACACTAAGTCTGCCATGGCTGTTGTGTTTAGGGTATTTCTATTTCTGTCACATTTACCACTTTGTAGCAAACCTGGTGGCTTAAACTCACGCTGGGGACATGTGCATGTGTGCCCAAGATTCTAAGAGGAGAATGGAGGAGAAGGGATTTGCAGTGTGTCCATCTCCCCTAGGGGGTGATTTTTCACTTTCTGTCTCTCTGTCTCTGTTTTTCTAGTGAATGCACACACCCTATAGCAAAAACCCCTTAAAAAAAAAGAAAGAAAGAAACTTGGACAATCCCCCCCCCCTAAAGAAAAACCCCCTTAAAAAAAAAAAAGAAAGAAAGAAAGAAATAAAAAATATATAGTAACTCCTAACCTGAAAAAAAGTTATTTATACTAAATTGTAATGATTTTACTATCGTTGCTAAAGTAAATGAATACTTTTTTTACAACCCCTTTTACTTTCTAATATGGAATATATTTACAAGTCACATAAGTAAAAATTGTTTAGGACTCTGAACAATTTTTCAGAGTAAAAAGGAAACAGAGACTGAAAAGTTTGTTACAGCATCCATCTTGTGGCACAGAACATAAGTCACTGTGTTAAAAAGCACAATTGGAGGCTAGCAGGTGGCATGGTGGTTAAGGCACTGGATTCCCACATGGCCAACTGCAGTTCTAGTCTTGGACCTGGCGGCCTTGTTTCTTTCTTTCTTCCTCTCTTTCTCTCTGGTCAAGTTAGAAAATAACAATAATAAATACAATTTAAACAAATAATCCTTAAAAATGAAAAAAAAAACCCACAGTGGAAGGGTAAACATTAAGAAGAGCAGAGACGGTAGGGATGAGTACATCGGGCTCCCACAAAAACAAGCCCTAGACTTAAATATCATTATCACCTTCATAACTTCGATGGACTTGATAGCCAGACAGCTCCTTAGTGCAAATGTGATACTTCGTGCATAATAATTTTGCTAAATAATCCCTTTAAACCATAGAAAATATGGCAGGCAAGATTAAACCATCTGTCTCAGGTTATACAATGCTGATACTAAAAATGTCCTTTTTCTGTTAAAGCTGCCACCTAGCCTTTATAAAATGCTTTGGCATTATTGGGGGGGGGGAAGAGGTATACAGACTAAGTCAACAGAAAACTGTTAACATAAGTAGGTACTTGTGTTTATTAAATACTCTTCCTCAAATACGGAAAACATTTCAAACATATCTGCCTGTATA
This sequence comes from Tupaia belangeri chinensis, assembly GCF_000334495.1. Classification (NCBI taxonomy): domain Eukaryota; kingdom Metazoa; phylum Chordata; class Mammalia; order Scandentia; family Tupaiidae; genus Tupaia; species Tupaia belangeri. The sequence goes on from NW_006159795.1 coordinate 2,778,433, forward strand.
AAATCTGTTAATAATGTCATAGTTACGAAGTTGCTATTTCCATATTTTAGAAGAGGAGAGGGTTATTAGTTAATACACAGTAAACTAAAAAGCAAAAACATTAAACCTCTAAGCAATCATTAACATATCACATCAAAAGCAAAATGGATAGTATCTTGAGTCGCTACATTTGAGACTTTTAAATGAGCATTGAATACTTTCTCCCTTTTTTTTTTGTTTTAAGTATATCTACTTAATGTTTTCCATGAGCAAGAGAGGCAGAGAAAGACAGATAGAGAACCCCAAACAGGTCCTGATATCACAATCCACCTCTTGCCTTCAATTAGTCCCAAATCATGGATAAACGTGTACCTGGCACACTCAGGGAGGTTTCTGGACTTGAACTGGGAACTTTCCCTTGTGGGATAGTAGCATACAGTGTTGTATTTTACCCCTGAACCACCATCTGACCCATCCCTCTGTGTTCATCTAAGATTATTTTATATAATCACATTCCTCTTTCCATCTTTATTGTCTACCTCTATTATCTACACAAAACCCTTAAGCCTGGGAAATGTTTTCTTGTAAGACTAGATTTCATAGATTTTTCAATACATTCAGGAAACAAAATTAATCACTTAACTTGGATTATTAGGCTACCACAATCTTCATGGTGATTGAAGATAATTTAAAACTCACTCAAAATGCTGAATTTTACAAAACTGGCTGGTTGTTTTTCCAACAAGTCATAAAGCTCTCCTCTAACTCCTCAGTCTCTCTTAAGCAGTATCAGGCAGTAGAGAAATGTGTGCTGTTAACTTCTTTAATAGTTCATCATAACCTTGTACAAGTCATGCTACTACTCAGAGCAGGAAAAAGGTTCCAGATAATAAGCAACTGAAAAAAAGAAAAATGTCAGCTAATAACTGATAGAAACTGAGATGTATGTGGTTGCATGAGGATGCACACAAGGGTAATATCAGCCTCCAGAACTAAGAGATCTGGAAATACATAAAGGATCATGGTCTCTCTCTGTTGCTCACATAATTTGCGTTCCATCTTCCACTGCGCAGAGGTATTACTGAGGATGACTGTCAATATGATCGTCAAAGATTTTCTAATCAGGAATATGTGGTGTGTTCCTGTTTAGTGAAGAACCCTCTATTTGCAGCGACGTAGACCCAGGTTCCCTCAGTTCCACCTCCACTGCCCACAAAGGCCTGAGTCATCTGCAGCCACCCAGGGGGGCAAGGAAGACTAGGGTTTAGGAGCCTAGTACCAGATTCAACACACACCCCTCTGCTCACACCCTGTTGACAAGAACACGTCTTGTTGCACACCTTGATGTGACTGGAGACTCCACCAATCTCCCTGGCTGAGTGGCCACTTCCCAATAAGACCTCCTTACACAAAGGCTGAATACAAGACATGATGGTCTTTCCCTGGGGTGACAGTTTCCCTGCCAGGCAAGTCTCTGACACTTATCACAGCAAAGGGAAAAAAAAGCCACAGGAGATTTAGCCTCAAAGGTGGGCAATCCACCCACGTCAAAATCACACTCAGGATGAGGGATCCCCTGATGGGCTGCACATATGGCGTTCCACAGCGGAAGCGCTGGCACCGTGGAGATGACACAGACGGCCACACAGCTGCTGTGTGCACCAGAGCGGGGAATCAGCACTTAGGAAGAACAGACAATATGTGTACGACTCAAAACACAACCTAAAACAACATGCGGGTCTATTTTTTTCAAGAAAACAAAACAAAAGAGACTGATCAACCTTGTCAGTGTGAATCAGAAATACAGTGATTGTTCACAGGCCACAGTTTTGATTAGATTCAGAGTACGTAAAACAATGATAACATGACTGCCTGTAAAAATAAATCCATCAATTAAATTAAAATGTGTTCCGTTACTAAAACCAAAGGGCAATGTTTGAAATTTTGATGAATGAATGTATCCTTTCATTAAACGATATTACTTTCCTTAAAGAATGTCAGGATATCTTACTATCTTACTCTTGTTAAGACTAATTTAAAGAATCACTGACAGGTGGGTTTTTTTAAAAATATATTTATTTACTTAATTCCACTAGTTATTATTTTTTTATTTTACCAGAGAGAGACAAAGAGAGAGAAAAAGGGAAAGTGAGAAAGCAAACCACAAGAGCCAGGACTCGAACTGACCATGTGGGAATCCCAGCACCCTTAATCACCATGCCACCTGCTGGCCCATAGTTTCTCCCACACATTTTTTCCCCATTGTGTGTGTGTGTGTGTGTGTGTGTGTGTGTGTGTGTGTGTGTGTGTATGTGTGTCTTTTTTTCTTTTAAATGATGCTGTTAGGTATTATTTCATGTGGAGGGGATGATCATTAGAATAGGGGCAGCTGGTCTGGACTCCTTACACATGTGCAAAAGCTGTTTTCCTTCGTATTTCTCTTTTGTTCTCAATAGTCTACTCAGTTACATTGACAGCACCATTGGCACTGGTCCCACAGGGGGCTCTGGACACTGCCCTACACTGTTGCCTGCTGCCTGCTGTCTGTACAGTGACGAGCTTCTGAACCAGAGTCCCTCTCTCTGAGCCATCACTCTGGAGTCACCACCTCAGGGGTCCCATTAGCACTCCCAGTAGTAAACAGGGGTCAGGAAAGACACAAATGTGGACCACTCTATTTGGGAAGTGAAGAGGAACAGGGTACTCTTACCCACCCAGTTTCACGTAATGATGGATATCCTCAGATGCTGAACAGGATGTGTATTCGAGGCAGTCAAAATACTTCAAAATACTTCAAAGTCTCTGGGCTTGGGCCAATGATGTGGTGGTTAAGGCAGCTGGATCTTACGTGGCCAACAGTGTAGTTCGAGTCCCAAACTCAGCAGTTTGAAAAACAATGCTGGTAGTGTGTGTATGTGCCCAAAATTCTGAGAGGCGAGAAGGAGAAGGGATTGTAGTGTGGCCATTTCCCCTGGGGGGGTGACTTCTCACTTTCTCTTTCTCTTTCTCTCTCTCTCTCTCTATCTCTCTTTGGCAAGTGTACATGTCCTGTAGCAAATTAAAATAAACAAAATCTCTGGGTTCTGTGGTCCACATAGATTAGGAATTGTTTTTCTAAAGACAACGCACCTATGCGTCCAACAGTCTTGCAGATATATAGGCTCTTAAAAGAAGCGTTTTTTGGGGGGTATAAACATGTATTTATTTGTTTTTACATTTAACTGCTGTACATCTCCATAGCACGCAATAAAAATTTTCGAAAACATACATTACGTTACCATTAAATCAAGGACATTAGCATATACCCCTTTCCATCAGAGAACTTCACATTCTTAGGTTGGTCAAGTACTTCGTCACCACGCCTTTTCCACCAACTCCACTCTCCACGCCCCTTCCTCGCACTGACCTCTCCACTGTTGTCCCATCCACTCACAGTCCCTATTCCCCCCACCCATCCCCATTCTCCACCTACCTCCCCTATAGTGTCTGGTATCCACTCTTGTCTTCTCTGCCCTTACATCTTAAGATCCATTCATTTCTGTCATAGCGTGCACACATTTGGTATATATCAAATACATATTTGATTATTGTTGAACAAATGAGAAAAAGTTACTTTCTCAATGCTTCAAAAGCCTTTTTTTCCAATGTCTAGCTAGTAAATGTATAATACAACTGATTTATGCTGTTGTTTAGTCCACCTTTAAAGAAGATCAAGATCAAATCATTTGGATTACCTAAAATTGTATTTTTATAACTCAACATTTTATATCATGCTTATCTCTTTTTTTGATCATTTTATCAAAACTTACCCTCACTGAACCAGCAATTAGCGTAATGGCTATGTTGCTAGACTCCCACGTAGTCAACCACGGTTCGCGTCCGGGACCCGGTGGCTTAAAACTCACGCCGGGCGCGTGTGCGTGCATGCCCAAGATCCCGAGAGGAGAATGGAGGAGAAGGGATTGCGGCGTGACCATCCCCTCTGGGGGGGTGATTTCTCGCTTTCTGTCTCTATGTCTCTATGTCTCTCTCTGTCTGTCTGGCGAGCGCACGCACCCTATAGCGAAAATCTCTCCAAAAAATAAAACTTATCTCTGTTCAGGGTTTCGACAAGCACACTCTTGTAGCAAATTCATGTAATATTTATGTCCAAATGCTGAGTTTACACTGGTATTTCAATTTATCTTAAATAAGCAAAATATTTCATCTCAGCTTCAATTTCTCTATTTCTGATTCAGAGATTAGAATGTGTGTTTGTTCTCAGAGTAGATTTCTGACAACCTACTACATGTCATAATTTTCCCTTTTGCTCTCTAGAGGTGAGTGATTTATAAGTTTTACGAGGCAATGTCCTGGGAGTTCATCAGAGAGGAACTGAGCCATCCACAGGATGAGGATAGTGGTGAATTCCACAAATAATTGAAAGCCACTATTTGGAGGCTGACAGAATAATAAGGAAAACCCCATTAGCACAACAAATCTGTAATTATAAATAAAATGTGGAAAGACTGTTTTCACTTCTCTGCTCAGAAATTATCTAAGAGCTAAAATGTTACAATCTGCGAGCAAACTAGAGGGTAATATTAAGGGATTCTGACTCAAGGTCAGGTTTGAACACTGTGATCCTGGAACACTCACAGAATCTCTGAGGGGGTTCTGTGGTTCGAGGTGACAGCCCCATCAGACCCACCATAGCAGTGTCTAAAGTATTTCCAGTCTCCACAGGCACTTCCCTGGGTATAGCTGTCATCCAAATCTAACTCCCCAGCTACACCTTTCCAAATTGGAGAGCCAGCAGAAGTAAAAATATCCGATGAAACCAAAGTAATTGCTGGGCTCAGGGCCAGATGGTAGGGCAATGATAATGGGTTCAAGTCTCAGGGTCTCCCTGAGCTCTCTAGGTGCACGGAGGTGCTGCTGAGACTCAGGGGGACTCATGGCATAAAGACTCTATTGTGGGTGCCTGTCTCTCTTTAATGGGAGACATAAGTAAACTTCAATAAATAAATAACTGCAAGGCTAAGAGGAGTTCAGTCTGAAATTTAAAAACCACCCAAAGCCATTGTATAGATTATAAAAAGACACAATATACCCGAGAATGCCCACAATCCTGTTCTAGTTTACTAAGTATTAAACAAATCAAAATCTACACTTTGAAAAAGAAGTCTCACAGGAAAAAAGAAAAAAAAATGAAAGGACAATTTTTATAAGTCATAGACCATTTTATACATCCAAACTCTCTGGGCTTCCTAGAAAGATGTTACCTACTGAAAAGAGAGGAACATATTTCATCAAGATGGGTTGAAATGAATCTATTCCAATAAAAAGAAAATGTATCTACTGAGAGGCATTCGCTTATAATACATAACAGGCAGTGAATGCTGTAGATATCAACTATTCTCTCAAAATAGTCATTCCTTAAAAAGCCTGGCAAACTCAAATATTGAATTTAGAAGGCTAAATCTAATGTTTTAACTCAATTCACAACAGCATGTGTTAGTGGTACGAAAATTGCTTCTCAATTAAATAGTCTGGGTTGCAATTTATCTAAGATAACAATTTTTTTCAAAAATCACAAATTAATTTTACAAAGCACATCCACCTACCTTTTTAAGAGAGATCACATTTCAGGATTCTGTACCATAGAGAAACCAAGAAACCGTCTTTTCCTGTGGGGGAAAAATAGAAAACTATCCACTAGTAACAGAAAGTAGCGAAAGTAAATTTTTAAGACCTATTATAATCTGATCATGATATAGCTTTTTTTTTTAATAATACTAAATTAAGTGGAAATTTTAACATTACACTTAAAATATTTCCTCATTCCTATTCAATTTCCTGTGGGGGAAAAATAGAAAACTATCCACTAGTAACAGAAAGTAGCGAAAGTAAATTTTTAAGACCTATTATAATCTGATCATGATATAGCTTTTTTTTTAATAATACTAAATTAAGTGGAAATTTTAACATTACACTTAAAATATTTCCTCATTCCTATTCAAATAAATATTCTAAAGCTTTTCATTCTAATAATTTGATTTTTTAATTTGATTTTTAAGTAGTAAATGGATAAAAATGAATAAAAAGTTTTCAAAATTAGAATGAAAGCACTTAATTCCTGTCTATCCCAATAAAACCTTTCAGACAATTTGTTTAATTTCATAAAGTAAATGTATAAATGGACAAGTAAATGTATAAAACTCTACTACTGTTTCCACTTCTCTAGTGAAAAAATGAGATAAAGAGGTTGAATGGGGCTATTCAGGTAACAGAAGGTAACAGAATTATAAACCGTGACCTCTTTCTGTTGAATTTTTTATTGTCTAAACCAATAAGGTATGTTTATTATCTGTACTATTCTTTTTGCCAAGAAAAAATATACAAAGAAAATTAAGTCAAAATAAGATACCTTCCATTTTATTTTCCATTTATTACTTTCAATAAACCATGGACATAGAAACACACTAGTCACTAATAAATACTAAAGATGACTTTTCGAATCTAAATTACTTATTGATGTAAACTGTTTTAGTATTTTAACTTTATATACTCAAGTCCAAATAAGGAAGTCAACGACGTAGTTCAATATAAGTTAATCATCTACTCCTATGAACTGTTTCCAGTCAAAGCTAATTATTAGGTTGTTGAGAAAGTCATGAAGTATCTCTTCATGCTTTTCTATGCAAAAATGCACCATGACTTTCCAGACAACTTAATAACATAGCCAGTGGAGTTATGTTCACAAGAATGTAATTCTGCCCCTGACCCCTGGTATGTTAGGTTCTGTCTGTAAAGTAATTTAAGTTCCAATGGGCATATTGATGTACAAATTCAGAAACAATGACCAAGATTCTGATCCACAAGAGCTTGAAGGATTTGAAATGACTGTCAGTGCATAAATTCCAGGAGCCCACACAGCAGAGGAATTGCTCCCATATACCAGATAAGGAGTCCTATGTGAGCCACCTCCTTTGCAGACAATAAAAGCCTTTCAAAATTTTAAATAAGAAATTCTCATGGGACCAGCAGGTGGTGTGGTGCTTAAGGTACTGGACACCCAAATGGCTGGCCATGGCTGAGTCCCAGACCTGGTGGCTTGAAAATCACTCCAGGTGCATGTGCATGTGTACCCAAAATCCCAAGAGAATGAAGGAGAAGAAACTGCAGCATGGCCATCCCCCTTGGGGGATAATGTACCACTTTCTCTTTCTGTGTCTCTGTGTGTGTGTGTCTCTCTCTCTGACAAGCACATGTGCCCTATAACAACAACAACAACAACAACAACAAATTTAAGTAAGAAATTCTCACAACATCTTACTGAAAGACATGTGAATGCTGCAACCACCTCCATGTCTACAATAGTCCAGCTGGAGTTCTACCCTCCTCGGCCCTGCTTAGCTCCAGCAACTGTTTCCTTCACCACAGCCAGTCCACATGCACGCACCGAAGGAAGCCAGAGTCTAGGCCTTCCCTGCCTGCTTCACCTCACCTCAGATGTCAGCCAATATCGCTTTGCCCCCCTCACTGCCAATACAGCATAGTTAGGCTAACAGCTGCCCATTCTATTTTCTGAAATTGTACCTGCTCTGCTAACTAAAGAAAACCAAGATTGATGATTTCTACAAAAACATGGGTCACTACACACACACTGAGCCAACAAATCATAATCGATGGCACAGGAACAACTCGAATGGGCCACCTGTAGATCTCAGATCCTAACTGGTCAATCAGAAAAGATAGGATATATAAAATCAGCTGCACAATAACCCAGATGGGGTCACTAATCAGGAGGGGTAACAGGTGAAATAAAAGTGGCCATGAGTGTGCTGTAGGTCAGGGTTTTGTTTTAAGTTTATTTTACTCATGTTTGAAAGTGTAAGCACAACATAGAAGGAAAGAGAGAGAGAGAGAAAGAGAAACAGCCTGAGCAAGATCTCATCATGTCTCCATCCTTTCCCCCCAGCCCTCCTGCTCATCAGGATTCGGGACAAACACACTTCAGTGGGTGTATTTCACACCACATGGACTGGAGCTCTGAACCTGGGTGGACCACGTGGTCTCCAGAACGACAGTTCAGTATGCTACTAGTTGCATCCCCAGGTTGGACCTGTTATAGTTAATGATGGACACATAATGGGTTACTGTAATATTCACACTATGTTTTAACATTTTATTGAAGTTTTCTAAATTTCTCATGATAAAAAAACTTTAAAAACATATGAGCAAAAACAGAGAGAAAAATGCATAGGTCCTAATTATCACCACCTTGCTGTTTTACAAGTACCCCTTTTTATTAAAAAAGGGAAAAAATAGGAAATACTTTAGGTAAAAATTTACAAATAGCATATCACACAGGAAGAATTGGTGGTTAGGGTTTTATAAACATCATAAATAATGGCTTTGTAGCTTCATTTCAGTATTTTGTTGTTTTGTTTTAGAGAGATTTTTTCTATAGTGTGTATACACTCGCTGGAGAGACAGAGAGAGAGAGACAGAGAGACAGAAAACAAAAAAATCACCCCCCACCCTGGGGAGGGTGGCCACTCCACAATCCCTTTCCTTCTATTCTCTTCTGGGAATTTTGGACACGCGCACCTGTCTGGTATATCAAGCCTCTAGGTTCAGGACTCGAACTGCAGTCAACCATGTGAGAGTCCAGTGATGTAACCATTTACATCACCTGCTGGTCCCTCATTTCAATATTTTAAAAGATAAATAACAAGTATATATTTATTTGCAATAATTTTTATTATTTCAAGTTTTTCTGCTTTGAATCAAGTGATATCAACAAAAAAACGCCAGTTATCTCAAACCTGTCAGAGATTGTGGGTACTTAAATATGTCTTCGATTATTACTGGGTCATCGAAAAGTCATGCATATTATATGTCTATCTATGCAAAAATCTGCCATGACTTTCCCCAGCCCAATATAAGTGGGGAAATGTATGAATTGTAATAATTCATATCAATATGATCTGTTTCACAAACAAAAATCTAAGGAATCCAGGAGGAAACAATTAAAAATAAACAATCCTGAATTGGTCCACAGTTTCACACCTAAAAACTACCAGATGTGCAATCTGCTTGTTCTTGCTAAGTGACGTCACCAGGAAACAGCTAAAGGATGGGCACTCCGTGGATTATACCACTGATTTTGGCTAAAACTTGAAGGAGTTAAAAAGGGGTCATATGAGGCTAGGGTTCCGCTTTCACAATAACCAGGGAAAGACACATACCAAGTAAAATCATCCTCGCAACCTCAGAATTTGATGCAGTGCATATGCCAGACACCACTATTGAAAACCTGACCTTGGACATAAAATAAAAAGCAGATTTACAGCACGGCTTGGGGAAACACTATGCATAAAAAAAAAGCAGTGCTAAGCCTGCTTCAAGGGACTAGGACAAACTTGGGTTCTCTCTGAATAGAGAAGCATGAGACTCAAGTGAATCTTAACAAGAGGTTTGATCACTTGAAAGAAAGAAAACGTAGTTCATGGTTTTCTATCTTCTTTTTCAAGTTTTCCTGGCCTGGAATAATCTGTTTCCTTTCCAACAAAGAAACAATGCCAAACTCTGAAAAGGAAATGTGTCTGACTTAATGGGTAAGCATATAAAAGCGGGAAAAGGGAGTTTTATGGGGAAACCAGAGCAACTCAGCCTTAGGAGGCAGGATTCCAAATTTATTGATGAAAGGATCGAGGGTCAGGAAAGGGAGTGTATGGGTAATCATTATGTACAAGTTACATGATGGAGGTCAACTAAACAAAATTCAATTGTTTGCAATTTGGAAACCCCAATTCCAGCAATTTACTACAAGAGCTGAGAGAAACTTCCATTGGCTTACAGGCATATTTAGATATTTTTCTTCATCTAGCCATAATTAGAGGTCTAGTTTTATGCATTCGACAAATAGTCGTCAAATAACATGAATGAAGCAGCAACTCACCAAATCCTAAAGTTTCTAAATCATTAGACATGATAAATAAAACAAAACTCTCAGGAAGGGTTCTAGCTATTTATGTATCTAATTTTATAAACGTATTTTCTTTGGGGGAAATCAATGCGTCGGGCTGAAATGATTTGTTTGCCCAGAATCTCTTGCAGCTATGGGTACCATAGGTCACAGTTTTGACCAATGAGAAAAAAAAAAAAAAAAAAAAAAAAGGGCTCTGAGAAGTCTATTCTCATGAGATGAAAATGTCCCCTTCCTTCTTTCTTGGGAATAACTTCTGGGAGGTGCAGACCCATCTCGTATCATGAGGGTGAAAGTCAGACAATAAGGACAATTAGGAGCAGAAGGAAAGACAGAACCTAGTTTTCTCCTGGCTTTGTAGGGATGCTGCTTCCGCCCAAACTGCTGACATTCCTTAGCCTGCATGTTATGTTGGATGTGCCAAGCTTCCATGAGTTTAAGCTTCACTTATGTTTTCTATAATTTGCACGCAGAAATATTCTAACAAACACCAGCTATAATTTATCTTTCCCCCTTCTGTGTTTTTAGAAGTTGCTCCTATTATGACTAACTATGACATTCATGGAACTGACCAGTAACTCAGTTACATCAACATTTCTGACCACATCAACAATTCCCACTTATCAGCAAGGTATGAACACTAGGAGACCAATGAGCTGGGGCCAGCAGGTGGCATTATGGCTAAGATGCTGGATCCCATGTGGCTGACTGCATATTTCAAGTCCCGGACCTGGCAGATTGAAAATCACACCAGGCACATGTACATGAGTGCCCAAAATCCCAAGTGGAGACTGGAGAAGGGATTGTAGCATGGCCATCCCCCTGGGGGGTAGGAGGGTGATTTCTCACTCACCATCTGTCTCTCTCTGTCTTTCTCTATCACTGTCTCTCTCTGGTGAGTGCATGCACCCTATAGCAAAAATCAAATAAATAGGGACTGGCAGCTGGCCTAATGGCTATGTCACTGAACTTCCATGTAGTCGACCGCGGTTTGAGTCCCAGACCCAGTGTCTTATACTCATGCTGGGTGCATGTGCATGCATGCCCAAGATCCCAAGAGGAGAATGGAGGAGAAGGGATTGTGGTGTGGCCATTCCCCCCTGGGGGCGGTGATTTCTTGCTTTCTGTCTCTCTGTCTCTCTGGCAAGTACACATGCCCTGTAGAGAAAAAAAAAAGAAAAAACTCTAAAAAAAAAAAAAAAAAAAAAAAAACTCAAATAAGTGAATAAAAAGAGGCCAATGCGCTGAACACACAACAGTCATCAGGAAAACAACCAAAAACAACAGGCCATATCGTCCTACCAAGCCACAGTGTGCCCTCCACAGACCACTACACTCTCATATTAAGGATGCAAAAGAAAATTATAACAAAAAAAAGACTGCACTATTCCCCCATAAAATGGAAGATCTTCTATTTCTTTTATTTAAGATAATCTCCATAACGTGTATATCTCAACCAAGTAAATATTTACAGGCATGGCTAAAACAGAATTAGAAATGGAACATCACCAAAAAAAATAAACAAATAAAAAACAAGAGCCCAAGGTTACCTTAAGGGATTAAATGCTGACCTGGTTCTAAGGCTGCTACTCTGTTACTATAGGGCCTCAAGAATGCACTTTCTGTGGAACTTAAAAATTCTACAGTAATTTCTCTGTGTTAATCTCTTTACTTTTTTTAAAGAATTACTTTAACTTTATTTATTACAATTTCTTTTAAGTTTGATCAGAGAGACGGAGAAAGAGATAGAGGGAAAGTGAGAAAGGAAGCCACGAGGTCCAGGACTCAAACCACAGTTGCCAACATGGGAGTCCAGTACCTTTAACCACCTGCTGTCCCTGGTCTCTTTATTCTTTTAATTGGCGGATGGCACATGTACTTAACAGTGAGAGACAGGACAGAAAGAGGAAGAAAGGAGGAGAAAGCACTTCCCTCCCATAGGGCATAATCGCCACAATCCGTGCTCCTCCATTTTTTCCCATCCTGTCAGGGCTTTGGGCACATGTGCACGCATGCACACACATACACACACACACACACACACACACACACACACACACACATATCTGGCATGTTTTCAAACCCCCAGCCAGATCAGCCATGTGGGAGCTCACTCCCTTAACCACTAGGCTACAAGGCCAATCCAATCTGTGGATCTGATAAAACATAAACTAGAACTCAGGAATCTGGCATGTAACAATTACTGACAAACAATGAATGAATGAATGGGCAAAACTACATACAGATTATTTTCCCAAGAGATCTCTGAAAAGTACACAATCCCCAAAATGATGAAAAAAAAACATCTCTGAGGATCACTTCTGAAATCATTAACAGTGGTTGTCTGAACTGCACAACTGGCCCAGCATGATCTAGTTAATGGTCAAAAGTCTACAAAGGAAAAGAACTAAACTTAAGAAGTAGCTAGGGCCAGATAGTGGCACAGTGATAATGCAACTGGACCAGAGAGTGCATCCTGAGGCCTCCCTCCACCAGAAATGCCTGTGACCCAGGCTGGCTGAAAATGGGGAGAGGCCGTTCATGAGGACCCCACTGAGTGCATTGCTGTGTATGTTTGCCCATCTGTCTCTTCCTCTGTTTCATGCTCCCATCAACAAATGAATTTATAAAAAAGAAGGAGCTGCAATAAGCCAGATGATGTTTAATGCACTTTACCTCTAGTATTTTAGTCAGTCATTAGGATCTCCCCTTTCAGGTGAGCACACATTCAGAGGGTGAGAAAAAGCTCCCCTCTGGGGGCCAGCAGGTGGTGCAGTGGTTACAACTCTGGACTCACACACGGCCAACTGTGCTTCGAGGCCCAGACCTGATCACTTGAAAATCATGCTGGGTGCATGTGCTTGTGTCCCTAAAATCTCAAGAGGAGAATGGAGAAGGGATTGTGCTATGGCCATCCCTCCTGGGGGAGGTGATTTCTCACTTTGCCTCTCACCATCTCTCTCTCTCTGTCTCTCTCTGTCTCTAGTCTCTCAATGAGAGAAAAAAAAAAAGCTCACCTCTCCTCATATGTCTAGGAAAAGGCAGACTTGACATTCAAACAGGAAGGACAGCTCTGCTGCTACTTCCTCCTTTTTAAAAAATATTATTTATAAACTATACACATACATCAGCTGAGGGAATTTTGACATGAGCCTTCAGCTTATGGGCCCAAGAGCATATGCAAGGTGAGACTTCTTCATAACCTCAAGTATAACGACTACTCATTCGTATCATAAGCCACCCATGGTTCAGGATAACCCAGATAGTGACTTTCTCTAGGTCATCTTACAACTCTAAGGAATTACAAAGGTGACACATTAAAAAGAAAAAGAAGAAAATAAAACCACTACCATGTACTTATATGACTGAGGACATACTCAAAAGTAACTTGTTAGTCTATAGGGCCTTCAGCTTCTGTGGGAACTCAGAGCCCTTCTGTATGCACATGGACCCCACATGCTACAGCTCCCCTGTCATGTTTAGAAAAGAAGTGGTACCAAGATCCTGGAGATCCTCATCCTTGGTGGGCTCACAAATCAAACCCACTGCTTCATTTTTTTAAAAAAATTTTAACTATAACAATGATTAAACATATTAATAGAGTATGCTGTCGTTTTTCAGTGCATGAATACAATACAGTATGAACGAATCAGGGTAACTGGCTTATTCATCACCTCAAACATGTGTCATTACTCTGTGTCGGAATCACTGAAAAATTCTCTCTTCTAGCTATCTTGAAATACAGAATATTGTTAATTATAGTTACCCAATTATGTTATAGAACACTAGAACTAATTCCTCCTATCTGATTCTAAATAATTTTTTATCTATGTCCTGTCTCCCTTGCCTTTGCAGCTGCAAATAATCACTACTCTACACTCTCCTTTTATGAGGTCAACATTTTTAGCTTCCTCAGATGAGAAAAAAATGTGTTATTTCTTTTTCCATGCCTGAATTTTTTTCACTTGACATAATGTCTTCAAGATTGACCCATGGTGCGTCAGCTATCAAGATTTCAATCTTTTTTATGACTGAATTGTATTCTGTTATGTGTGTATATATCATATGCTTTATTTATCTGCTGATATACAAACTCGTTGTTTCAATGTATGCAACATTTCAGATCGATTGAAGCAGTGTAAAATAATGGACTCATTTGAACCCAAAAGGAAAAAATAAAAAATCCACTGTAGAAAGAAAAAAAATACTGGCACATTGCAATCGACGCCTAACACTTTTTATTGAATAAATAATACCTCTTTGAAGTTGATGAAAATCTTAGTGAAAATATTTACCCAGTAAACATCTTAGTGAAATAAACTGTTAGGACTCCAAAGAAACCTCGTTTAACAACTTCATAAATTCTCATGGAGCAGAAACAGACTCACCACCCCCGAAACATGTGGTAATTATTTTTACACAATATGTGCACAGTCTGTGATATATACATGCATCGATGTAAAACATAACTGCAGTATATCAGCCTATGCAAGGGCTTTTCCCACTGCCATTTCCAGCAATTTTGTAACAACGCAGAATATTTAGCAAGTCACCATTTCTACCACAACAGCGATCTAACATCCATTCGAATGGGGAAAAAAAACGTGAAAAAGATGTTCAAAGCCTAACTTATTTTGGGTTTATAAATGGAAGGCAAAGCCTATTTCCATTTCTTGCCCCTCTTTCTAGTAATCAGCTATTATTTTTTAATTTTTAAAAAGAATTATTTATTTTATTTATTATTATATTTAGAATTTGCTATAGGGAATGCACACACACCAGCGAGAGACAAAGACAGAGAGAGAGAGAGAGAGAGAGAAAGTGAGAAAGTAAGCCGCGAGGTCTGGGACTCAAACTATGGTCAGCCATGTGGGAGTCTAGCGCCTTAACCACCACGCCACCTGCTAGCCCTAGTTAGCTATTATTTTTAAATTTCCAAACACAGATCTTTAAGAAAAAGTAGATTCAGTATAAGGATGCTGAGTCATTTTCCAAATAATGATTCAATTCCCTTTAGGAAGATAAATATATCCTATTTTTTATTTTTAGTTAATTTCTTTATTTCATGAGACAATCAATGAGAGAGAAAGAGTCAACAGGGTCTCCTCAACAGGGTCTCCACAGACGCAGCCCCTGCTTCAGTCAACCAGGATCACAGGCATGTGCTTGGCATGCACAGGGAGAACTCAGGACACAAACCTGGCCCCTACCCACATGGCATCAGCATCAGAGTGCTGTTGCCACTGCACCACTGCAGCTATAGCCAACATATCCTTGTTTCTACAATCTAGTCCAACACTTTTCTATAATACAAAAAAAAAAAAAGGGTGTGTGTGTGTGTGTGTGTGTATATACAGTATTCTCAATTAAATAACATGATAACACTCAGTTTCTCTTTTATAAAGTCTTCTCGATGTGCTCTTTCTTCACCAAAGGCTAATGATTTCTAAAGACAAGCTTGGGGACCAGCAGTTGGTGCAATGGCTATGTCGCTGGACTCCCACGTAGTCAACTGCGGTTTGAGTCCCGGACCCGGTGGCTTAAACTCATGCCGGGTGCATGTGTGTACGTGCGTGATCAAGAACCCAAGAAGAGAATGGAGGAGAAGGGATTACAGGGTGGCCATCCCCCCGGGGGGGGATTTCTCGCTTTCTGTCTGTCTTTCTGGTGAGCACCCGCATCCTATAGCAAAAACCTCTCAAAAAAACAAACAAAACAAAAGACAAGCTTCAGAGGAAAATGGGAAGATAATTTCACAAACAAAATATCAGTAGGCCAGCAGGTGGTGTAGTGGTTAAAGCACTGGACTCACACATGTTGGACTACAGTTCAAGTCCTGGACCCCGTGGCTTGAAAATCATGTTGGGCACATGTACATGTATGCTAAAATCCCAAGAGGAGAATTGAGAAGGAACTGGAGCATGGCTATTCCCCCGGAGGGTGATTACTCACTTTCTCTCTCTGTCTCCATCTGTCTCTCAAGTGAGTACACATACCCTATAACAAAAATCTCAAAAAAAAAAAAAGAGAGAGAGAAAGAGAGAGAGAGATAAAGAAACAGTATCTGGCCATTAGAACTCTGATGCCACCTATAATAACAGAACTGCAACAGAGCCTGTACACAATTTCTCTTTCTTAAATCTCTGGCTCAGAATTCCAAACTTTCTAGCAAACTAAGACTCCTTTATGAATGATTACCTTACTTGAAGTATATCCTGAAAACAGGCCAAAAGCATCTAGATTTTGCCGTGCATTTGACCCCACAATCACACAGACACTGTCCCATTTACAAAGTGAAGTATTGAGGTCCACATTAAATCGACTGCCATAAGTAATTCCAGGGCTAAAACTGAAAACAGGGTTAAGTGTTAAAGACCTTTTTTTCTTATGTATCAGCAGCTAAACTTCCTTCCTTCTTTTATTTTTCCTGTATCTTAAAGTTATTCTTAACAGCTGACTAAGGTTCAAAAAATTATACAAAATCTAATCTACAAGTAAACTTGGAGAAGTTATACTTAGCAGATTTCTGATTATATTGGACACAATTTTGGTACAGGTTCCTATACACGAAGTCTAGACATGAGAGGAATTCCTATTAGTTTTTAACAGGAAAAATTAGTGAGTTGCTTAAATATAGATCAAAGGAAGTTCCACCATTTTTTATCACCCATGAAAAAAAAAATTATCAATAAACGATAAGTGGTCTGGTGTTTCTCATTCTGGCCTGTAATAGCTATCTGTCATGAAGAGATTAAGGGCACTTTTGCCACCTTCTTGGTGCTTTTCTGTTATTCTCTACTATTTTTAGAATACTTACATATTACTTTTATAAGCTCCAAAGTTACTTTTAAAAAGCTTAGATACTACTTAGATATAAACTCCTTTTTATTCATATAAGACACTATTGTATGGGCGGTCAGGTGGCATGGTGGTTAAGGGCACTGAACTCCCACATGGCCTACTGCAGTTCAAGTCCCAGACCTGGCAGTTTGCTCTCCCACTCCCCCCCACCCCCACTCTCGCTCTTGCTCTGTCCTTCTCTGGTCAAATTTTTAAAAACAAGTAAATAAACAAATTAAGTTAAATAAAATAAAGTAATTCCTTACAGAAAAACCGCTATTGTATAACAAATAATACATATTTATATTTCTTAAATGTTCATAATGAACTCTAGTCAAAATTAAATTTATAACTTTTTTATATTGTCACCCATCCATTCTGGAACAAAAGCAGATGAAATGTTTTAGGATTATTTTCTGCTTCAGATTCATCTGCATCTGCTCCAAAATTAAACTACTGTTTTCTTGTTCCAAACCATTCTTTTATCTGTGCTATTTATGCTTTGCCAACACCTGAAATATTTTCTTAATTTTATGTAGTACATAATAGGTCATCTCTTTGACAGCTATACTGGGAATATAAAATATATATTTATGCTTTGACATATATACATATATAGAAGTAGAGATACATACTCATCACATAAACATATACCTATGTATACTCACTGCATATGTAAGCATACACATACATTTACATTATTTTATATTTTATACTTTTATATAAATATGTATGTATTTATAGGCTCTGCATGTATATAAACTGTGTGTGTGTGTGTGTGTGTGTGTGTGTGTGTGTGTTTGTGTGTGTGTGTGTGTGTATCTGCACAGCAGAGGTGTTTGCCTATGCTTGTTCAGGTTTTATCTTCCTCAGCCAACCTGACCAACTAGTTTGACTTAGCTAACAATAGCTTTGAATTATATTTTTTCCACGTAAGTGACCAATTGTTTAATCAATCAGTACAGTATGCTGCAGATTAGAAACTTCATTCCTCTTGTATTGGTCACCCTTACCTTCCCCAGAGCCCAATATCCTGTAATTACCACTAGTTGATTCATTAGGCATTTATTTAGTACTTAGAATTTCTCGTTACCATGAAGGCAGAAGATCACAGTGTGACAGGTCACAAATAATAAACGCAGCTAAGGTTTAACACTTATCTGTGTATCTTGCCATTGAGTCAACGTTGTCTAAATATCTCTAAAGAGAAGTAGAATGGGAATTGTTTCAAAATGTCAGCTATAGTCTCAGTGCTAAAAACAACAGGGCGAGCTCCATTCACAAGCCCACGGGACTTGCTACATGGCCAAAGCTGTCCTGAGGTCACCCCAGAGTCTTCATATCAGACAAAGTTGAGATGCAGAAGACTCTTCAAAGAAAAGTCAATGTTCTCTTTCTTCCCTTTCTACCAACTCAGACTAAGTGCCAAAAACAATAACAATAGCAACAAAACCGCTCCTAAATTAGGGCTATCTGCAATGAAAGGGGCTGATACCCTATTTCCTGGTTGGACACTTGCCTCTGTGCAGAAACTCACAGTCTGCTCTGTGGGCAGTGTACAAGGCTGGAGTCCTGGATCCTGGCTGATGCCACCTGCAATAACAGAACTGCAACAGAGCCTCAGTAAAGCAGAAATAGGTTTCACTTCAGAGACTGATGGTGCTAAGCTATAAACTCTGCTGTGGACCAAGTGAATTCCATGTAAGGGAATCAAGGTTGAGTGATCCTGAAAGGTGTACACTCCAATGAGCTTCCTGGACAGGAGCACAGGAACACTCTAATGATGTACCACTGGAGAACAGGAGCTAAAGGTCACAAGTGGTCACACGGGGATTGCACTGTGCAGATCCAATCAATGGCAGGTGCCAAAGGAAATCCCTGCAAGGGATTTCCAGATAATGCATCACTACATGCATGCAAAAGAACTGGGCATAAAAGCAAACAGGATCGGCTAAGTGCAATAGTTTTTGACCCCTTTCTGACCCTCTTGCCAACTCTAGAAGAGCAGAAAACAGTGGCAGAAAATGACACAGGGAGGAGAATTAAACTAGAAATTATCTTTCTTCTTAACTGCTGATCACCTGGGGTCAGGCCTGACGATGAAACAGAAAAAAGGCTAAATCTGGATGGGAGGATAGAAATTTTGATTTATATGGTGCTACATTTTTCTAATATTTAAAAATTATAATGTTTCAATACCTTAAGATGACTTGAAAACTATGGGATCTGTGAAAAATGCCATCCAACATTAAGGAGGGATTAGAATAAAGCTATTTTCTCTTTGTGTCTTAAGTATCTAACCTATAAGATACAGTAAATATCTAACCTATAAGATACAGTAAGTATCTAACCTAAAAATACTTTTTTCATAAAGTCTGAAAGAATACTATAAAGATAAAGAAAAATCTAAGTGCAAACTGTAATATACCTCAAAAACTTAACTCCAGAACATAACCGGAGCAACAATTACTTTAAACGTAAATGGATTAACTATTCCTTCAAATGGGAAAGACTGTCAAGAACAGATTCAGAAAAGGTGAACATAGTGGGTAAAGTTACTGGGCTTCACATGGCCAACTGTGCAGTTTGAGTCTTGGACCTAGTGACTTGAAAAACATGCTGGGCACATGTTCATATATGCCTGAAATCCAGAAATGAGAGAGAGATGGAGGAGAAGGGATTGTGGCACGGCCATTCCCCACAGAGGGTACTTTCTCACTTTATCTCTGTCTGTCCCCAGCAAGCACACCACCCTCTGGAAAAACTTTAAAAAAAATAAAAAAAAAAGAATAAACTATAATCTATATAGAAACACTCAAATAGGTTGAAAAAGAAAGTTATACCAACACTAAGCAAAAGAAAATGGAGCTGGTTACACTAATATAAGGCAGACTCAGTTGTGGTGGGCTAATGGCAAGATGCCACTGTGTGATACTGAAGCCACATGGGAATGCCCTGGGTTTGAATCCTGGGTGAACCTGAACACTCTGGGCATGCCACTGCTCCTGGCTTACTGGAAGGCTGGAGGGAAGACTGTGGCAGGGTGAGAGTGTTTTAGGGGTCCCTGTCTCTGTCTCCTTCTCTCTCATTCTCTCACATATTAAATAACTTGAGACCAGCAGGTGGTGTAGTGGTTAAGGCACTGGACTCCCACATGGCTGACTGTAGTTCAAGTCCTGGACCTGGTGGCTTGCTTTCTCTCTCTCTCTCTTTCTCACTGTCTCTCTCTGGTGAGTGTGTGTGCCCTATAATAAATTAAAACAATAACAATAATAAATTAAATTTTAAAAGAAATAAATAAAAAATAATAGTAAGATGAAACAGACTTCAACACAGAGAATTACTAGAGACAAACAGAAATACTTCACTATGACTGAATGGTAAACGTGAAAGAATGTTATATAAGCCTAACTCCTTAAAAGATAAGAAAACAGAAACAAATGAGGTGACATGACTTGTTCTAGACACATGGTCAGCTATAAGGCACTTCTCCCAATTCCTTTTCAGCTTTTTTGTACTACCAGTGTCTCTAATCTGAACACATTCAACATGGCAACAACCAGCCTATTTGGTCAATATCATCAATTCAGCAGCCAGGCAATGACAGCTACCAGAAAGGAGATGGGATTCTGAGTAGGGCCTGACTCCAGGATTGAACTCTGCAACTTGCTATTTATGCAGCCCAGAACAAACTATTTACAAGGGCCTCCATTTCCTTATTTGTAGAATGAGGATACTGCCACCTCTTTCACAGGATAGATCTAAAACATGATGAGAAAGAGGAGGTCTGAAACTGACTTAAAGTCTCTCAATTTGTCAGTGCCAAAATGAGGACCCCATAATACACACTCATACCCATTTTACTGAATTGCATCCCCAAACAGAATACCTAGTAGAATTTCTGACTTTACAAGACACTTGAAAATGTTGCTTTCCTTCTTAATATACCTGATGATGCTCTACTTGAGAGTAACTTTAACAAGGTGTTCTCGGGCATGCTGGTGGTATGGTCGTTAAGGTGACTGGATCCCATATGGCCATCTGCGTAGCTGGAGTCCTGGAACTGGCAGCTTGAGAAACACAGCAGTGCATGTGCTTGTGTACTCAAAATACTGAAAGGAGAAGTGGAGAAGAGGGGATTGTGGCATGGCCATCCCTCACAGGGAGAGCTTTCTCTCCCTCTCTCTCTTGCTCTCTCTGCTTCTCTCCTCTGGCAAGTGTGTATGCCCTCTAGCAAATAAAAAGCAAAAAGGTATTCTCTACATGAGATTTTCAGCTACAAAACATATCCTTTTCCATCTAGATGACCAAGTTTCAGTTGATCAACTTATTTTGTCATGATAGCTTTGTCTCACTCTTCCTGAGGTCATAAGGTCTAAGTGAGAACAGCAAGCAAGGTGGAAATTTCAATGATAATTTAATTCATATCACTATTTATATTCTGGACTGAGTCATGCAGTGGGCACATTTTAAATACTACCCTTAAAAAAATTAAACATTACTTTGTTTAAGGCAATAAACCGCTTTTTATCTGTTTGTGTTGTTAATAACCAGAATCACACCCTCAAGACTGTATTGTCACCGTTAAGTTTGGGGAAGAATTCTTTAAAAAATGAACAGTTTCTACAGGTAACTCTATGCTATCTAAGACCAATCCCTTTATGAAATGTTCAAGTATCTTGACAATTTTCTGAATTATTTTTTATTTTATCATTGATGATGTATAGGAATAACCATCTATAATCGCTGTGGTCTTTATATTTTTAGAGGTCAGGTAGCTATCCTAAATGTCAAGGTTACGATCAAGGCTCATAAATGTTCAGCACAGGAAAGTAGGTGTCAGCAAGGTAGATAATGCCCGTTTATACTGCCTTACATAAGCACATGAAATTTAAGAGTAAGACAAAACTTGATAATTAATGTTAAAAAATGCATTGCTTAGATACCAATTTTAGAAAGAGCAGAATGCATACAAATCCAAAATAGGACATATAAAACCATGAAGTCAGGAAGAGAAGTAGAAGAACAGTGTGTAGCCAGCATCCTCATCATACATGCTAATTTTAGGACCATTTTAAAAAGAGCCTACTGTGTACTAGCTATTGTACAACTCTGATTTAAAAATCAAGAATGAGTTATGACTACTTGAAAGAGCCAAGTAGCTGGGACCAGCAGATGGCGTAATGGTTATGTCACTGGACTCCCACATAGTTGACTGCAGTTCAAGTCTCAGACCCAGTTTAAACTCACACAGGGTATGTTTGTAATGCATGCCCAAGATGCTGAGAGGAGAATGGAGAAAAAGGGATTACGGCATAGTCAATCCCCCCTGGGGAGGGGGGATTTCAAGCTTTCTGTTTCTCTAT
The DNA here is from genome assembly GCF_000334495.1 of Tupaia belangeri chinensis. NCBI lineage: Eukaryota > Metazoa > Chordata > Mammalia > Scandentia > Tupaiidae > Tupaia > Tupaia belangeri. The sequence continues at coordinate 2,800,594 of NW_006159795.1, forward strand.
CTCTGTCTTTCCAGTGAGCACACACATCCTATAGCTAAAACCTCTCTTAAAAAAAATAAAAGAGCCAAATAGCTCGTAATTGATTTATTCAAATAAATTCACATGACCATATCCGTTCCTGCAAACCACTAAAATTTTAGGTACATATATAAAGGAGTCTAGACAGGTCATTGCCTTCACCCCATCCCATGTAGTAGCTATGTCAGACTCCAGCAGAATGTTTTAAACAAAAATATATCCTTTCTGCATAGTAAAGGTTTTGCTATAGGGTATATGTGCTTGCTAGAGAGACAGAGAGAGACAGAGATACAGAAAGCAAGAAATCATCCATGCCACATCCAGGCCATGCCACACACAATTCCTTCTCCTCCATTCTCTTTTCGGGATTTTGGGTGAGCACACACGTGCCTGGTGTGTTTTAAGCTGCTAAGTCTGGGACTCAAACACACAGCCAGCCACGTGGTTCAAACCAGCCCTCGATCCATGCAGGGATCCAGCACCTTAACCTCCCTACCATCTGATGGCCTTCCGTGTGTTTTATTTTTTAAGTTTATTTATTTATTTCTTCCATGGGTGAAGAAGACAGAGAGAGACAAAGAGAGAGAGAGAGCACCCCAACAAGGTCCCAACACAGCAATCTACACCCACCCCTCAGCTAGACCCAGATCATGGGCACGTATGTGCCTGGTGTACTTGGGAAGTCTCTAGGCGTGACCCAGAACCCTCCCATGTGAGTCAGTCTCACAATGCATCTCATTTTACCCTTGCACTTCCATTCAGCCCCAAATTTCTCCATGATTTTAATACAAGTTGCACTGTCCTGTTTAGAAACCTCACTCAAATAATACCATGAAAATGAAAAATTAACATATTAATTTGTTACTTAACACATACTGTTTTCTATTCAAGATTGCTTTGTATGAATGCACTAACTCTATATCATTCAGAATGTACTAAATATACATTATTCAGCAGGTATGTTTCATGTTTTACAACCTCCTTTCACAATTATTTTTCCAGATCCGTGATAAGTTTAAATCACAATTAATAAGCTAAGCAACTCATTCAAACCACCTCAAGGGTGCAGTTGTTTTTGTTTGTTTGTTTGTTTATTTTTCCTTACAGGCACCAAATCAAGCAAAACACTGCTTAAACTGCATTTAATGAGTCTCATGACCACTTACTCTCTACACAAAACGTATTACAAAGAGAAAGCACTCCTGTCATATTAACTAAAGAGAAAGTAAAATAGTTCCTAAACTACTATTAAAACACTAAGAAATCAGAATTGAAACCACTTTTATTTTGTTTTAGAAAACTACCCTAGGGCTTAGATTGATAGCAGAGAAATTCGACAAGTATACTTTGCTTATCAAATTATAAATAAGGCAATGAACCAAATTCCTAATTATGAAAAAAAAAAGACACTCAGTTCATATGACATGTTTTGTTTCTAAGTCTCCATACTGAAGTATATGACACTCAGGGCTGGATAGCAGTACAGGGTAACACACACTCCGGAGGACTGACCCACCTGGGAAGGTTCCAGGTTCGCATCCAGAAACCTCACTGAACACAGCAGATGTGCACATGCCCGTGATCTGGGGCTGGCTAAAGTTGGAGGTCAATCATGGCATGAAGAGCCTGTGGGGAATGTCTTTCTCTTTCCTTTACATTTGTGGGCACTCATGAAAGAAAGAAAAAAAAGAAAGAAAGAAGGAAGGAAGGAAGGGAGAGAGGGAGGGAAGAAGGGAGGGAGGAAACTTGAAAAAGAAGTATGTGAAACTCATATAAAAAATTAAATAAAGAGACTAAAAAAACACATGATCTAATCTATGCCTATAAACAAACAAACCCTTATGAAAGCTCAGCGAACACAAATACTCTTTCTACTCAGCCAACTCGAAATAGAGATCACCTTCTGAAATTAGAAATGTATGTTCAAATACATTGTTATTTCAAGACGATAAAAGAGCATGAATGTTTTTATACTCTTTCTACTCAGCCAACTCGAAATAGAGATCACCTTCTGAAATTAGAAATGTATGTTCAAATACAAACATTGTTATTTCAAGACGATAAAAGAGCATAATGTTTTTACTTATTATTTATCATTAGTCTGATTTGACAACTGTTTTCCTAAAGTACCAAGTATATCCCCTTTAAATAATTCATTCAACAAGCAAGTATAAAGTTCCTGATATGTGCTAAATACCATGCTAAATGTAGAAGAAAACAGAAATAGGCAACCTCGGCCTGAAGGAGTCAGTGTGTCTGTGTGTGTCTCTATGTGTATGCGTGTGTGTGTGTGTGCACATGTGTGTCTGTGTGTGTGTGTACATATTTCAATAAAAAAGCATAGAGTGCTACAGGAACAGCATTCATTAAAAAAGACATAGAAGAACTAATAAATTTTTTCTGTTATTTTAGTCTGTAATCATTTTATTTGTTTTGGTGTCTGTATCATAAGGTCTGCTTTCTGGTGCATGTAAAAGAAACACCACTGTATTCATCTGTGAGGGCTGCCATACCAAAATGCCACCGACTAGGTGGCTTAAATAACAGAAAGTTATTTTTTCATAGTTCTGGAGGTTGGAAACCAAGATCAAGATATCATCAGGCTTGGTTTCTCCTGAGGCTTCTCTCCTTGGCTTGCAAACTGCCGCCTTCTCACTGTGTCCTCACGCAGCCTTTCCTCTGTACACACCCGGCCTCAGCTATAGCCTTATAGCGTCGGGTCAACTATATTTTGAAGCCCTATCTGTACCACTGGGCAAACCATGAGACCTTGAATAAAATCGTCACTCGGTTTTGTTAGTAACAAATGGTAGGAATTATACTGACCCGCAGTATTGCTGAAAAAATGAAATAAGGTTGCATTTATAAGGCCCTGAGCACACGACCTAATCCTACAGGATGTTGGGTTTTAGACCGGCTTCTAAAGTATCCTGGGAAAACACAAAACCAAGACATAGCAAAGACAATCAGGTAGACTCAATAATATCAAAGAACTGAGTACACTTCTTTCCAGTACAGCTTTTTTTTTTTTTTTTTTTTTTTTTTAATTTAGTAAAAGGTATTTACTCTCATGCGAGAGACAAATAAAGCACCTTCTGGGGGTTTTTTTTTTTTTTTTTTTTTAAATTTACTCAAAGGTATTTACTCTCATGCGAGAGACAAAGAAAGCACCTTCTAGGGGAATGGCTACACCACAATCCCCTTCTCCTCTATTCTCCTTTCTGGATTTTGGGCACACTCACACACACACAACCAGCTGGGTCCAGGACTCAAAGGGGCCATGTGGGATGCAGCCACCTTAGCCACCATTTCACTGGTGGCCCCTACAGTACAGCTTTTCATATATCCCATTCCACCATGTGGCTTGAGGTCCTTCAGTAGTTGTCACTCGCACACATGCATGCACATTTGTGTGTACATATGTATACATATGTGTATGTATTCGACACTTGTCTCACGACTTTGTCTCAGGTTAGGAAGCACTGATTCATTAGCACTTGTGTTCCGGATATCATATCCCTTGTGCAATAAAAAGACCACCCTCACCTTCAAAAGGAAATGGCCAAGAATTTCTCTTGAGATAATCTAAACCATAAACTCTGTTGGGAAATGAGGTGCCTTTCAAGTAATTAATATCTTTACATCTCCAACAAAGCAGGGAGTACCCTGATTCAGTAAAAAGTGGAACATTTCCAGGTTTTCAGAAAGCATCTGCTACTCCTAATCAAGGACCAGATTCTTCCTGGTTATCAATATGTATGGAAAACTTGTTAGATTGCCATGTTTATGAAATTCGAGTTGAGAGAATAAAAATTAAAAGGCAACAGAAAGGTGCAGAAGAACCTAGTTCTAGCACAGTCACTTTGAGAATATGGATTAAGACCAAAATCATCTGCATTTTAAGATGTCCTCCTTTCCCTTTGGTAGCTGCACAAGAAATCCCTGCATGTTACTTATGACAGATGGAGAAGAACTTTAACCAGTTACTTTGAAATTCTTTCAAAGGGAATGAAAAATGGACAGAATGAGGCCAGCCTTAAGATTCTCAGAGGGCCTCACAGGTCCAGAAAGGCTCTAAATAAAAAGAAAAATTCTCTATCTGTATTGCCAAGATCTATCATGAATTATTCTCTGACCAGCTGCTATAGTATAACTATAATCCTCCTAAATATCGTCCCCAGTGAAATTTGAATAATGTTATATTGAACAATTAACATACTTAGGCAGAACTTTTTCATCCCAAAGCTAAAAGAAATCTGCTAAATCAAAAGATACCAATTGTGAAGAAGAAATCTCTTAAACATTATTAAGTCTACAAGCTTGGGATGGGGGCCTGGTTAAGACTGTCAAAAATGAACCAGCAGATGGTGTAATGGTTACGTTGCTGGACTCCCTCATGACAGACCCCAGTTCCAGTCCTGGACCCAGAGATTTGAAACTCACACAGGGCGTGTATATGTGAGCGCCCAAGATCCCAAGAGGAGAATGGAGAAGGAATTGTGATATGGCCACCCCACCCCATTCCCCATGGTGATATCTCGCTTCCTATCTCTTTCTGTCTCTCTCTGAGCGCACATGCCCTATAACCAAAATCTCTCCCAAAACAGACCATCAAAAACATTTTTTTACAAGATCCAAACCACTTTTAATAAAACAGTCCCTCTTGATTTCGAACTGTAAAAATTGTTCCTTCAAAAAAAATTCAGCAGAATATTTCCTTCAATTAATTAATAGTTTTCTTGCTTTCTCTATTTGGCACTGATATAGTTTCAGGTCATTTTGAAAATAAAATGTTATAAGAAAATAAATACTAAGTATCCCATTCAATAAAATAATCTGATTAAATAAATGCATTTTCCCCCCCTAAATTTCCATCCAAGTTTGAAACAAGGAAACTTCTTTGATTCAGGGTCAAAAATGCACTATAAGAAAAATAAACACAACTTGATTCAAATTGAACTCTTAAAAATAAAAGAACAATATGACTGTGTGCCCACCAGAAATCAGTGATAAGCTTCCCTAGATCTAGTATACTGATATATAGGATTTCCATTAGCAAAAATAATAAGTAAAGAGTTTTCAAGTTACCATGCATCTTTCCAAAATGATTATTCCACTATTTTTCAGGGACCAGTGTAAATAATAATGGAATACTTCTTTTCTCTGTAATAAGTCTACAGATTCAATTTATTAAACATGGCACCTCTTTTGCTTATTCATCAGATAGCTTTTCTAATTTACCCAATCTGCAGACTTTGAAATAATGGCACCTAGTTAGTCACTGATTCAAGAGACACTGACTTAGACACTAACACATGCCAGACTCTTCCATTTCCTCAACAAGAGTCATGATGTGGCTAAAATTTGCAAACCATTCAACAGGAGGGCAGACATGGAGCACCCAACCTGGATTGGAATTCAAAGCAAGGAAAGCTTTGCAGAGGAGATGACAACTGTGCAGAGTCTCTAAAGACTGTAGGATTTAGCAGTTGAAAGAGGCGATTGAACCCAAAGTCAGCAGAGGCACAGTGGTCACAGCCTTTCTGTTCTTGGATGCTAAGCTAGTTGAACATAGGTGATACAAATGAAGGAGGTATGAGGTTACTGTAGAGGCCATGGATGGCTTGCATTTGGCAATTTAGAGAAATAGAAATTAATCCTGAAAGCAACAGGGAGTTGGTAAAGTATTTCAGAGGTTACACTCTACTAAGATTTGTTTAACGCCAATTACTTTAGCTGAATGCAGACAGAGGGCAAGGAGCAAAAATGTGAACTTACAAGGTAGCCATGTGTCTGTCTCTCGCTGCAATCAACAAACTTCTGAGTGCAAGTGCTGTAGCTCACAATTAGTGTCTCCACAGCTCACTCAGGAGCCAACAGAATGCATGAAGGACAGAATGAATGAAAGCAAGACAAATAGTGAAGTAGATAGGAAGGTTTTTGGAATGATCAAGGTATGAAATGATGAGCATATAAATTTAGACAGTAGAAACGGAAATAAAGACAAGTAAACAGAAATGAGGGCTATTAATGGGGTAGAGTCAACAGGTATGTGACTTGTTTCACAAAGACTTAAAACCCTGGGTATGACACAGGTTTAGAGGGAAGCTGAGGATTTCCATTTTGACATTTTGACTTGAAAGTACCCAGAGGACTTCAACATCAAGATATCTAGTGAACAATAGGATATATCTGGAGCTCAGATGAAAGGACAGGGATATAAGGGATGCAGTAAAAGGGGAAATCTACATTGCTACTGGGAGTGTAAATTGGTCCAGCAACTATGGAGAACAATATGGAGATTCCTCAAAGATCTACAAATAGAACTACCATATGATCCAGGAATCTCACTCCTGGGTATCTATTCAAAGGATAGGAGAATTCTTAGTCAGAAAAGTGCTTGCACATCTATGTTTATTGCAGCATTATTCACAATTGCTAAGACATAGAACCAACCCAAATGCCCATAAACAGAAGAATGGATTGAAAAAGTGTGGCACATATACTCTATGGAATACTACTCAGTCGTGAAAAAAATGAAAAAAACAAGACACTGGCTTTTGATAGAAAGTGGATGAATAGCCAAGATTTATTGCTGAATGAAACAAGCCAGGCTATGAAGGAGAGGCATTGTATGTCTCAACTTTATATAAACTGACTGTCCATACTTTATGACTAAAACTGAAAGATTAGAGGATATAGAAACACAGAAGATGGTTATAGTTATAGGATACAGTGTGGGGAGAGAGTGGGAGAAGGAGAAGAGTCTGAGGAAATACATTAAGGAGAAAAATACAGAGGCAATACATTTATGGGACACAGAAATGGATTATTATCTGTTGATGATAACATGTATAATAGTATCCCCAACTGAACTGGTGAGAAATGCATTCATGTTGGAAAATTCACTTTACAAGCTAAGTGATGTATAGTGATTGAAAGAATAAAAGAAATTAAAATAAAATATATTAAGTTAAAAAAACTTTAAGTCCATAAATAAATAAAGAAATAAAGAAGAGCCTTTGGTGAATAGCTGGCTATAAAAATGTAGAAGTGAATGAGTTATCTCACATAGAAGAAGTTATAGGGTAGGAAGATTGAAAGCAATATGGTCACTTCCAGAAATACCATTTTAAGGGCTAAGTGGTGGAAGAGAAACTCATTAAGCTCTCCTTCTAATATATGAAAATAGCATGCAATGGATAGCCAAGCCCTTGGAATCAAGGAGTTTGGGAGTCTATCAGGTAAAAGCGAAAATTAATCAATCTGGTACAATTCCTTCAGGTTGGAGAGGTGATATCATTTCCCCAAGGTCACTGAGTCAAAGAATTTGCATAACAGCAGCTACTAATAGCTAGTGTCTAGGTTTCTCACACCAGAAAATTTAGAGGTAAGAAGAGATGAACCCTGATATTCCTTCCAGCAGTATGATTTTATGATTCTAATCAAGTTTCATTGCTTGTTCATTCAGGACAAATACACAAACCAAACAGAGCAGTTTTCACCTTTCCAAACAACAGGGCCAAAAAAACAAGGGAACAAATGAGCCTGAAATCTCAGTGTCTTAGGGCCATGCTGAACAAATGGGAAAATACAGCTTGTTCATTTCTACTCAGTGATGCTAATGATTCAGTTAAATTGACTTCTTTGAAGGAAAATTACTGCTAATAACCTTAATTTCCTCCTAGTCTCTCCCCCCAGGTACCTGACATTTTAGATAAAATATTTTCATAAAATATTAAAAGCAAAGGAATATCCTAGGTATCCAACTCCATGTTGACAGACTTTATTAATCCCACTGTCTCTCTTATTCGTAAACATACATTTTTGGTTCATTAGATAAATAACATAATGTTTCCCATTCTCTGCATTTCCTAAGAAGCACAATCCATTCCAAATAACACTAAAAATTTTAAAAACTAAAAATGTTACCCTAAGGCCCACCACAAAATTTTACTAATGCCAGTGTTGTGGCAATGTAGAACATCCTCAACTGCAATTTAATCACTGGAGCTGCAGTTTTATTTTCTTTGTCCAAATAACCAGACCATACAGCCTTTTCACCTTGGCCTGACTTCTCACCCACACGGGCTTCTGTTCTAGGAAGGCAAATAGGTTGCCTCTCCAGGCCCATTTGTCCACATTTTCTATCCTCACTCTCCTATCCTGGCCCTCTGGCTTCTGTCTGGGTTCAGCTAATGGACAGTAGCGGCCAGAGTTAGAGGGCAGGAGGAGAGTGAGATAGGTACATGTATTCGCCTGCTATCTCCCCGTAGGGAGATGGCAAGTTAACTGTGCCCCTCTACAAAGCACACAGCTCTTGGACAGCCTCTTACCCCTTCCCTGGAGTAGGAACAGCTCTCCATCGTTGCTAGGTGCCTCTTTAGCATCCTCCCTAGGTGTGTTCCTTTCACCTGCTCGTAACTTCTGAAGAGTCCCTTTATTAAGCTCACTTGGTTTACACGTGCCATCTGTTCCCCTGCAGCGCCCCAAACAGCACACATGTAAAGAGTGACCCTGCACTGTACCTTCACAGACATTATCAAAGGAAATTGCCTGTAAACTGTGAAGCACTAGCACGTCTCCACGAGCAAAACCTAGCACAGAATTTCTTGAATACGCAAGGTTTCAATGCCAAGGGAAGATGACTGTATGCTACCATATTTCTACAATTCACAGTATGCTTTAAAAATAAACATGCAGAAGGCATACAATCAGAATCAGAATGTCATTGCCAGCCTAGCCAGAATTTTTCTTAAAATGAATATTTGGAGAAACAGATGAAAGGACACTATTTCGTATTCCTGTCATTTATCCACATCGAAATTTACTAGCCCTGATATTGTGATATTAAAGTGATTCCAAGTCTTTCAAGGAATGTTGCAAAATTCTAAAACTTAAATAATAATTCACTTCTTATTAACAACTATAGTTATCAAAGTTGTCACTTCTGAAGCTAAGTATTATCTTTGAATCTTCTAAATCTCTAAGTAGAAGATATAAGGGATTTTTAAATAAGTATTTGACAGTCTAAAGCTGTAAATAAATATGCAAGAACAGTATTTTTAGTAATGAAATTTACTTAATTTCCTCACAAGATCAACCTATGGTCTATCTACATAAGCTATAAAATACTGCACTTCTCTGATATATTCAAGGGCATTTAATGACATGTACGTGCTATGGGTTGGATAATTGTTTGTCCCCAAAAGGTCTATTTTCTAGGAGCTTGGTCCCAGTATAATAGCACTGAGAGGTGGTGAGACCTTTAGGAAGTGAGGCCTAGTGGGTAGAGTTTGGAATATGGAGGTGTCACCTTCATGATTGGATTAATGTTGTTTCTTAAAAAGGAGTACTCACTCTCAAAAGAAGAGGTTAATTCCAGCAAGAGCAGGTTGTTATAAAAGGAAGATGGCTGACCTCAAACTTCTCTTTCTCTGTGCACGCACCCACCTTCATCTATGCTTTTGCCAGCCACATTGTGGCATAGCACCAAAGGCTGCTCGATGTCAGACCCATACCTCCAGACTTTCTAGCCACCAGAATCAAGAACCAAATAAACCTCCATTGTTCTATGAAGTTGTCAGAAAAGTCATGACATACTTTTTTCTGTTTTTCTATGTAAAAATGCATCATGACTTTTCTAACGACCTAATACTTCTACCTCTACTCAGTCTCATGGATTTGTTTAGCAACATCATAATAAACACTAAGACAGAGGGGTCTAGAGTTTTCATAGCTAAATAAACTAGCAGAAAACAGATTTTCAAAATGACACCATAATCTAATGGATGGATCCCGATGGATCCCACAGAGCCAACCACAGTTCAAATTCTGACCCCAGTGGCTTGAGAAACACACTGCATGCCTATGAATGCATGTCCAAAATCCAAAAGGGGAAGGAACTGCAGTGTAACCATGCCCCATTAGGGCGTACTTTTTCCTTTTCTCTCAGTCTCTCTCTCTCTGTCTTTCTGCTCTCCCTAGCAATTAAAAATAAAAAAAAAAAAAAAAAAAAAAAAAGGAGGAGAAAGAGGGACTCTTCTGTTGCCAGTGGTAATATCTGGAGATGGACGGAGGTGGAAAAGGATGCTTTATTTTTTAAAAAGAATTATTTAATTTTTTTTTGAGAGGTTTTAACCATAGGGCACGTGCACTTACCAGACAGAGAGAGAGACAGAAAGCGAGCAATCACCCCCCAGGAGGATGGCCACGCCACAATTCCTTCTCCTCCATTCTCCTTTCGGGATCTTGGGCACACACGCACACACGCCCGGTGTGAGTTTTAACTCACAGGGTCCGGGACTCGAACCACGGTTGACTACATGGGAATCCAGCAACATAGCCATTACACTAACTGCTGGTCCCTCCTAGGGAACATGTACACACCAGAGAGAGAGAAAGAGAGAGGGGGAGAGAAAGCAAGACACTAGGTCTGGGACTCAAAGCGCAGTCAGTCATGTGGGAGTCCAGAGCCTTAACCACCACACCACCTGCTGGCCCCAGGCTATTTTCTTTTGCTTTTATATTTCTCACTACCATTTCAACCAGAAAATACTAATGTATCACTCGTTGGTTTTTTTTTTTTCCTTGAGTTTTGTTTTTGTGTTTTGTTTTGTTTTGTTTTTTTGCTGTAAGGGTACATGCACTCACCAGAGTGACTGAGAGAGAGAGAGAGAGAGAGAGAGTGAGAAATCACCCCTCAGGGAGGATGACCACACCACAATACCTTCTCCTCCATTTTTCTCTTTGGAATTAGGGCATGCACACACACGTACCCGACATGAACTTCAAGCTGCCAGGTCCTAGACTCAAACTGCAATTGGCCCCTAGGAGTCCAGCATCTTAACCACCACACCACCTTCTGGCTTTTATATCACATCATTTCAAACATCAATGAAAACAAAAAAATGGGAAGAAATTCCAGAGAGAGGGCTTTGGTGATTTGTCCAATGATAGTGTATCTGCAAACATGAGAAAAACACGCCTCTCGGCCACATGGCTCCTTTGTATGGGCAGGTCTCTACCATTTATCCTATGGATGAGAATAATACTAGTAGCATTAGCAGAAGGAGCAGTTGCTACAGCAGCAGTAACACAGTACCTTGTACCATTCACGGAGCAGTGTCAGGCACTTCTGCCCCATGGGGTTATTCTCCTCACTTTACAGAAGGAGCAACTGAGGCTCAGAGTGGATGTGCAGGGTCACACAGTTAGTACTGGGCATCAATAGGGTACAAGATCAAGTGTGCCTGATTCCCAGCCTGAAGGTCTCAGCCACTTATCGTAACTGAGTGCAAACCCTTAGTACCACCCTTCATCCACTCACCAGCTGCTTCAAAACGGAAGCATTTCTAGAGCAGACCTTGCACAGGTCACGGGCTCCCTTTGCAATCTAGTGAATCCTCTAGACCCTTCTAAGCATAATATTTTAAATGCATAGAGATACATAGTTAAAAGTCCTACAGAAAGCAATCATATTGAAATATACTTAACAACATTATTTTTTTTAATCTCCAGCAGGCACGTACACTTGCCAGAGAGAGAAAGCACCCCTCAATGGGACATGACCACACCACGATCTTTTTTTACCTTAATTTCTCCACTTGCCAGGATTTTGATCAGGCACACACATTCACCTTGCATGTTTTTCAAGTCGCTGAAGGTGGGATTCGAATCACAATCAGCCATGTGAGATCTGGTTCCCATGAGATCTGGTTCCCAATACCTGTGCTTAATCACTAGGATATGGGGCCAACCCAGGAATTTTTTTAAACGGATACAAATAGAAATATATGTGTTTCTTTTTAATCCATTAAATGCCAGGCTAACACTGGCTCTGCTACTCGCCCTAGTTGTCACCTGGTACTAATTCATTTGCCAGCTACCTTTGTGGCCCCACCAAACTGCATTCTCAGACCCTAATGGGGAGGACCCATGTTGAAGAACTGCTCTGAGGAGCGAGAGGGATGTCAAATGTAAAATTAGCGGTTCATGATTTCTTCTCTCTCGATGAGCTGCTTAGAATGAATTACTTCAAGTTACACGTTTCCCCCTATATCTAAGGAAATGGCTCTCTCATTCATGTCCAAGAGTCAAAAACATCCTTTAATTGTTCAAGAGGAAAAGAATGCTTTAGAAGGGCAATGTATCTTAAAGCAATGAATTGCCTGGACTAAAGGTGTTTCCGTAAGTAGAGGTGGAGTTTCCCAACTGTGCGCACACCGAAGGCTCTTGGGAGGAGAGAGGTAAAGGAGACTCAGTGAAGGTGAGGAAATCACGATCCTGTAGTGACATGGTGTGCAACAGGGTCATGTTGAAGGCTTTAGAAGTAGTAAGCAAGAACCGCGTTCAGAAAACAAACCCTCATTTATGTCATGTTCGACTACAAGATTCCAGAAAGAAAAAGGAGATGAGGACATCACTCAGGGCAAATAAAAATTCTGCTGGTCATTCATTCCCTTGGACATAAGGATCTCCTCCCTGAAATCTGAAAGGTAGGGCATTATTACTTTCATCTCCTCTAGGAACTTTAGTTACACCTTCAGCAAATGAAAAGCACCCAGGGCATGAGCTTCCTGGGCCTTTCAAGCAAGAGGAGAATGCAACCTTCTCACTCATCCACTTAGTAATCATTATCATCCGGCCTCCTACCTAACTGGAGGTAAACTGAACCCATTTTTATATGTGGTTTGCTAAAGAATCACAGCCTCTGAACATAAAAGTTATGTCATTCTAAAGAATAACCAGATAAATAATATTACAAGTTGAGGAAGTATTTCTACTTTAAAGGTTGAGGCTTGCTCAAAAGAAAAACTATTAAACAGAAAAGCAAATACTAAGGAGTAGAAGAAAGACTTAGGCAGGGTTATTTTGTTTCTGAATATGACAGGGGAAGAGGAAAATGTATACTGGACAGCAACCGAATTCAACAGTGTCCTTGCAAACACACTTAACATCAGAACACTAGCAGCAAACTCACTGCCTCCGCTCATCAGGGATGAAAAGCTATTTTTAGTTCTCAATAGGTGGGTAAGGCTTTTTGACAGACACTAATGTGGCCTATAAGTTCATAGGATGAGGTGAAAAATGATTATTTTAGAAACTTCAGCCTGGACAGGAAATACTGTGATCATTTAAGTCTCCATTAGTCCTTGACCTCATTCTGCATATCAAATGCAGAAGTTCTTGGTTTTACAGGGACTCCCTGAGATAGTTTATTAAAAACCTGGGTCACCAGTGCTAAATCAACATGCTGTTTCATCCTGACTTTGTAAGTGGTCACAAACAACACTAACTTAGCCCCACGCTGCTGAATACTTTTAAATGTCAAAGATTATTTACACCTCCCCCCAAATACTTCAGCTTATTATTAAGGGCTCTTGTGGACAATACGAGAAACACATAATCTTTCTTGTCCATGACTATATTACCTAAATGCTCTGATCTAAGAAATAAAATCTATTCTCAACAAAATGTTTTAAAGTAAAAAATCAAAGTTAGTAGGTAAGTACTTATGTATATTTTAAGCAATTCATAAAAATTGTTCATTAATTCTGATACTCGAATTTTTCCAGATACATCTAAAAAGGGGAAGTGAAACCACAGACATTAAATCCCAAACTGATTTCTAACTTCACTTACATCAAATCCTTCTACCAATTAGCATGCCTAAGTCGACTATTCAAGGCAAACAGCTCAACAGCATTGAGGCAAGATTTCACCTCAATTTTACTTGGAAGCTGAGGTAGGGATGAATACCAGGCAAGCACTTAGTCATCATTTCAATTCTCAGTAAATCAGACTAAAAAATGGACTTAGTACTAAGCTAGGAAAATACCCTATTTATTGAGATTTCCAAATGTAGCTGTTGTCTTGTTGCCAAAATCTAAATCTTTACATTAATCTAGACTGGATATCTTCTTGAAAAAGACAAAAATCACAGCTTTACAGGCACTGAGTGGTCTCTGCTAGGGTTTAAATATTCAGAGGGGAGAGGGATTTTTAAATGCATTTCTGCAAAAGCTTTCTAGTAACCGTTAACTTTTTTTCAACTTCCATCTTTCACTATCGCATAAGGCAAAAACACACCACATCAGTATGCAAGGGCAGGTAAGTTGTTTCACATCACTCACATTTTCAGGCAGACACATAGAAAACTTCCAAAAAGAGTATTTTAGAACAAAGCTGGTCTGTGTAGGTGTGCATTTGTAAAATAAAGGTAGAATTATTCCAACAGATGTAAATGTGCACCCGGTGATCAAATGCAGTCTTAGAAATTCTGTTTTGACAGTTACTTGTAGAACAGCATTTTCACTGGTGATTAATTCAGAAGCTGGGTAGTGATATCATCAAAGCTAAATCAAAACTAAGTTCGGATGACTGAGTAATAACACACTTGGAGGGAAGCGTAACCAGTAATCTAATACAGGGTACCTTTAGATGGGTTATAAAATGCTACATTTGAAGGGTCACTAGTTCTGGAAGCAAAAGACTCATGCAAAAAAATCCAATAAAATATGCTATTTCATTTTTAAAAGTAAATTCTATGAAAACAGGTGTTCTCCCAAGATGGCAATCATTTATTAAACTTCTACAGTTAGAAAGGAAGATGACATAATAGAGCAATACATGAGCTGAAAAATAAGACCGTCCTGCAAAAAACACAGCATTCTGGATTATATAACACCAGTAGGGATTACAGCACATGCCCCTGCCGAACTAGATTTTTTTTTATCTGTATGATTCCCCAATTTAGACCACTGAAGTTGGAAGAGTACAAAAGCTTAGGTTTTTCAGTCCCGTCACACATTTTTAAAGCCAGCAGTCTTGAAAATACTACAAGGATAAAGCTAAAATGTTACACTCTCACACACACTTTTTCTATCCTAAAGAGCACAGTTCTTTAGACACTTCCTTTACCTCCTTGGAGACGGCCCAGGTAAAGTGACCAGCTGTTTTCCTGTTCCTTTACTTTATAAATTTGATCTCTCCTTAAAGGGGAAATTTAATTCCATTTTAACATGCTATACCGTTGCCTATGTTTGCATGACATGATTGACAATCAGAATTAATAAACAGCTATCTCCATACTCCTATCATTTACATTTATGGACCAGGACGTATCACATCTATGTTTAAAAAATGGAGACCTCCTATGAGTGTTTTGACCGAAATTAAATTTCAAACACGTGCTTCAGAACAACAGCTAGAATCACGACCAGAATAATTATTCTTTTCAAAGTTAGAGAGGTAGGCTCACCTCTCAAATATATGCATATTTATGAAAATATAAGGGACACTTCCTTTCTAGAAAAAAATTCTAGTTTATGACGGTTTTACAAGTCCAGATAAAGTTGCATTTAGACACACTTGGAAACTCGAGAATTCCATATTCCCACACTTTGATTTGGTACTGCACAAAGTCTACACTCTATACTGTATAGACGAAGTCTAATTGGCTAGGGGAAAAGCAACTTTAAAATACTGGAAATAAGGCAGCCTTCAGTC
>NW_006159795.1:2816152-2816666 GCF_000334495.1 Tupaia belangeri chinensis
CTCTTCCGAGGCCTGAACACTGGCCACAACAAGTGCGAAGCCTGTCGGTGCTGTTTTAAGTGGAGATGGTCATTCATTTCTATGATTTCCCCAGAAGCGGTAAGAGGATCCGCGCGCACACACATTTACATGCGTTGCACGTTGCCAACTATTCCCAACCAAAATAATCACTTACACGTCGAGCCGAGCTATTTCTAGCCCAGAAGCGGGTGAACGTCTGGACAGTCTGAGGAAACCCAGTAGGCAACGAGTACAGGGGAAAGGGGGTGGCGGCGGGGTCGCCCACCTCGCGCGCGCAGGGCGCCTAGCACCCCGCACCTGCACCGGTCCCTGGCTGGTGATTCGGGCGCGCGCGCGCGCGCGTCCGGGAAGCACCCGCCAAACCCGCCTGGCGGGCCGGGGCGGGCGGGAGCATCCTCGGGCGGGACCCGAAATGCCTTCTCCTACCTGTCACTTTGCCTGGAGCTGGTGCTGGGGATGCGGCCACCACTGCCGCCTGGAGACCCAGTGTGTA
>NW_006159795.1:2817060-2832149 GCF_000334495.1 Tupaia belangeri chinensis
GAGCCCGCGGGCGGGGAAGGGGCGCCGGGCTGGCCAGGGGCGCTTGCGGGCCGGGGCCGACGGCCGGGGCGAGTGGAGAGCGGCGCTGGGAAAAGGTGGGTGGGGCGTCCAGGAAAACTGACCTGCTGCCCTTCTGGGGTCTCCCCAGAGACCCTCTGAGGCCAGAGCGTCAAGCCTGGGGTCGAGGGGCGCACTGGGCTCCGAGCGCGGAGCCCGGGGGTAAGAAGACCGGCACCTTCCTTCGCCTGGAGACCCGCAGCCAGCGGTGGTTTGGGGGCGGGGATGGGGGTAAAGAGTGAAGGGGGACCCGGACTGAGGAAAACTGGTGCCCTAAAGCCGCTGCCCGGGCTAGCGGAGTGCTTATTTGTTTGTATTTTGTTTAATAAACGCATAAAGCGCTTATAATGCTCTAGACATTGTTCTAAGCGCTTTTTATTCGTTTATTCCTTAAAACAATTTTCCAAAGCAAGTACAACTCTTATCTCCCTTTCCCCCCCTCCCGTTTACACTGAGCCACGGAGAGGATAATTGATTCTAAAAAGCCTTCAGCCAAGTGCACCCTAAGATATGCCAACCCCCTCACCCCGGACCTCGCTCTCCCCACCCCCCACCCCTGGTGGTCCCAGGGATGCTGGGCGCTGCTCCAGTCAGTTCCTAGCTCTCCCCTCTCCTACAAAGGCCCTTGGGTGCCTCCGAGTCACGCTCACACTTCGGCCCTAATGGCATTCTGTCTAGCAACACCCTTTGTGTAGACCCCTCCCCGCAACGTGTAGCTCCAGGACTCCCCGGGGGCTCCCTCTTTCCCGCGGCCACTCCGCCTCCTCCTGCCGGCCGGCGGCCACCAAAACCCGGAGACATGGCACCTGCGCATTGGGGATTGGGGCCAAATTCGCAGCTGAACTGGGCATGCTCAGCCGCCTGTGCAGGTCCGCCTGGCCGAGAGGAAAGCAAGGGCCTGATGGCGCGAGTGTTGTTAGAAACGAAGGGAGAATTGCGTGGAAACAAAAATCCAGCCTCTGAGGGACAGGGACAGTTGTTGATGCAAATACCTCCTTCCCCTGCCACGCCGGGCCGTGTTCAGGCAGGGCTTAAATGAAGAAGGTGATCCTCAAAAGTTTACCAACTGGCCATCCTTAAATGGGAGGAGTTGCAGGCCTATGGAGACTCTCAGCCAAACTACTAAGCTGCAATTTTATTATAGCTAAGCCCTGAGAAAAGCTCCTCAGCATCTGAGCCTGTCTGCCTGCCAAGAAGCCAAGAAAAATATCCTAGGCCAAGATTCCCTGCAAGATTGGAAAGGAAAGATGGATCCCAGGGAAAAGAGGGTGCTTGCTCATCCCTGTGTTCAAGGACCTTCAAGATATTATAATGTTTTTGAGTGTTACGTGCCTCTCAGACTGTCATGAGCACACGCATTGCCTGGACATCTTTGTAAAGTATAGATTTTCACTTAGGAGGTCTGGGGTGGGGACCTGAGATTCTAATTTCTAATAAACTCCCACGTCATGTTTATAGTCTTTAGATCAGACGTTGAGCAGCAAGGGTTTGGGGCTGTATTTTAGACATGCTCTGTGATATACCTGGGAAAACTAAGGTTCAGAAAGGCCAAGCAATTTGCCTCAAATCACAGAACTATTAAGTGGTATCCCTGGGTTCTGACCTAGTCCTCCAGGGATTCCTGTGCATGTTTCCAAATTCTCTAGGTATCACCCTGAGGCAGATGAGCTGGGTACTGTCATGTGTGTCTTGACAGTTTTGGACAGAGCAACTTAATATAGGCCATAGTGAACCCAAACATACTTCATCAGTTAGCTTTTGCTGTGTAACAAACCACAGCAAAACTTCGGAGCTGAAAACAACAATTATTCATTAGCTCACAATTCTGTGAATCAGCAATTTGGGCTGGAATCAGCTGAGTAGCTCTTCTGCTGTTTCTCCTGGGCCTGCTCTTACAGCTGCAGACATGTGGAGTTCGGAGTCTCAGCCAGATGGCTAGGGTAACAGTGTTTCTCTGTGACTTCATATGGTGAGCTCCCCATTCCCAGCAGCAAGAGCGGGAAAATATTTCATGCTTTGGTTTGCTAATGTCTTATTGGCCAGAGGAAACCACATTTCCATGGCCAGATTTAAGACACGGAGAAATAAACCACTTCTGACTGAAGGAGAAACAAAATAAAATCTTTTTTTTTCTCAGTCTACCACATACCCCAACTTTCTTAAAACTAGCCCCTTGCCCTAGAGTTCACTCATAGTTTCGCAGATTGAAAGCGAGCCCTTTAGCCTGGTGCTTAAGGGAACCTTAAACCTTAGCTCCAGCAGCTTGAAAAACATGCCCCCCATCCCAACAGGATCGAGAAATGGAGAAGGGATTGCTGCATGGGCAAGCTCCATTGGTACTTTCTCTCTACCTGCCTTATCTCTCTGGTCACATGTACACACTATGGAAATGTATCAATTTAATAAATAAATAAATACATTTTAGAGACTAAAGATCTTTCATTTTAGATATTGGTAAACCAAATCTCAAGTTTTTGCTGCTCCCGTTAGATCTTCAACCTAATATTAAGTGTATCAAATCACTAAAATGTAAAGGTTAGCTTATATTTATTTTTTTCTTTTTCTATTTGCCAAAGGGCTCATTCACTTACCAGCAAGAGCAAGAAAGAAAGAGAAAGAGGAAAAAAGCACCCCCGATGGGGCCTGGTCACACCACAACCCTTTTTCCATTTCTCCTGTCGAGGTTTTGACCATGCGCCCCACACACCCAGGATAATTTTCTAAATCACAAATTCTATTCGATTTGTTCCTTCCCTTTAACAACATCTTAGACCATCATTCATTCCACAGATATAGGGCACGTGCGCTCGCCAGACAGACAGAGACATAGAGACAGAAACCGAGAAATCACCCCCCAGGGGGGATGGTCACGCCACAGTCCCTTCTCCTCCATTCTCCTCTCGGGATCTTGGGTACGCACACACATGCGCCCAGCGTGAGTTTTAAGCCACCAGGTCCTGGACACGAACTGCGGTCGACTACTCGGGGAGTCCAGCGACATAGCCATTACGCTAACTGCTGGTTCCCCATTCCACAGATGTTTTGAAACCTTTTATGTGCCAGGTACTAATTTTATATATATATATAGTAAATAAACTTTATCTGTTCTTCTGGATGACATTGCCAACAGTCACAGATTTGCATATAATACAGTTATGTATCGACTATTTACAATTTACAGTAGTAATTTTTTATCTTCTGAAAAATATAGGTACAAAAGCTAAGTAAACAATGAGGTACTGCCATTTGGAATTCATCATATGTTATAGCTTTAAGAACTAGTCTTTAGCAAATATTCAACAAACCAAGGATCCATACGGAGGTAAACAAGAGACAAAAATCATTGCCCTTATGAAGCTTAGATACTATCAGAGGAGACAGAGGATAGCATATTAAAAATATATAATAATGAGTAGCACTGAGAACCATGGTAGAAAGCAAATGGCTTAAGATAAAGGGGGGAGACAGCTATTTTAGATTAGGGTCAGAGACAATCTAAGAATGCAGCACCTGAAAGGAATCTAAATGAAGAGATGTGAATATCTGGGGAACAGTGTTTCCACCAGAGGGAACAGTAAAAGCCCTCAGATGAGAATGTCCTTGACCTATTCACGGAGCAGAAAGGAGGCCAGAGTAGCAGAGCAAGGCACAGAGTGAGTAGAATTGGGGTCACAGAGGCAGAAGGGGCCAGACCACGTAAGGTCACAGAAAGGACTTTTCCATTAGAGAATAACAAGCACACTTGAGACATGATCTGCTGGATGGTTTAGAGGTTTGCACTATGTCTATGAGAGCAAGAAAAGAGCAAGGGACGCTATCCTGAGGATACAGCAGTATCTACTGGCTAGATTTTATAGCTTTTCACCTGCTTTTAACCCAGAGCAGGTTAATTCTCCAAATCCAAACTCAATTTAAACTCAGTCTTCTCTGTGTCTCTGTTACCAGCTCCAGCTGAGTCTCTTACTGCTTGAAGGAGACAGAGTGGGACAAGGTCTGGTGCATGAACACTTCCCTGCTGGCTGCCCTCCCCTGGCCCCTGCCGCTGCCACGTGCTATTCAAGGTCTAGTTCCTGCAGCACATTGGGCAGGAAGGAGGAAGAGGGAATGGCATCAGCGCTTCTGCCCTTGATTGCGGCCATTGTGGCTCGTTCTCGTTTCACTGTGGCTGTTTCTCTGGCTGGAGACTGTGGCAGCTGTCCAAGGCCAGCTATGCCACAAAGGACATAGAGAGGGCTCCAAGGGTCCTTCTGGAGCTCCCACCTCAAACTCCATGATTCTCTTCTTGCTGTTCCAGCCCTGAGCATCTTCTGTGCCATGACTCACAGAATATGTAGGCACCTCGGGATGCCCACGGCCAAGCCCAGCAGCCTTCTACAGTGTCCACTGGAAGCACAGAGGAAATGGAGACACATGCCTATCCTGGCTAGTTAAAGGGTTGGCATGGACCAAGCTGTTTCTGCTATGAAGAGGAAGCCCGGAACCAACTATGGAAACTGCCTCTCAGATATGGATTCCTGAGCACCTCTTTGTACTGAGCTGCTGCCTGTAGTTATCAATTCCCTGCAACAGCTTGTTAGGCCGATTACGGTTCACCACAAGAAAAGTCAAAGCAAACCGCCAGTGCCACCAGTCCCTTGATTTGATTTTTATGGTCTTATTTGTTGTTATTGTTGATTAATATTAAAGGAAGAGAGTGACACTAAGAACCTTCAGGTTAATAGTCAATTGTATTAGTGAAAGGCCACATTATATCCTTTTTGATAAAGGGCAATGCCTCTCTTGTCCCGATTTAAAGTAACACATTAATCACAGCTTCCACTTCGCTTGTTTTACAGGCTGTCCTTGGGAAATGAGCAGATCACCACAGGCTCCTTTGTTCAGTTTTCCTTAATTAGAGACATCTATCTTTGAAAGGGGGACAGGGTAGGGACTGGCCTGACATGAGCTGTCTTGGCCCCAGGCTATCCCCTTCCCTAACCTGTGCCTGTTCCATTGTGTGCTGAAGAACTAAAACAACTTGTGACAGTCACTGAGAACCAAAGAAAACAATGAGGAAGACAATCCCCCAGGATGGAGTGTAGGTATAGGGTAATGGCAGTTGGAAAACAAACATAAAAGCACTAAGCATACTGTTAAATCCATTTTTTGATCGGAGTATAAAGAGTAGAAAGAAAAGTAAAAATGTAATAGTTTCATTCCAGTCCAAGCTATGGTCTAAGAACAGAATTTCGTGGGACTGGATGTTGCTACAACAGTGAGACCAACGCATGTGAGACTGACCCACTGGGAAGGCTCTGGATTCAAGTCTGAAGATCTCCCTGAGTGTACTAGATATGCGCATGCCCGTGTTCCAGGGCTGGCTGAGGCTGAAAGTGGATTTTGGCATCAGAACCTTGTTGAGGTTGGATTGCACTGTCTCTATAGTCATGGAAGGTCATGGAAGAATTAAAAAAAAAAAAAAGAAAAAGAAACGAAAGAAAGAAAAGAATAGGACTTTCTATGTGTGAACAGACTTAGGATATAACTAGATTATGGAGGTTCAAATACACTGTGTGATGATGACAAAGATGTTTTCAGGAAGTATATAACACACACACAGAAAAGCATGAAAATCCTAAGTGAGAGCTTAAAAAGATTTTATTTATATGAGGAGCCTTTTAAAATTCATAGGAAACATGTATTCCAAAACAAAACAACAACAATAAAAAACTAAAGGTCCACCCCATAGCCTAGTGGTTAAGGGAACCAGATCCCACATAGCTAACGACAATTCCACTCCTGACCCTAGCATCTTGAAAAACATGCCTGGTGCATGGACATGAATCCTCAAAATTCTAACAGGATAGAAAAATGAAGAAAGGATAGCAGCATGACCACATCCTACTGTTTTTCCCCTTGCGCAGTTCTTCCATCGCTGGTGAACATACATGCCTTGTCAGCAATTTTTTAGAAAAAAATTACACGAATTTTCAAAAATTTTGCAACAATATAAATTCATACTTGAATTCCATTTTTTTTTTGTGAGCTTTTTGTAGTCCCTTCACATAAACGCCAGTGTGACCATCACCTGAATCAAGATATAGGGCATTTTCAGCACCCCAGAAAGTCCCTCCTGTTCTTTCCCAGTCAATCAATACTCCTCATGGAGAGACACACCCACACCACCACCACCACCACCACCACCAGCACCATCATCACAGGTAACTGCTATTCTACCACCACAGAACTGCTTCCTCAGTTTCTTTGTGAAAGTGGAATAATGCAGGAGGTACTCTTTTGTGGTTCTTTTGTTTATCATGATGTCAGTGAGCTGCCTCCCTATAGCAAATTGTAATTATAATTTCTTCCTATTAGTTGTTGTATGTCATATCATTGTATAACAATAAAAAAATGTATTTATCCAGGGCAGCAGATGGCGTAATGGCTACGTCTCTGGACTCCCACATAGTCTACTGAGGTTTGAGTCCGAGACCCGGTGGCTTAAACTCATGCCAGGCACGTGTGCATGTGTGCCCAAGATCCTGCAAAAAGAATGGAACAGGAGGGATTGTGGAGTGGCCTTCCCCACCGGGGGGGTGATTTCTTACTTCCTGTCTCTCTGTCTTTCTGGAGAGCACATGCGCACTATAGTAACCCCCCCTAAAAAAAAAAAAGAAAGAAAATGAAAAGAAAATGTATTTATCCAATCTATTGTGGTGGTAAAAATTTGCAGGGCATTTAAGTGCACAGGAAGGTCCTTAAAAGTTAGTCCTACCTTACCATACTACTTCTTTGTATATTTCTTATTGATAGCATAATATCATACACTAAGGGAACCAGCAGTTAGCGTAATGGCTATGTTGCTGGACTCCCATGTGGTCGACCACGGTTCCAGTCCCAGACCCGGTGGCTTAAACTCACACTGGGCACATGTGCATGCATGCCCAAGATCCCAAGAGGATAATGGAGGAGAGGGGATTGCAGCATAGCCATCCTCCCTGGGGGGGAGGTGTGATTTCTTGCTTTCTGTCTCTCTGTTTCTCTCTGTCTTTCTGGTGAGCACACATGCCCTATAGCAAAAACCTCTCAATAAAAAAAAAAAAAATACACTAAGAACCCAGTATTTGTGTTAATGGGCTATTCCATGAGAACAAAGTTTTTTCTGTGTCATGGTAAAGTGAATTTATTAGCATTTTATGCAAAGAAAAAAAAAACAGAAGTACACTGATGACATAATTTTGGATTAAAAAAAAAAAGACTATTCCCAAATAAATCAACCAACAATTAAATTACTTTTCCGATGCAAAAACATTTGTAATCACTTCCTTGAAATGTGAGGAATATGTGTTGTTACATTTAAATCAGAAAGCCTCAAAACTTGGATGTCAGTATTTAACCTACAGGATATGATTTACAAATGAGTGCACTGTTCCTACGTACCTGATGTTTATGACAAGATTACATAAAACGAAATGAGAGCATATGGAAAATATACACACTACTTAATGAGGCTGCTCAGCTGCTGGCCTAATTGCATGGTTTTATGTTTCTCTCTATTCTTTAAATGTGAACAAATCAGTCTTGTAAATACGATTCATTCCTACCATTTCTGTTATGCAGCAATAAGATTAGAAAAATACATTAACTTAAAATATAAATATCAATTGCACACTCAACAAGACTCAATGTTCTTTTCTTTCCTTCACTGACTCCATGTGGTTGGAATCACAACAAAAGTACAATTCAGTTAAATTTATTATTCCTCTCTGCCTCAGGAAGCCAACATTTTCACCCACACACAAAAATAAATTTATTGACCTTCCTTTTTCAGACAGCTAGGCCATTGCGATTTGTACTGACCAAGATAAAAATAATAAATGTTACAGTTTTCTACCTAAAAATGACTCAGAGGATCAGGTGCCCTAATCATTTCAACTAGTTGATGAACATTTGAAGTCTTAGGGAGGCCATGTGACTTGCTCAAGTTTATGTCCAGCTTCCTTTCCAGAAATGGTAGTCCCATTAGTTCAACAAAATCTAGATCAAAGAAAAAAAGATTGACTAAATATTGACATAATTCGATTGGGTTATTGGAAAGGTCATATTTTTCTACATGAAAATGTGTCATGACTTCCGACGATCCAACGCAAATCCAATATTTCAACTTGTGATTAAAAAATAAAACTTTTTCTCCTTGAATGTATAGATGTGTCCTCAAAGAAGTTCCCTTTCCTAGACTTTATAAAACTAACTCAGAACCAAACAAAGAATAAGCAAGCCAACGAATGCTCTGTCCCTTATCCAATAAGAAGACTAAGTTTCCTGGCACCCACATGAGCTTCTGAAACTAAATTACTATCTCGGGTTTAGGCAGGGCTACCCTGTATTGTATGACAGGCTGTCCACTACTCGAGGATACCCAGACAATGGGCAAGTATTGACTGAGGTGTTTTGCCTTGCACTGTGTTTTGCCTGGCACTGTGCTGAATCCGCCCCTCCCAAAAAGGGTAACTTGTTCTAATATTGCACTAAGTCATGGCAGAGGTCCAGCTCTAGAGCAGATGAAGCCACTAGTCTTCCCTCATACGTAGACAGTATTCTGTTAATTGTAGCAGATTTGCAGACAACGAATTACAGAGCAAAAATCTGTGTAATATTTATACTGGTTTTTTTTCACCTTTCAAAACAATCTTAATGCAACCAGAAATGAGTGTGGCCATGTTGGCCAGTTCATAAAGAGCTAAATTCCGTCTCAATTTCATGGCAGTAGCAGAGGGAGTTAAGTGAGCAAGTGATAATGCAAGACCCCATTTCATACACCTCTGCTTGTGGTTTGGCTGTCCATACCCTGTTGCCCAAAGCAAGTCACTGGGTTGGGCCCAGTGTTTAGCTACAGGGCAAAATGACCAGTCCATGGCAGGAAAGTGTCACAAAAGATAAGAGTTTCAGGAATCAGGTGGTGGTATGGCAGCTATGGTAAATTGCATAGCTCTGCAATGCTGATCCATATGGAAGGTTCTGATTCACATCCAGAGACTTCCCTAAATCCTTTAAGCACTTGTGTGCCCATGACCCAGGCCTGGCTGAGGTTGAGGGTAGATTTCAGTTTCAAATGGGGAGTGGGAAGGCTGTTTCTCTCTTTCCGTCTCCTGCTCTCCCCACCTTCCCCCGCTCATGAAAGAAATAAACTTTTCTTTTCTTTCTTTTTTTTTTTTTTAAATATGGGTATAGAGAATAGAGAATAATTGAGTCATCTTTTCCAACCCCCACAACTGCATTATTGGACTTCACATTCCTTGGGGACAGGGGCTATTTCATATTCAACTTCTAATCCCCAGAGCACAACATAATGCGTGGAAGATAGTGAGGTGTAATAAATGTTTGCTTGAACTGAAAAGGAAGGGTTCTGCAATCCACCAAGATCCTGGAACCAGAACCAGTGAGTCATTTTTCACTTCCTCCGGAGCCTCACATTACACCTGGAGTCAGTCATTAAGTAGTATTGATTGACATCGTTTTATAAATATCTCTTAAATCATTCTTTCCATTCAAAACTCAGCTTCTCTACCCCTTCCAGAAGGAATTAAGCCTCTTATGTTTCCCTAAAGCACCTGGTACCTTCCTATTTTATAGTACTTGCCTCATTGTTTCATGTAGAATGATCTGTTTATCTGTCTCACCTCAGAGGAGTGTAAAACTCTGGAGAGGCAAAATCAGGACCCTGATTCATTTTTTCCTTGTAAAAGAGATTAACAGTCTATATTTTAAAGTGGGTAACACAAATATACAAAACACAACATTCAAAAGGCATAAAAGGGTACACGATGAAAGCAACTGTGCCCTCCCCCCAATCTTCACCAAGCTGTCAAGGACCAAGAGGACATGATTATATTCCTACAGCCTCACATAACCTGCCTGTGAGTCTGGACAACTGTATGTTTACACACTTACAACATTTATTTGTTTTTCTTCTTTTACACTATTCTTTTTAAATGTAATCTATGTAGGAACTAGTGTCTATATATGTAGAACAGCCTTTTTCATCCTTTTGTATGCAACTATTCCTTTTGAAAAAAAAATTTTATTGCCAGAGATTGCTTGAGCTCATCAAAGAAAAACAGAGACAAAGAGATCAAGAAAGCACCTTCCTAATGGGGCACGGAGCATGGTCACTCTGCAATCATTTTTTTTTCCATTCCTCTAAACTGTCGGTACCTTCAGGCAAGCACACACAGCTTTCACTATATTTTCAAGCTTCCAGAGCTGGGATGTGAACAGCAGTTGACCATATGGGATCTACCTCCCTAGGTACAGAGTTTAACCACTGTGCTTGGCCTTAAGGACTACTCCATACTATGAGTAATAATGAAAATAATACTAGAGACTTCAAAAGTTTATGGAAAATAGAAATAAAGTATGAATTTATTTTGGTGCAAAAAAAGAAATCAAAATCCATGCATAGTTTTTTTTTTTCAAATACCTATTTTCTATGAATGTTTTAAGATTCCCCTCCCCAAGATATTTTCATTTCTTTCTCACTCCTCTTCCTCTCTTTCATCATCCAAAGTTGTTGTTGCTTACACCATTTTCTTCTTTGTAACTTTAATTGTATTTGCACGTCTATCCCTTGCCGTATTTGGTTTATAATAATACCTTTGACATGTGACTCTGAAGATAATCGCCACCTTCATTTCCTAGATGATACTCACAGCATTCCTACAATCTCTAAATTTTATTGGCATTTTATTTAGCATTAATCTTACAATTAAATTGTGCAATGCTAGTCCAATTGCTATATTTTCTCCATTTATATCTTGATTTGCTGACATTTGGCCTATAATTTCTTTTTGAACAGATTATGGGATTTATATTCCTTAATGATTGTATGAAAAGATGTCTGTGTTTCACCATATACTTAAATGATTGCTTGCTTTGTATAAAATTTTTGTTTTACCTTTACTCTCCTCAAAGACTTGGTAGGTATTGCTTCTAGTATATAATTTTACTGTGAGGAAGTCTGAGGCTGGCCTGATGCTTTCTCCTTAAAAGTAGTAATATTTTTAAAACCAAATTCCCAAATAATTATTCTGTTAACTTTCAAGAAAAACAATTTTATGGGGCTAGCAGATGGCATGATGGTTAAGGCACTGGACTCCCATATATCGACAGTTAAGTCTCAGACCCGGCAGCTTGAAAATCATGCCAGGCACATGTTTGTGTGCTCAGAGTCTCAGTAGGAAAATGGAAGAGAAGGTTTGTGGCATGGCCATTCACCTTCTCTCTGTTTCTCACTGGGGAGCACACATGCCCTATGGCATAGATTTAAAAAAACGTAAAATAATTTTATGACAATATTTTTATATCAATGGTAACATTTAATGGTGAGAGAAAGCATGCTTTTTCAACTATTTAGAGTTAGTTATTATGACCCTATCATTCTCTCAGGTTATATCTTTAAATATTTTATATTACTTCAGTTGTCTAGTTTAGACATTAATATATGTGCTCAACCTGTTTTTCATAGTACTGAGGCTAGGATTTGAACCACAGTTGACCATGTGGGATCCAGCTCCCATAACCACTAGGCTACGAGCCAGCCCCTTAGTGACTTAAAACAATATAAAGGGACCAGCAGTTGGCATAATGGCTATGTCATTGGACTTCCATGTAGTCAACCATGGTTCAAGTCCCAGGCCCGGTGACTTAAACTCACGCATGTGCACACAAAAAAATATATATATATATATATATTTATTTTCTCTCAATGTCATATTTTAGAAGATCAAAACAAGTCTCACTGGGTAAAATACATGTGTCATCAGAGCGATGTTCCCTTCTGGAGAATCCATTCCCTTGCCTTTTCCAATTTCTAGTGGCAGCCCCAATTCCTTGGCTTATGGTCCCGTGTCCTCCAACTTCAAAGCCAGCAATCTGGACTGAAGGTAGTATACATGTCACATAACACCACTCTGCCCTGCTTCTCTTCTTCCCCTTCCACTTTTAAAGAAAAAGATGATTACACTAGGCCCACCTAGATAATCCAGGCTAATACTCCCAAATCTCAAAATCCTAATTTAATCATACCTACAAAGTGCCTTTTGTCATGCACGAAAACATATTGATGAGTTCTGAGGATTAGGACATGAACATTTCAGAGGCAGAAGGCATTATTCTGTCTATCACAGAGGGAAAAAGAGAGTGAAGGGAGAAGTAAGTAACTTACTCTGATGTAAATATATCATACACTGCAGTAGGTATGGTTCTAGTTGATATTTGTAAGGGCTTTATGTTTTCAGAGTGCAAGTACATGACCTGTCTGGGAGATAGGTGATAATCTCGAGCTTTATACAGTGAGATTGAAAAATATTACAATTCATATAAATAAATAAATGCATTGATTATTCCCGGTTTTAGGAAGAATAAAATATATAATTTATAGCATAATGAGAATAAAATACATAATTTAAAGCATAATGTAATATCATTTGACAAGTCTGTTAAACTATTCCCTAGATGTACTGGCTGCTGGTATAGTAAACAGTATTAGAGATCAAATATTAATATAAAATTAAATATAGACATAAAACAATATATATCACTCAATTACAGATATAAAATATAAATTAAAATATATTATCTAGTATCCAGAAGAGCACAGAGATAGACATAAAAATTGACAAACACTAAACCTTCAGAATAATTGAAGAAATATTTCAAGTTCATGATAATGAAAAGAGGCATTTTAAATTATCTTCTGAAATCTGAGTTTCTCACGGGAAACATGATGAAACTTATGGAAAACTTTTGATAACAGAGAGACTGTCCAAAAAAAACAATGTAAACTCAAGTGGCATTCAGAAGCTATGCAAATGAAAGCATCTAGAATCTGGTCATAGAATGTATGTAAAGGGGTACCCTAGGCCCAGCCGTTGTGACACAGTAATAATGTCCACTTCGATGTTGGGGTTATAGAGTTGGGTTCTTGCAAGGAAACATATTCATGAATTCTGAGGATTAGGACATGAGCATCTTAGAAGCAGAAGGCATTGTTCTGTCTATCACGGAGACAAAAACAGAGTGACGAGAGGAAGTTACCTGTTCTGTTGCACATGTATCAAACACTGCAATAGTGAGGTTCTAGCTGATTTTCACAAGGACTTTGTGTTTTCACAGTGCTGGGGTTGGGCTCTTGGTTTGCCTCATACCTGCAGTGTCTTGGACATACTCGTGTGATCCTGGCTGAGTGGGAAAGCTGAGCGGTACTCAGATCATAGCATGCAACTCTGTTTAGGGTTTCTGACTTTTTCTCTCTCCCTCCTCTCTCTTAGAAAGAAAGAGGAAGAAGAAGGCAAAGAAGAAAGGAAGGAAGGAAAGAGGAAAGAAATTTTTAAAAATGTAGAGGTAAACTACTGACTTAACTTGGATTAGCTCTCTAACATGTTGGGGAAATAAATGTAATTCATTATGTTAAAAGAGAATGAAGAATTCAGCAGGTGGCATGGTGGTTCAGGTGCTAGATGCCCACATGGTTGCCTGTGATTCGAATCCTGGACCTAGTGGCTTACACATTCCCTGAAGTACATGTGCGTGTGCGCCTAGAGTCCGAAGAGGAGAATGAAGGAGAGGGAATTGTGGCCTGGCCATTCTTCCTGGGGATGTTTTCCCTCTCTCTGTCTCCCTCTGGTACCCTATGGCAAAAACCTGGGGGGAGGGGTAGAGAGAGAGAGAACAGGAATACTATGAATACTAGATCTGGTAATTATCATATAGACTACTAAAATTCTCAAGGCAAATAATTTCTTTGACACTGCTTACAAGATGTACAAAAAGTTTTTAATCCTCTTCAAAAAGTCCATAGCTTTTGTGATGCTTCTTTGAGTAGGACTATTGCTCCCAGTTTGGATCCACAGATCTAGAACCCTGGAAGTGGAGCCTGCATAGACAGCATCTGTCCACAGCTCCTTGCTATTTTTCAATGCTACACTGATGCTTTTCCAAAGATGCATGACCTAGCTTCATCCAGTTAATGGCTTTAGGTACATTTTTCTTTTGCCTACATGAATGTCATTTCCATAAAGGCAAGGCAATACTTTTTCAGTAGCCAGACCCAACTGATTATGGGCATTAAGTCTTGCTTGACTCAGCCCTTGGGCTACATGTAGATTTAAAAAAAAAAAAAAAGTAGAAGAAGAAATGAGTTAAGTAGAATTAAATGTAGATTCAGATGAGGGACTCATAAGAGCAATGAAATTTTCCAGGTGTGGTTCTGGTTAATTAGGCATTGCCCATCCAGGTGACCTCTCACACTCCAGTTTCTTCACAACTTTGTTAATATCAGAATAACCATTAGTCTTTTATTATATGCCCAGTTCCATGCTGAGCTATAGGGGGTCAAGGGGGCAGAAAAATGCCTTAGAAAGATTTTATTCTTGAGAGAGAACCTGTATTGGAATGTCAAAAAAGTCATGACTCATTTTTGCATGAAAAACATCGAAAAAATATGTCATGGCTTTTTGGGCAACCCAATATTTACATATAGTAGTGCTTGACTTACTTTCTTCTTGTAATTCTACTACAGAAAAATTCCGCTTACAAAGCTTCCCTCTAGCTCCAATAGGCAGGACTGTAAGTTCCATGTGGACTTCAGGCAGATCCATGTTCTGGAATCCTTGGCCTCCAGAATGCTGACTCCCAGCCCAATCTTGCATAGAGTCTCTCAAGGGAATTCCCTCTCCTCTCCCCCCTTCCTTCTAACATTTTCCCAGGTCTTTCTTCCTTGTTTTGTATAGCAGGCATCTGCCAGCCAGGAAGTTCTGAAGATAGACTCACCTAGGCTTCTTTTTACCTGGTGACCTGAACCTCCATTTACTTATCTGTGAAAGGAGGAAAATGAAATCCCCTTGCTCATAGGATTGGTTTGAGGATTAAATGAAATAAAATGCTGTATTAGAGTTCTCCAGAAAAACAAAACCAATAGGATTTACATGTTATATGTATCTACATAATAGATATAATGCATCTGTTCTAGCTATAGTCTATGTATATAGCATATA
>NW_006159795.1:2850822-2869727 GCF_000334495.1 Tupaia belangeri chinensis
TATATATATATAGCATATAGATATATCTATAGGTAGCCATAGATATAGCTATATAAAGATATATAGATATAGTATATCTATGTAATATCTATATTACTGTTTATATAGATATGTATATAATATATATATATAATTTAAATACACACACATATATAATGTGTAACTATAATGTATCTATATATAAATATAAATAGGGGAAATTACAATGAACTGAGTCACATGATTATGGAGGCTGAAAAGTCCTAGGACCTGTAGTTGGCAAACTGGAGACCCAGGAGAGCCAGCCAACATGTAGTTCCAGTTCAGGTTCAAAGACCTAAGAACCAGGAGAACTGAAACGTAAGTTCCAGTCTGAAAGCTGGCAGGCTCAAGCTCGAGGAAGAGCCAAGGTTTCAGTGTGAGTCTGATGGTTGGAAAAGTCTGAGCTCCAGCATTCAGGCAGAATGAGGTCTTTCCTACTCACCCTTTTTTTTTCTATTCAGGCCTTCCACTGATTGGATAAGGCCAATGCATGTTAAGGATGGCAGTCTGCTCTACTTAGTCAACCAATTCTGGTGTTTATCTCATCCAGAAGTGCCCTCACAGACATACCCACAATCATGTTTGTCCAAATGTCTGGGCGCCATATGGCCCAGTCAAATTGACACATAAAATTAATCATCATGGTGCTTTAGTACAAGACCTGGCACCTATAAAAGTTTGATCAATGCTAACTCAGATGCCTTTCGGACTACTTCTAGTTCTTGTTCATCTTTATCTTCCTCTGAACGTCTATGATGTGTTAGTGGTAGGACTATCGTAGAACAATTTTACATAGCACTTATAGTATTGTAATGCATTTGGATTGCTTATGTCCATTTCATTTCCCCAGAGAGATTAAAGAGAGGCAGGAAAAAAAGACAAAAAAGGAGATCACTGGCATCCATAGTTGAGGAATTAGTAAGGAGAGCCATGGTTTTCCTTTTCTGTCCATTTTTTAAAAAGAATTATTAGTTTTATTCATTTACTATTATTATTATTTTCTCACATGAGTTTTTTCCAGAGAAAGAGAGAGAGCAAGTGAGAGAGAGAGAGAAAGCAAGCTGCCTGGTCTGAGACTTGAACTACAGTTGGACATGTGGGAATTCCAGCACTTTAACCACTATAGCACCTGTGGGCCTCTTTTCTGTCCATTTAAGAAAGAACAGAAATTCTTGTCCTATACTGAGTCAGGAAAAAAAAAAAAAAAGAAAAAAGAAAAGAAAAAAAGGAAGATGTTCTGTGTAGCCATCCTTAAAAATTTGGGTTTTCCCACTAGAATGAAAGATTGGAATTTCACTGGGCAACATCCGGGCTACGAAATTCCTTGGACCACTTTGTCCTACTATAGCTAACTAGAGCTCGGAGGAAGGTCTTGAGAGACTATTAAGAGCATTATTCCGCAAATATTGTATATATATTTTTTAATTTGGAAGAAAACTGTTACAAAAATTAACATTTGGATTTATTGTATACTGATTAAAAAATGCAGTGGTGATGAAACACTAATGTGGAATCTCAGAAAAGACACACTTCCCTTGTGAACCACTGGGACTTGAATACAGTAACGATTTCTTATGAATAAGCAGATGAGGTGTTGCCAGATATCAGCCTCTTAATTAGTTATACAGTGAACTACTTTCCTTAAAGAATCTTAGTTTGAGCAAGGTGATGACCAGTAGAGCCCAACCTATTACTGAACCTTCACGTTGAGACAATCAAGAAAGAAGTGAGGGAACAGCAGTTAGCATAATGGCTATGTCGCTGGACTCCCATGTGGTCGACCACAGTTGGAGTCCTGGACCCGGTGGCCTAAACTCAATCCAGGCATGTGGATGTGCGTGCCCAAGATCCTGAGAGGAGAATGGAGAAGGGATTGTGGCTTGGCCATCACCTCCCCACCCGGGGGGTGATTTTTCTCTCTGTCTTTCTGGCAAAAACCTCTCCAAAAAAAAAAAAAAAAAAAAAGAAAGAAAGAAAAAGAAAAGAAAGAAAAAAAGAAAAGAAAGAAGTGAAGGGCCCGAGTGGTTGGGAGGCCTCATCCCCATCACACGGTTTGAGTCCTGGACCTGGCAGCTTGAAGAACATGCCAGCATGTATGTGCATACATGCCTGAAATCCCGAGAGGAGAGGGAAGGAGAGGAGATTGCAGCGTGGCCACCCCCTCAGAGTGGTGATTTCTCACTTTCCCTCTTTCTCTCCCTCCCTCTGTCTGTTTCTTCATGAGCAAGGGCACCTTGAGGCAAATTATAAAAAAGAAGAAGAAAAACTGAAGAAAGACCAATTTTCCCAGTTTCTCATGATTTTTCATTTTAGAGATAATAATCACTTGAGATTCACTAATTAGCTATTAACCCCAGTGTGATGTTCGCCCTTATCATCATCATCAAATTTAAATCTGTAGGTGTAACTCACTTTAATGATAGATTCCTGAAGTTTTTTTCTGCTGTCAAAATGTATTTATGTTTTAGAGCTGTTTTATCTTCTCTTATTCATCTTCAGGAATCAGCATCTTTTAAGCTAATACATTTCTCCGTTCCCAGATTAATGTGCCAAGCAGTTAAGGAATTTACATACACATTAAAATACATTAGGAGAATTCATCTTTCTCACTACACTTTAGAATCACTGACCACTGATGATTTCTTCCTCCTCTTCCTCTTCCAAGATCTCCTTCTCCTTCCTCTTCTTTCTCCTCCTTCTTCCTTTTCCTCTTCTTCTTCCTTTCCTTCTCTAGCTTCTTTAAATTTTATTTTTGTATACTCACAAACTTTTTAAGAACCTCCTACTTCTTAGAAGCCTGCAAGTAGAAAAACTGATATGATAAATGGAATTACTTTTTTTTCAGTTATATCTCAGTCTGCCTGCTGTTCATATATAGAAATGCTATAGATTTCTGTATGTTGATTTTATATCCTGCAACTTTACTGTTTTCATTTATTTTATTACTTCCAGAATAAATCTAACCAAAGAAGTTAAAGACCTCCACAAGGAAAACTCTAAGAAGCTAAAAAAGAAATTGAACATGACATTAAACAGTGGAAGGACATCCCATGTTCCTGTATTGGAAGAATAGCAATTCTACTCAAATTACTCTACATATTTAATGCAATCTCAATCAAAGTGCCAGAGATATTCTTTTTTTTTTTTTTTCGGAGACGTTTTTGCTGTAGAGTGCATGTGCTTGCCAGAAAGACAGAGAGAGACAGAGAGACAGAAAGCAAGAAATCACCCCCCCCAAGGGGGATGGCCACATCACAATCCCTTCTCCTCCATTCTCCTCTTGGGATCTTGAGCATGCATGCACACATGCCTGGTGTGAGTTTAAGCCACTGGATCCAGGACTTGAACCTCAGTCAACTACATGGGAGTCCAGCAATGTAGTCATTATGCTATCTGCTGGTCTCTCCAGAAACCTTCACAGATCTAGAAAAGAAAAATTATGATGGTTCCTAAACATTTGGACAGCTTCCATGCAACTATCCAGAGTGATCTCTCTTTTAAATTTATGCCTCTGAATTCGAAAGAGAAGATAATTAAGTAAAGAGCTGACTTCTCTCTAATACAATTTTCTAATACTCTTTAGCCTCTGACCATCTACAACCTAAGAGGCTTCACACAGGGGGAAAAAAATCTATGGTTTCTAAAAGGTACAAGAAAAGGTGATCTATAAAAGAAACAAATAGAAATATGTTCAGTTTCACTTATGACAATAATAGGAAATTTTGAAACAAGATGGCATCTTTCACTTACTAAATGGGCAAAGATATCCTTAAGCGATCACACTTAATGCACAAAAACAATTCTCTCTAACCAGACTGGTGGGGCAGTAAATACTCCTGTAAATAATTTGCCATACTTACAAACTCTGCTACTGTAAGTTCACTTAGAGCAGTCCTTTGAAAATACATAATTATGGGTCATTTTGGTGGTGCCGTGGTACATGCTGCTCAAGTGATACTGGATATATATGGATGATAATGGGTTTGATTCTGCAGTTCATCTGTACCTGCCAGGTGCATGCACCCATGACCTTGGCTGGCTAGGGAGGTGGGAGTGAAGGAGATCATATTGTGAGATCCTGTCAGAACTGTCTCCCTCTCTTTCTCTGCCTCTTGTGAAAGAAAGAAATTATATGTATGTATATATATATATATATATATATGAAATTTTATCTTATATATATTCATTTATTTATAGTTGGTTGTAGGAATAACAGCTTATATATTGAGATATTAATTTCAATGAACAATGAGCTCTGAAAAATACAAAACTGAAATTGACAAAAATGTCCAACATTAGCATCATGGTTACATGCATTATAGAACAGCCTAGAGTTCTTTTTAAAAAATATTTATTGGGACCAGCAGATGGCATAATGGTTACGTCACTAGATTCCCATGTAATCAATAGCGGTTCAAGTCCTGGACCAGGTGGCTTAAAACATACTGGTCACATGTGCATGTGTGTCCAAGATCCCAAGAGGAGAATGGAGGAGAAGGTATTGCAGTATGTCAGAGGGTGATTTCTTGCTCTCTGTCTCTCTCTGTCTCTTCAGCAAACACACACACCCAATAGAAAAAAAAAAAACTCTTAAAAATATACCTACTTATTTAATGTTGTTTGTTACTATTATTTTCTTTTAAAATTTGCTAATAGGACACATGCACTCACCAGAGATAGACAGACAGAGAGAAACAGAGGGAAAGTGAGAAAGCAAGCCTCTAAGTCTGGGACTTGAACTGTAGTCAGCCATGTGGGCATCCAGTACTCTAACCACTAGGGTACTGTGGGCCCCAACCTGAAATCTTTTTAAGAAATTGGGATTTTGATGTCTCTAACCTGGATTTCCTATCCCAGCTATAAAACCTTGGACAAAACAGTCAGTCTCTCTGAGTATCAGTATTCTTACCAAAAATAAGGAATGATTATGCTGAAGATTCGTGGATGTTATATGACAAAGACCTTATTTATTTATTTATTTATTTTAATCTTTCTAATTTTGGCTTTCTCTGAGAAGGCTTTACTTGGGGGGAGAGTTATTTGTTAGAGGGCATGTATGCTAGCCAGAAAGACAGAGAGACAGAAAGTGAGAAATCCACCCCCCCCCAGGAGGGATGGCCACACCACAATCCCTTCTCCTCCATTCTCCTCTCGGGATCTTGGGCACATACGCATACGCACCTGGCATGAGTTTAAGCCACTGGGTCCAGGACTTGAACCTCTGTTGACTACATGGGAGTCCAACCACATAGCCATTACACCAACTACTGGTCCCAGGAAGGCAATATTTTTTACTTTCTAGAGTCACACTTTCTGATACAGTAGTCACTAACCACTTATAACTATTTAATTTTATTAAGAGTAAGTACTATTTATTTAGCCAAAGGATGAGTAAACTCACCAGGGGTGGGGTGGAGGGAGAAAGCACTCCTTTCTCCCCCGAGCATGCTACAAGCCCATCTTCTCTACTTCTCCACCTCATCAGAATTTGAGGCACATACACAAGCACACCTGGTGTGTGTCTTAAGCTACCAGGCTAGGATTCAGACCTCAGTCAGCCCTATGGAATCCTGCTCTCTGAGCACTAGAAACCTAGTGAGGGTGACCAAGGAACTAAAGTTTAAATTGTGCTTTTGGGCTAGTCCCATGGCACAGAAGTTAAGGGAGCAGGCATGACTATGTTTAAAATTGCAAAGCTCACTGAAAATACCAAGACAAGAGAAAGAAAACAGCAACTCACAAGAGTACTTCCAATATAAGTAAACTATAGGCAATCAACACATTTTATGCACATATATTTAGATGAAATACCTTGATTTCTAAAACCTGTCCTTAAACTTTATTAGGAAAAAAAATAAAAACAGGTTTAATTACAGCAGGATAATCATATTACAAGCACTGAGGCATGAATGTGTTAGTGAAACTTCCATTGCTTCTCAGTTGGTTTTTTTGTTTGTTTGGAGAGATTTATTTATTTATTTATTTATTTATTTATTGCTATGGGTGTGTGCGCTTGCCAGACAGACAGAGAGAGAGAGACAGAGAGACAGAAAGTGAGAAATCATCCCCCAGAGGGGATGGCCACGCCACAACCCCTTCTCTTCCATTCTCCTCTCGGGATCTTGGGCACGCATGCACTAGTGCCTGGCATGAGTTTAAGCCACCGGGTCCAGGACTAGAACCATGGTGGGCTACATGGGAGTCCAGCGACATAGCCATTATGCTAACTGCTGATCCCTGCTTCTCAGTTCTATTTCCTCCTTTGTCTTGTTATATTGAACTTAGTCACTTCTTGATTTTTTTAGTAAATTCTTTAAGAAATGATTCCTGAATTCTCACAACCTACTTAGTCTAAAATACTTCACTATGTTCTTTTTGTACATAGATCTCTGTTTGAACAATTCTATAGATATAGTTCTCTATTGATATTATAGAATTTTTGGCCCAGCCAGTCACATAGTGATTAAGGCAGCTGGCTTCCACATGGCTGACCATGAACCTCTATTCCCACACCCAGTGGCTTTTAAAACACAATTGGGCACATGTGTATCTATGCCCAAAATCCCAAGAGCAGGGAAAGATAGAGGAGAAAGAATTATGGCTTAACCATTACTCCCATGGGGAGTGCTTTCTCACTTTCTCTTTCTCCGTCTCTCTCTCTCTCTCTTTCTCTCCGGCGAATGCGTACTTCCTTCAGCAATATATATATTTTTTTTTTTGGAGAGATTTTCACTGTAGGGCGCGTGCGCTCGCCAGACAGACAGAGAGAGACATAGAGACAGAAAGCGAGAAATCACCCCCCAGGGGGGATGGTCATGCCGCAATCCCTTCTCCTCCATTCTCCTCTCGGGATCTTGGGCACGCACGCACATGCTCCCGGCGTGAGTTTTAAGCCACCGGGTCCGGGACACGAACCGCGGTCGACTACGTGGGAATCCAGCGACATAGCCATTACGCTAACTGCTGGTTCCCAGCAATATTTTTTATAGCATTTTCCTGTCACCTTCTTGGTGGAAAAGATACAGTAAGTATGTACTATATTTGAATGGCCTCTTCTTCCATGTGATTGACACAGGTTTTATTGGGATTCTTTCCCTGCAAAATGCCTCTTCTTCCCCAAATATCTAAAATATCCTACACATAAAGAACATCATGATAATTCAATTCTTGATTATTCCATATTACCTTTTTTATGGTCCTATCAGATGAAAATTACATTTTCATGATTTTTATAGTTTAAAATGAAATTTACTTAAACTTTCAAAAATAAATAAATGACAAACATAATAAAAGATACTAACTCTACAGAGATTGAGGATAGAGATTTATCTCTAGAGAATTCCACATTGTCTTCTTTTCTTTTTTTTTTTTTTTCCAAGTACATTAAGTTGGACAGGATAGGATGGGATTAGTGGAGGACATTTTTTAATCTACCTATTTTTTATTTATTATTTTTTAATTATTATCTCTTTTTTATAGAAATTTTGCTATAAGACATGTGTGCTCACCAGATAGAGGCAGACAAAAAGGTGCAGTGAGAAATCACCCCCTAGAGGATGGCTATGCTTCAATTCCTTCTCCATTCCCCTCTTAAGATTTTGGGCACACATATGCATGTGCCCCACATAATTTCCAAGCTGCCAGGTGCAGGACTTGAACTATACAGTTGGCCATATGGGACCCAGTGCCTTAACTACACGTCATCTGATGGCCCCCTACCAAGTCAGCCCTGAGACCCAGACTAATGTCTAGTTCACAGACCATTTGCACTTACTCCTCCAACATGACCTGAGCTGTTTTTCCTCCTCTTCTCCCACTCACATATTGTCCATCTTTTCATGTCCAGATCCTCCTTTAGTTCTCCCATGCAGCCTGAGCTCTTAGTTTGGCTATTCAGACTCACTTGGTTTGAATCAAGCTCAGGCTCTTCCTAGCAGGTTGATCTGCTGTAAAAACATAAGTTCTTGTAACCTCACTTACTTATCTGTACCAGGGGGATAATGAAATTGCCTTGCTTGTGGGTTGTTTTGAAAATTAAATGAGAAATAAAGTGCTCAGCATGGTTCTTGGTGCCCAAGAACATAGTCATGGCTGTGAAGATATGTCTTTCCTCATCGTTTCCACATCACTCATTTCCACCAGGCTACCGCCCTAGGGCTGCTTGGGCTCCCAATGATCCTGGTCTAGGAAGCAAGTGCACTGACAGTGTATAAAATATTATCTATGCACAGTAGAAAGGTCTATATTTCATCATACTCTGTGAGTTTGAGGGCTACGAATCAGTCCCTCAAGGTTGATCTATGCCATCTATTAGCAAAACTGGGATTCTGAAAATATACCCTTAAGAACAGTTTCTAAAAGGGGATGACCAAAGAAAACATTTACTGTATTATTTCAGCAGAGGTCAGTGTCTCTAGAGAAATGCACTCTCTTGAGTTGCATTAGCTGCAGCTGACACAATGACCAGAGAGTTTTGTGATTCATTTCTATCCATCATCCTCTCCACTCACTGTC
The DNA here is from genome assembly GCF_000334495.1 of Tupaia belangeri chinensis. Classification (NCBI taxonomy): domain Eukaryota; kingdom Metazoa; phylum Chordata; class Mammalia; order Scandentia; family Tupaiidae; genus Tupaia; species Tupaia belangeri. The sequence goes on from NW_006159795.1 coordinate 2,859,358, forward strand.
TTTCACACTCTGATTTTTATTGTAAGGCTGCATCCATATTTACCATTCATCATTTTTGCTTTCAAAATACTTTACATCACTCCGTTACAGAAATAACCCAGTAGAACTTAAATTTCAAATGAAAGCAAAACAAAAACTTTATCCATCAAATTTAAAAGAAGCACCTGGAACCATTATCCATGCTAAATGCCCCACACAAAACTGTGGACTGTCACTTCTCTTATTTCCTCCCCCTGTCTCCAAAGCCAACTGACTCTTTATGTCATCACATGGTAATCATAGTTTCTCTGCTTTTCCCTTAGCCCCATCAAAGATTGCTTTACGGGGGAAAAATTCAATAACCTCTTTCATACTAACATGTAAATTAGCAATTCCCTGCAAGGCTTAATAGGACCTTTCCCAGGAGGAATTTATATTTTAATGTGAATTAAGGGACCGTATCTATAGAAGTATCATTTCAAGGACCAGAAAGTTATGTAGAGAAGGTCACTCAAGAAGGCTGGAGGCACTTTTCACCTAAGTGTATGTTAGATCCTGGACAGTAGAGCACAGCAAAGTCTAGGGGGAATAGCAAGGTACCAAGGAACAGGCAGAACATTGGAGGCTCTTGAGTGAGAGGTGAGGCATGGGACGGAAGGCTTAGGAAGGCTTAGTGGCAGGTAGAAGTCAGTAGTCTTGCTCCTCCAGAGGTCAGCATAGAGGAAGCCAGTGGGAGTCTTGGCAGACAGGCAGAGAATCTTGCAACAGACTATATGCAGACAAGGAGAGGGCAGTGCCAAAAAGGAAGGACCCCACTGAGAGATTGAGGTTTAAAGCAGACTCAGTTTTTCAGAGTACCAGGATGGAAAATTCTGAAGCTGAGTCCCAGAGGCATGGGAAACATAGGCAGAAAACCAGAGTGAGGAGTCAACCACTGTGGGAAGCTGCACACCAGCGAGTCTGCCGAGGTTTCTCAGAGAACAAACAATTACCATGATTGGTTCCCTTCCAAAAACCTGACCTTCGAAACCTTGCTCTGATTGGCCACTAGAATCCCTCAAATTTGCATATCCGGCACCTCATGATTGGTCCAAAAGCAACCAATCACGGCCCACTGTTTACAACCAATCACGGCCCACCGTTTACAACCAATCATGGCCCACCGTTTACAACCCATCAGAGTGTATATAACCACGATGCCTGGCCCACAGTAGCCGGACAACGACGACGACCAGGACAACGACCACTGAAGAGCCTGAAGAGCTGAAACACCGTGCAGTCTCCAGACGACCCTGAAGATCCTGAAGAGCTGACACTGCATCGTCTCCAGACGACCTGGGAGACCCTGAAGAGTTGTAACACTACATCGTCTCCAGACGACCCTTAAGAGCTGTGACACTGTGTTGTCTCCGTGCTGCTCACAGTAGACGACGCGACCCTTAAGAGCTGTGACACTGCGTAGTCTCTGTGCTGTACCGTGCTACCCACAATAAATGGACGACACTGTCGTCTCCGTGCTGTAACACTATGCCGCTTGTCCCGGCTCTCAGTCCTTCACTCAGGAAACCTGTTTGGCTGTCCCCCCGGGTCGGGACAAACCACTGTCCTTGTAGCCCCTGGAATATTACTGATACCTCTTCTGAATATTTTGGCTCCAGTACTCACTAAAGACAGGTAGTATCCAACCCAATTGGTTTAGAACAAGTGGGACTGTGACTTTGATCCTGACAAATGCTTGCTTGCCTCCTTTGCTGCTGGTCTCTGACCTCCACTTAGTTCTCAGGGCTGGATTTTTCCCAATGTATGGTTTTAGAGTATTTCACCATTTGCTCTGCTGACTGTCCTTTTTGTGCTCTGTGTCTTTGGTTTGTACCATTTTGGTCTCCTGTTCCTGTTTCTCACTAGCTAAGAATTCTCCTTCTGTTCCCACATCTAGTTCTAGTTCCAGCTTCTCAGACTTGTATTCCATTTATGTTCCATGTAGAGAAGTCAAGAAATGCCTCTGACTGTGTCCAAATCATTCCCCTCCTCTGGAGCCAAATTTAGCCAACTTGTCTCGATTATCATTAACGGGAGCACTGAAGAAACTTGCTTTTGGAAAAACCTGCCCCAAGCATGTAACTACATGATGTAAAGAAGAGGTCTGAGCATTTTACCTCATGAATAATCAGCAGCAGCTGCAGAGGCCAGAATCCGCTGGTCTAAATGGCCCTTCCACTGTTTCAGGGATTTCAGGAACCCAGATGTCATGAGTTCCCTTGAAGCATAGAACAAATTTGGGGTAGATTCTGAAGCTCTGTTGTCTTTTTTTTTTTCTTCATTTGTTTCTTTTTTGGCTGTATTAGTTCATTTTTTTCACTGTCATAATGCTGTATAACAAATAGTCCCCAAATTTCAGTAACTTAAAAGAATAAATATTTTCGGGACCAGCAGTTAGTGTAATGGCTATGTCGCTGGACTCCCATGTAGTTAACTGTGGTTCGCGTCCCGGACCTGGTGACTTAAACCTCATGCCGGGTGCGTGTGTGTGCGTGCCCAAGATTCTGAGAGGAGAATGGAGGAGAAGGGATTGCGGTGAGGCCATCCCCCCCTGGGGGGGGGTGATTTCTCGCTTTCTGTCTCTCTGTCTCTCTCTGTTTATCTGGTGAGCGCATGCACCCTATAGCAAAAACCTCTCAAAAAAAAGAAAGAAAGAAAAGAATAAATATTTTGATGATTTGGCAGTTATGCATGGTTCAAACAATAATGGACCCACATGGAAGATCATGGCTTTAATCCCCCATTGACCCGTACATGCTGGGTACATGCCCATGTTTCTGACTAGCTAGGAAGGCTGGGAAGATCCTGCTGTATGTGCTTTCTTTCTGTGTGTATATGTGTGTCTCAGTCTCATGACGGTAAAAAAGAACTTTAAAAAAGAACAAACATTCATGCTTGCACTCAGATTTCTCTCCTGTGCTTGCTGGACCTACTCTGCTACAGATGACAGATCTGGTTCAATCTGCTGCCCATATCTCTATTCCAGGACCCAGGCTGAAGGGACAGAGACTACATGGGATATGTTCTCTTCATGGCAAGTGGCAAAGGTACAAGAGCAAGACGAAGTATTTATTGGGCACATTCAAAACCTTTGGAAGATGTAAGATAGATTATATCTTCTCATATTCAGTTGACCAAAGCAAGACACCTGGTCAAGCACATAGTCAATAAGGTGGAGAATCGTATACTCTGCTCATAGTGAACCATGGCATAAGCCCAGAGCAAAGACAGCATGGTGAAGAAATAAACAATCTACAACATTGGTCTGTATATTGACAACAGAACAATACTGTCAGGGGTGTCAGCAAATCAGGGTGTCTTTCTAGTTTATCTTTCTTTGTTCCCTTTGCCATTAAAGTCTCCATAGCCACTTGGAGTGAATTAATAATCTCTTACTCTTCTGTTCTCTAGGATCTTGTACCAGTCCTGCTATAAGAGGGAGAATTTAAAGGGCCCTAGGCTATAGCTAGTAAGACACGCAAACAGCTGATACAATGAAAGCAAAGTACTATAAGGATCATAGCAGAATGCTTTAGAAAACTGTGGGTCAAAGTTGGGAGTAAGTATTCAGGAATGGTTGTAGAAGTCTTCAAACAGAGCCAAGTCCTTCAAAAGTATTTTTTGGTAGGGATATAATATGCTAAAAATGAGCGTTCTATACAGGAAAGACAAGAGGTGGACACTTTGAGAGGCAGAACAATGAAGGTAGTTTCAACATAAATGAAAAGGAAGAAGAGAATATGAAGGTCTAAAGATAATGCCTTAAGTCAGGTTTCCCAGAAGCAGAACCTGAGAGGGTCTCAGAAGGAAATTTTGAGAAAGCACCAGGAAAGAAACTAGATAGCATCTGTTTCTGCTCAAGTCTGGCCTCAACCTGATCCTACAGGGAGCCTTGGAGCATGAACAGCAAGACAGAGCTATTCTCCCTTAAAGGGCTGGGCTCTTTTACCATCTTATCAGCCACTTATGGGGGTTCTCTCTAAGAGAAGGCGCAATTTCCCAGGTCATTTCAGGTAATGTGGCTCCCAGAGCCTAAGGGTAGTTCTTCAGAGAATCATGCATTGTAAACAGCCAACACTTACATCAGCTAGGTGTCTGGGCAGAGCATCCAAATCATTATCAACAGAATAAGATTAGTAGCACACCAAATGTTGATTTTTAAAAAGTGAGTTTCTTATGCTTTTATCATATATTTCTATTTATTTATATTGAAAATGCACTTTTCTTTTGTTTTGAGTTTTTTGCCTTAGGGTGTGTGTGTTCTCTGGAGAGACAGAGAGAGAGAAACAGCAACAGTAAGAGGGAAATTGAGAAATCAGCTCCTGGGGGAATGGTCATGCTGTAATCCCTTCTTAATGCCTTAAGTCAGGTTTCCCAGAAGCAGAACCTGAGAGGGTCTCAGAAGGAAATTTTGAGAAAGCACCAGGAAAGAAACTAGATAGCATCTGTTTCTGCTCAAGTCTGGCCTCAACCTGATCCTACAGGGAGCCTTGGAGCATGAACAGCAAGACAGAGCTATTCTCCCTTAAAGGGCTGGGCTCTTTTACCATCTTATCAGCCACTTATGGGGGTTCTCTCTAAGAGAAGGCGCAATTTCCCAGGTCATTTCAGGTAATGTGGCTCCCAGAGCCTAAGGGTAGTTCTTCAGAGAATCATGCATTGTAAACAGCCAACACTTACATCAGCTAGGTGTCTGGGCAGAGCATCCAAATCATTATCAACAGAATAAGATTAGTAGCACACCAAATGTTGATTTTTAAAAAGTGAGTTTCTTATGCTTTTATCATATATTTCTATTTATTTATATTGAAAATGCACTTTTCTTTTGTTTTGAGTTTTTTGCCTTAGGGTGTGTGTGTTCTCTGGAGAGACAGAGAGAGAGAAACAGCAACAGTAAGAGGGAAATTGAGAAATCAGCTCCTGGGGGAATGGTCATGCTGTAATCCCTTCTCCTCCATTCTCCCAGGATCTTGGGCACACCCGCAGATGTGCCTAGCAAGATTTTCAAGCCAATAGGACTGGGAATCAGACTGCTGTTGGTCATGTGGGAGTCCAGCAACATAACCTCTATGCCATCTGCTGGCCCCAATCACATGATTTTAAACTATAAAGCAATGTACAAAAAAGAGAGAGAATAGATAAGATTTGTTTTATTCTAAAAGAAATCTGTGTTCCTTTTCTATATTTATCTAGCAGAGTTACAGAGGATCTTTTAGAACTTCATGGTAAACTAGATCAGGAAACAAATCAAGCATCTGACCAAGGGTATTTACATGAAGATTCAACCTTGCTTGAAAAAAGAGTCATTATTGGCTCAGGTCACTAGGAAGGATAAGTTTGCAACTGACCTATAAGATGATGTGGGACTCAAGAGAAAGTGGCTAGGACTCACTCAGCACCTTGGCATTGGTTCTCTCTATGAGGCTCTCCCTCTTACTATGTGGTAGGTAGAAGACAGAAGTACCAGACAGACAGCTTTAGGTTTAAACTAGCTAATGACTTTGAAATTATAACAGGACTTCTTATACTCCATTTGTATAGATAAATCTCAGGAAATAACTCTGACTGGTTGTTTTGGGTCACATGTCCATGACTTAGACAAATCACTATGAGTAGAGTACAGGGTATAGACTGCAGTAAGTTGAGAGACTCTTTTTTCCTTTGTCCTCTGGAACATATCTGACCTACTTTCCCAGCCTCTCTTACAGTGTGATGTAACCATGTGACTGTGTTCTGGGCAATAAAATATGGAAGGAAGTAATGTAGGTTACTTCTGGGTCTGGCCCTCTGGCCCTCAAACATTTTCCTCACCCAATCATTCACATGCTCTCTCTGTTACTGTGTGCTGACCAGAAGCAGGAGATCAGGCTAAAGTTGCTGAGACCAAGAGGTTGATGAAGGCATGAAATAGAAAGACCCTTGTTCCATGAATGATTGTACAGAAGATTGCTCACTATCCAGACACATCCACTTTCATTCTCACAAGGGCCAGAAATAACTTTTCTTGGTGCCAACACCCTGAAATTGGGCATTTTAATGTTGCAATGATATTTCTTGCACTAACAGAGGGTTCTATGAAAAGTCAGTCAGGCCTTCTGGGCAGGTGATCAGACAACTGTGATTTTTGGTGCTAAGTGTCAGTCATGGACACTGATTGCGTTCTGATTAACTGAGCTTGAGTCACGTGTCCTTGCCTATAATAATTGCTATTAATGTCATAGGCATAAACTGCAAGATTCAACTGGACCTGAGTCATACACATTATCTTATAGCCAAAGGTATAGGACTCTCTGATTGACAGTACCCCTGGGACCAAATACATTAAAGAAATAATGATAGTCAAGGAAATAGGAGTATTCTGCAGACTAGGGTAGCAATGCAATGACATCATGTAATGTGAAACATTCATGCCGACTGCATGTTCAACAACCACAGAAGAACAGGGCTGTTTCCACAGAGCTTGTGAGTCTTACCTAAAGAATTTTGGTCGGGAAAAACATGTTGACCTGATTTTTAAGCCAAATCATGATTCAGTTCAACCATTACTTCCTCTATGAAGTCTATCATGATATCCCCTTCCCTGCCTCTACAAGGATTGACTAGTTACACAATTGTACAAAAACTGGAAGAATGGGGGACAGGGAAGCTTCTGTTCCTTCATTTCTCACTTGTTTTATTAGGTCCCAGCAGAAAGTACTAATGCATCTGTCAGGAGAGTACAGGGTCTGCTGTGGGAACAAACAGTCCCAAAATCTTATTGGTTTGCATCAACAGACTTATTTATTATTCATTATTCATGTTCATTGAATGTGAACAATAAATTCAACATCAAAAGTCTGTGTTTATGTTTATGCCAGAACATATCTCCATTAAGACATTTCTCAATGCATGAAAATAGTCACTCTATCCTAAAAATTGATTTCTCCTTTTTCTGTACGTGATTTTTGTATTCTACCAACACATACTGCCCGCTCCAATTACATATCCTTGCACCTGTGATCAATGGCAGGCCCGTGTCTGTAGCTCTGGAACAGTTCTTAGCATCAGTATATGAGAGTGTTTTATAATGTTCACAGAAAATGGAAGTAACGTAACAGTTTATTTTGTGCAAAAAAATGGAAGTGTATGTGCAGTTTTTCAAATATGCACTTTCTACGAACTTTTTGAAGAAATTACAAAAACACCTGCCTTCATGGGGGTTTTTTGCCTCCATAATCCTTTTTCCTCCATTTCTCCATCATGTAAGGATGTTTGGAGCACACACACATACCTGGCATATTTCTCAAGTCGACCACATGGGATCTGGCTTTTCACGCACAACACCTAACCACTGTACCACAAGGCTGGTCCAAACATTGCATTTCTAACAGCCTTCCAGGTGATGCAGATGCTGCTGGTCTGGGACAAATTCTGAGAACCACTGCTCTGAAGAAAGTGGACAGGAAGGTCAGCGTGCTTTTGTGCAGACAACTACAAATGGCTTTAGCAAACTATTAGAAGGAAGCAACAGGCTTAGACAAAAAATGGCTAATTCGAAAGCAAATATCAAAGAAAACTGAAAGAATCCCTATGAAAAGACTTAACCCTCACATAGTAATAGTTCCAACTTCTGAAAGGGCTTTGACCAAGTTCCAGGAAGTCTTCATAATTGTATAGAGTGATTCAACCAGAGACAAAGATCAGATAAACGGGCCTTCTTCCCACTGGAGCCTATTGTTTCACATGGTCTCAAAGTAGCTGCCCTTCACTCAAAAGAAGACTTTGGGGCTAGGACACGAACTAACAAAAAACAGATTTCAGAACTATGTTTAGGATCAGAACTATGTAATGACGCGCACATACTAAATTTTTGAAGCACTTGCATTGCCAAAAAACTGTGAGCCAAGACTAAAAAAGTTGAGGTTGTTTAAACATTTTTTTTTTTAGAGAGAGTTTTGCTATAGGGTACATGCACTCACTGGAGAGATAGAGAGACAGAAAGTAAGAAATAACACACACACGCACACCCAAGTGTATGGACACACCACAATCCCTTCTCCTCCATTCTCCTCTTGGGATTTTGAGCATGCACACACATGCATCTGGAGTGAATTTCAAGCCACCGGGTCTGGGACTCGAACCATGGTTGACTACATGGGAGTCTAGCGATGTAACTATTACACCACCTGCTGGTCTCAGAGATTGTTTGAACTTTGAAACAACCTCCATTCTGTATCCTTCAGTAGAATGTAAGATACATGAGAAGAGGGACTTTATCTCTGTTCTTAAATCATTGTAAGCAGTGCCTGGTACAGGTTTTCATAGAGTATAAGCTTGATAAATATGTGCTGAGGAAAAAAGTCACACACAACAGTACAATGTTCAGAGATCTGAAATTCATAGTTAGAATCTAGTGATGAAAGGTGTGTGTCTCCCAAGAAAGGTATAGTCTCTTGTATACTCCCCAGATATGGCCATGGAAGTTCATGGGCAAGAAGCAGACTCGCTGAGGGCAGATCTGGGAGTATGGAGAAAATGGACAAGATCCTCCGAGAGCAGAATCAGGATCTATCGATGTTCTCTCACCTTCAGGACACTCATGGGAGGAGAATGTTCACAACGTAAGCTTAGAGGAGTCTACAATTGCTACATGCACATCTCACCATGTTCTCGTCTATGAATGGTAGGTTAGTTTGGTCTTGCTGGATCATTGTGTGTTATATGTTGTGGGAATTTGCAGAGCAGTTGTGGTATTAGACAGCAGGTCATTGGACTGTGATAAGCCATGACTAGATAAAGTGGCTTCTGCCATCACCCGCAACTTTGGAATTTTGCTGAATGTAGTGCGTGGAGAGAACCTTGTGTTGTCTCCTTTAAGAAGGGAGTATGCTCTTGTGTGGGGGGAAAAATGTAAATATATGAGAATCAAAAAAGGTAACTGCGTTCAGCAATCTTTAAAAAGCTCATGAGGAAAAGAGAACATGGATACGAGTGAGTACCAGGAGTCTTAGCTATAGTCCACTCCTACGCATACCTACTGAGGTAACACTCATTTAATGATATCATATTTACATAAAACATAATTTCCTTCTGTTCTGCATGTTTCTTATTAAGTTAGTTCCAGTATGGAGTGGAGAGAAATCCTTGGTTTGGGAATATTAACGATACACTTCACTATGGTTACAGAGGTCGCCATGACTGCATGTAAAATGAATTCTTTTTTTAAAAAAATTTTTTTGAGAGAGATTTTTGCTATAGGGCATGTGCACTTGCCAGAAAGACAGAGAGAGAGAGACAGAGACAGAGACAGAGATATAAAACAAGAAATTACCCCCTATAGGGGAATGGCCACACTGCAATCCCTTCTCCTCCATTCTCCTCTCGGGATCTTGGGCATGCATGCACACACACCTGGTGTGAGTTTCAAGCTGCTGGGTCTGGGACTTGAACCAGAGTTGACTATGTGGGAGTCCAGTGATGTAACCATTATGCCATTTACTGGTCCCATAAATTAAATTCAGAATCAAACATTTCTTCTTTTTAACATTATCTTCTATTCTCAACTAGTTGGTGGATAACATCGTAAGTATAATGTAAGTGTATTACAAACAATTGCCAAAGAAAATTACAAATCTCGTAAAAGATGCTAGAATTTATGTTTTTGACACATATGACATTGTTGAACTTTTTAACCAACCTGCCAAAATCTGATAAATAGGATTAATAAGTAAAAAAGAGATATGAGACCAGGACTTTGATCAAATATATACTCTAGAGCTGAATAAGAATCCAAAGTTAAGAGGGGCCATTGGGAAAGCTGGGAAAGCCCTCAATTTTTAAAACAATTTGCCTTTTTATGATCATGCTATAGCATGACTTCTACAGAAGTCATGTGACTTGGAGAATGTTCTATCACACTTCCATTATCCTACATGTACTACACACAATTGTCGGCATTTGCTTTTCCATGTTCTGATCAAATAACTACTGTGAATACTGTGAAACCATCAAGTCAATCTAAGTTTAAAAAATAGGTGTAAAATAAAATAAACTTAATTTGGTGATACCTTCATTTGTCAGGCTTACTTTAATAGCAAAACCCTTTCTACTACTTTCTGTTAAATTTGGGTCACCACTATAAGTGCAATTAAATTTCTCAGTGTCAAATGTATTTGAATGGCAATGTTCTCCTGTCATGAAGAAGTACTGGAAGTGTGGAAGTGAATTGAGATCTGAATGTGTGCTGGCCCATGTACTGAGGAGTGAAAGGTAAGTTATAGCCAAATTTGTTTAAACTATCCAACAGAAGGGTGGACATTCAAGTTCATGCACGAATGTCTGTGAGTATTGTCATGCATTGCCAAAGAAACATA
>NW_006159795.1:2870093-2876111 GCF_000334495.1 Tupaia belangeri chinensis
ATATATATGCTCAGGTGCAGAAATAGTGGGGGCTAATTGAGGGAGAGAAAGGAGCAAGCTGGAAGCCAGGGAAGGTGAGCAAATGCATCCTCCTATGGGGTTGACTAGCAGCTGGCCTGACCTTTCACCAATCCTTGGAAGTGTGGAGATTTCTAATTTACTGCTCAGGCTGGTTGATAATCACGTATATTAACATCTTCTGAATACCAATGGTTAAGATGAAATGTCAGAATATATGTCGACTGAAAAGTATTGTAATATACGAGCCTTAGGTATGTTTTAATCATTATTATTACCTAGACGTTTCCTCAACATGAATTCTTTTAGACTTTACTTTTTTCACTAATTTTAAAATATTTTCTAATATCCACTGTGATTCTTTTTGAAGCTATCAGTTACTTAGAAGTGTGTTAATTTCCAAATATTTGACTTAAAAAAAAGACATGATGTTAATTTAATTCTATTCTGAGCAGAGAAGATACTCTGTAGCATTTCATTCACTTGAGATTTACTGAGAGTATATCTAACACTCCAGCATTTCATCTATCTTTGCAAATCTACTGCTTTCACTTGAAAAGAATGTGTATTTTGCAGTTATTGGGTAAGATGGTCTATAAATATCAATTGGGTCAAGGTGGTTAATACAGACTCTTTCATTTTACAAAAAATTAAAAGGCTAATCATTTGGGGAATGGAAAGTAAGTATGATAAATTCATATACAAGACTCTTTTGTTGCTAAATACTCCCAAACAATTTTATTCTGTTGACATTCTCAAACTTGGAAAATTCTCTACTAGCTCAACATGGTTCACTGCATTTTCCTTTTAGACAAATATCCTGGATAGAGATGAATGACTCGACCCAGTTATTGATGCCTAACTACAAATCACAAAGAAATATTTATTATCAGAACTTCTGAAGTATCACTTCTAGCACTTAGCTTTCCAAGAATTTTCTTAAAGGATTTTCCCAAGCTAAACTGTGACCCACAATTCTTAAATTGTTTGCGTTTTGCTTTTCTTAATTATTAACTGTGCAATCAATTGAATCAGCTAATTTTCTTAAACAGATAATATGCCCAAGGGTCTAAGCAGTCTATCCTCTACTGCCAATGTTCAGTTACTAGCTATATTTTCCACATAAGCCAAAATGATGATGTGATGTTCAAGATTCAAAATAAACAAACAAAACCCAGCAAACATTCATTTAAGCCTGAAGGGTAGCAGAGCATGTCATCCTGGAATATACAAGTATTATGGCAATATTAGCATAAGGATTATTTTGAGCTGAATACAATTAAGAAAAAGAAGAATTCTCTGCCCTTCCTCTATTTGCCTAAAAGCAGGACATACATCTGTAAGGGTTTCCCTCCTCTCCTCTCTATCAGGAAGGACAGAAATTAATCACGAGAAGCCACTCTTGAGGCTTATTAGTTCATGGATGGCACCAGAGGACTCCTCTGTTCTCACAGCGCTCACATCCTCCTGGGGGAAATACACAATGAAAATATGAATATGATTTTTAGTACATTGCATGGAGATTAGAATGAAAGGAGACAAGTAAATCAAGAGGGTGGGGAGATGTTACTTATACAGGGAGATGATGTAATAATAAGAAGGTGATATTTGAGTAAGGCTTGCTTGAGGCATGGGAGAAAGGCATGCTGAGAGGAAATACTGTTCCAGGAAGAAGTCCTAAGGTGAGATCATGGCTGGAGTATTCCAGGAACAGGAAAGGCCTGCGTTGGCAGGAATAAGGGGGAGGGATGAGGGGTAAGAAGGTCACAAGGATAATGTGGTATGTGTGTGTTGGCAGAAAAGGGAACCTGGAAGACTTGGGAGATTTATTTTTTGTTTAACTTTTTAAATTTTTGCTATAGGGTTCACTGGCAAGAGAGAAAGAGAGAGAAAGTGAGAAAGCATCCCCCAGGGGGATGGGCACACCACAGTCCCTTTTCCTTCATTCTCCCCTCAGGCACGCACATGTGTCTGGAGTGTTTTTGAAGCTGCTGAGTCCAGGACTCAAATCATGCAGTTGGCCATGTGGGATCTAGCCTTCTTAACCACCATGCCACTGATTGACTCAGGCCAGGTAGATTTCTGTTTTCTTTTTTTTTTTCTTCCTTCGTCCTGTCCTTCCTTCATTTGCTCCTTGTTGAGGTGATGCCAAGAAAATAAGATGTTTGTCATCTGATAGGACAGAAGGCCTCTTGGATTTCCTGGGAGAGCACAAGCTTGGGGAATGTGAAGCCTGCAGAAAGGTAACTGGAAAGGAAAAGCCTATGGAATGGCCACAGGTCTGCCAAGCCTACTCTGGAGAAAGGATTTACAGGCTACCCAGGACCTCTCCCTAGTTTCCTCTTGTTGAGTTCCTGGCTGGCAACTTCCTTTGGGACCCAGAGATTTCTTCTGGGCTCAGAATATGCCCTCTAAGTACAACCATATTTCTTCTTTCATAAATAGGGAGTAAGGCTAACATTTGCTTCTCTCATATCACCTCTCTGTATCTATATTTGCCTTGAACTTTTATGTCCTTCCTAGATATCTTTTTTTTTTTTCTTTTTTTGGAGAGGTTTTTGCTATAGGGCACGTGCACTCACCAGGCAGACAGAGAGAGACAGAGATACAGAAAGCGAGAAATCACCCCCCAGGGGGGATGGCCATGCCGCAATCCCTTCTCCTCCATGCTCCTCTCGTGATCTTGGGCACGCACACACACGCGCCTGGTCTGAGTTTAAGCCACCGGGTCCGGGACGCGAACCGCGATCGACTACATGGGAGTCCAGCGACATAGCCATTACACTAACTGCTGGCCCCCTGCCTAGATATCTTGTATGGAGAGGACATTTGTTTATCCATCCAAGAAGTCCCCCCATTTTAAACAACCTGAGTCCTCTGACATAGCCCTTCTCATTCCTAGAAGGCACTGTTGGTTACTATCCTGTACCTGTGTTCCTTAACTGTGGTGAGAGCTGCTACTCATGGCTCACAGCTGCAGCCATCTCTGATCCGTCAGTGATGAGTGGTGCCTGGCCTGGAGATGCCTGGCAGGTTAACTCTCCTTCCTCCAAGTGACCAATAAATAATAAATAAGAGGACATGAAAGCCTGGTCCCTTTGCCCAAGGCTGGCCAATTGTGCAATGTGATTTATGCTCCAGAAACCTCTGCTGATAAGATTAAGGCTCCAATTCTTGAGAACACACTCTTGTTTGGCTCCTTCTGTATCCTGCTTCTCTTTCTCTCTCTCCTTCTTTTGGGTCTTCTGACAGCACTCCCTTGATAAATTACATGCATACACACCTTGGTTCAAGCTCTGCTTCTGGGGAAGCCAAGAAGATCCTCTCCTGATCTCAGAATGAGGAGCATGTCTTATGGCATTTCACCCTGGGAAGGGGAAACCCTGGTAGTTTAGATCCTGTGAGATAGACTCCCTTCATTGCATAAATGCAATGTGTAATGAGCCTCAGAAGATCGTGGACAACTGTCTGCTGTCCCTCACAGAAACCCTTGCTGGTGATTGGAGCCCTGAATGCTGCAGAGTGCTGCAAAACTGAATTTGTGGGTAAATGCTACCTACTTATGATCAAAATGAGTGTGCAACTTAGACTGCAATCAGAAGGATGTCACAGTAGCTGATTTTTACCTGCAAAAGATTCAGCTTGTTTGAGTGTCTGGTAAGTTCCTTCATGGTGCCTTGTTTAAACCAAGTCAAAAAGTACTCTGGGTGAAGTTCTTCAAGGACAGCACCCTAATACTTTTTTTATTTCCCAAAATGCTGTCCATGGACTAGCAGCATTAGCCTCAGCTTATTAGAAATGCAGAATCTTGGGGCCAGCAGGTAACATAGTGGAGGAGGCACTGAACTCTGACATGGTCAACCATGGTTCAAGTTCCAGACTTAGTGGCTTACTTTCTGTCACTCTGTCTGGTAAGTACACATGCCCTATAGGAAATTAAATAATAATAATAATTAAAACTAAATAAATAATTATAAAAGAAAAAAAGAAATGCAGATTCTTGGGGGCAACAACCCAGACTGGTTAAATATAAATTTGCATTTTTAACAAGTACCCCCCAGGAGATTCTTATGCATATGAAAGTTGGAGAACACTGGCTTAATGACATTCTATTGGCAAGTTTTGTTTGGTTGTGATAATTGCAAAAATTTGAAGGTGGTGGCAGAATTCACAAAAACTATAGATTATGGTAGAAACACAACTCAGTCATCCAGAGGTCATTTATTCTGTAACTCGAATCGCTCAGGACAGAGCCTAGAACCGAGGGTATACAAAAGAGTTCCAAAAAACAAAGTTGTCATGACATTCATAAACCTAAACTCACTTGCCTTGAAAGCAATCTTCTCAGACTCTCTTTTGACATTTATTTTTAGCATGTGTGCAAGTGTAATAAGACTAGTTATCAGGACCAGCAGTTGGTGTAATGGCTATGTGGCTGGACTCCCATGTAGTCGACCGTGGTTCAAGTCCCGGACCCAGTGGCTTAAATTCATGCCAGGCACATGTGCGCGCACGCCCAAGATCCCTAGAGGAGAATGGAGGAGAAGGGATTGCGGAGTGGCCATCTCCCTTGGGGGGTGATTTCTCACTTTCTGTCTCCATATTTCTGGCGAGTGCATGCGCCCTGTTGGAAAAATCTCTCAAACAAAAACGAAAACAGGGACCAGCAGTTAGCATAATGGCTATGTCGCTGGACTCCCATATAGTCGACCATGGTTCGCATCCCGGACCCAGTGGCTTAAAACTCACGCCGGGCGCATGTGCGTGCATGCCCAAGATCCCGAGAGGAGAATGGAGGAGAAGGGATTGCGGCGTGGCCATCCCCCCTGGGGGGTGATTACTCGCTTTCTGTCTCTCTGTCTCTGTCTGTCTGGTGAGCGCATGCGCCCTATAGCAAAAACCTCTCCCAAAAAAAAAAAAAAGAAAAATGAAAACAAACAAAAGACTAGTTATCTGGCTTACAGTCTTCTGGAAAATTGAAAGAGCAATTAAAAGGAGGACAGTGATTTCCTGGAGTTCTCAGAGTATAATCCTGGCACCAGCAGCATCAGCATGCCCTGGGGACTTGTTAGAAATGGGACATCAGATCCACTCTTGACTGACTGAATTAGAAACTCCCAGGGTATGGTCCAGCTTTCTGTGGAGCAACAAACTCTCTAAGTGGTTCTGATGCATGCTCAAAATTGTCCTCCATTGTCCTGGAAGAAGTGAAAAGTGAAACTGATAAAATGGGAAAAGAAAGGAAAGTAAACAAAGGAGTCTTGGGATTATTTGGCTTGATTAAGGGAGTGAGTAGGAGTAGATTTCTGTAAAAGGGAACAATATTAATAAAGACACCAAGACATGGAACATTTAATTGCATGGCTGGTCCACAGATTTTAGAGTATGGTAGACAAGAGGCTAGAAAGACCATAAGCAGATCATTGCAGGTTATTCAAGGAGAATGGCTTTTGTCTTTCAAGTAAGATGGAGCCATTATTATCTAAGCAGTAGAGTAACATGGCTAAAAAATAAAAAATAAAAGCTTTATAGTTTAAAGAGATTCCATTAGCTAGAGGTTTAATATATCCAGTGAAGCAGAATAAATGGGTCAGTATTTTATTTAGTTACATAGAGAATGGCATGTAGCTAATCGGAGTGTCATAGACACAAAGTTGTACTGTAACGAGAACTGGTTGTTCCAGTTATGGTGTACCTGGACTTTATTTTGAGATAGGCATCTTCATAGAAAATGAAAATGGCCATGTGCACATTTCAGGAAACCGTTTGGTGTTACATAATATATCTGTATCTCTCTTAGAAAAACTCTTCTACTGCTTTCTTTTTTTTTTTTTTTTTTTGGAGAGATTTTCACTGTAGGGCGCGTGTGCTCGCCAGACAGACAGAGAGAGACATAGAGACAGAAAGCGAGAAATCACCCCCCGGGGGGATGGTCACGCCGCAATCCCTTCTCCTCCATTCTCCTCTCGGGATCTTGGGCACGCGCACGCACACGCGCCC
>NW_006159795.1:2877130-2913840 GCF_000334495.1 Tupaia belangeri chinensis
TTTTTTTTTTTTTTTTTTTGGAGAGATTTTCACTGTAGGGCGCGTGTGCTCGCCAGACAGACAGAGAGAGACATAGAGACAGAAAGCGAGAAATCACCCCCCGGGGGGATGGTCACGCCGCAATCCCTTCTCCTCCATTCTCCTCTCGGGATCTTGGGCACGCGCACGCACACGCGCCCAGCGTGAGTTTTTTAAGCCACCGGGTCCGGGACACGAACCGCGGTCGACTACGTGGGAGTCCAGCGACATAGCCATTACGCTAACTGCTGGTTCCTGTCTTCTACTGTTTTCTAACAATATTGGTTTCCTATTTTTCTTTCACATGGTTGTGCTTTCACCTAGTTACATAAACTATAGTTGCCCTCTAATTAATTAAGTGCAATTAACTAAAAAAAAACTTGCTACAGGGCATGTATATTTGCTGGAGAGAGAGAGAGAGTACCCCTTGCACAGGGGACGGTCATACCTCAATCCCTTCTCCTTCACCCCCATTTTGGAATTTTGGGCATGCATACACATGCACCCAGCTCATTTTTCAAGCCGCCAGGTCCAAATCTTGAGTTGTACAGTCCACCATGTACGATCCAGTTTCTTTAACCACCATGCCACCATTGGCCCAAATCTATTGGTTTTAAACATACATAAAAACTTTAGAAATATGAAACCACAGGAGAATTCAGCCTATGGGATGTACTAACTGGTTACTGGCTGTAATTTTCTTGCACTTTCTTAAAATTTTTCTGCTTATTTTTGACAAATTATGTAGAATCACACAAAATCATTTTATTCTGGTAAGTATGGAGCTGGATGATAATACTTAATCGAAATGTCCAGGGCTGGCCCTATGCCATGACAGTTGAATGTTGTGCATAGAAAGTTGGACCCCACGATGCCCACTGTGTTTTGAATACTGGCCTGATGGCTCAAAATATGTGCTGGGTTAGGGACCAGCAGTTAGCATAATGGCTGTGTTGCTGGACTCCCATGTAGACGACGGCGGTTCCTGGCCCGGGGCCGGTGGCTTAAACTCACACCAGGCATGTGTGCGTGTGTGCCCAAGATCCTGAGAGGAGAATGGAGGAGAAGGGATTGTGGTGTGGCCATACCCCCCGGGCGGTGATTTCTTACTTTCTGTCTCTCTTTTTGGCGAGTGCATGTGCTCTATGTCAAAAACCTCTCAACAACAACAACAAAAGTTGAAAAGAGAGAAAGGAAATTTTCATTGGCTGAGTGAACATACTGTGCCAAACACTTTGTCAGTGCCATCACATACATGAGTTTACTTGATCTTTATGACAATTGTTAAAAACAGTTATTGTCTATCTTTTACAGGAGAAAACTTTTAAGCTCAGTCAGTGAAATAGTTTCAGTGAAAAAACACAACAAAAATACAGTGGAGCTGGGATTCAAACCTAGGTCTGCCTGATTCCAAATCCTATGGCGTGGTCAGTGCCTTTCCAGACTGTGCCTGCATGCCCACAAGGCCTGAAAAAAAAAATGTGCTGGGTTCATGTGTGCATGCCCCAAATTTGGATGGGACATGAGAAATAAAGGAAAAGAGATTGTGGCATGACCCTCCCCTTTGAGGGATTCTTTCTCTTTCTCTCCTTTTCTCTGACTAGTGCATTCATTCTCTGATAATTTTTAAAAATTAAATTTAAAAAGTGTGTTAAAATGTTCAAAAAGTCCTTTAGAATGGAAAAATACAGTAGTTATATTAAAATGTCTACGAACATTATTCAGTAGCTGCAGCGCTTGATGTTTTATATTTAAATTATCAAGCAGTAAAAACAAAACAAAAAATCTGGAGGATGTCTTAGTAGCTTCAGGAGGTGACGGTGTCTCATTTAAATCTCAGAATCAAAGGGGATACTACTATTTTAAGGCGGCCATGTTAATTCAAGATAGAGAGCTTCCAGGATAAAGGCACCCCTGACCTGCCATGAGTGAGAGAGCCTATACTTTTGCAATTATTAAATGCAGCTCTCAAGATGTCTGTCTAAATGTTTGATAGCACTGACCTAAGATACAGAGATGTTCCAGCTCAGATGACCAGCGGCACAGTCTCAACACGATTTAGTTCCCATCGGTACAGATCTTCTTGCAACAGAAAACAAAGACTTCGGTTGCATTTGATGGAGCCTTTGTTTATCCTTCAAAAAGTGGTCTGTAAAAATACACATGTCTTCTGCAGTTTTACTATCAATCGTGGTCTTATTTATTGCAAAACATGACACCCACTGAGATAACGGAAATGATTGAAAAACATGTTACTGGAAGGCTTCATTTAATGGTTGTTATGTAACTTTTTAGGGATTGTGCTTTTTATATGAGGTTACATAGCGACATGATGGATGTTCCTTTCCAATTTAAAAAAGAATATTTATATGAATTAGGCTGAGGCAGAATGCCCCTGGAGGGAAATAAAAAGTATATATGGAACTGAATTTTGGCCTTACAGATTGATATGGTGTTAAAATTCTCATACATATTGGATACTTCATTTATAGGCATAAGCACCCATACAGATGCTTGCCCAGATCTATTTCACATCTTGATGTGCTATATTCTAAAAATAAGGTAGAAAAAAGAAATAGCCATTTCATACTTTTTACTGTCTTATATCCCTCCATAATGAGAAAGCAATAGTTGCTAATTTTGTTAAGTCCATTCTAAAGTTATGGACATACATATTCAAAGTGTTTTAAAATGTTAACTCTTTTTTTTTCATAATGAAAGAAAAGTGTCCAATGAATGCACTGCTCCCTTTCTCCAGATTTTTGCTCCTTAGAAACCTGCAACCCCTCAGCTTCTCTTGAATGAATTAGTGCCTTGTTTTTCCAGAATTTCTCCTCCATCACCTCCTTCGAGATCTTTCCTAATCTTCTTCCACGGAAATGTCTGAATTAGGAGCCTCTTCTTCATATGCTATGATTTCCCCCATCCCCATCTTTGCACTTAAAACTCTGTTTTAGGGACCAGCAGATGGTGTAATGGCTACGTCGCTGGACTCCCATGTAGTTGACCGTGGTTTAAGTCTCGGACCTGGTGGCTTAAACTCATGCTCAGCATGTGTGCATGAGTCCCCAAGATCCCGAGAGGAGAATGGAGGAGAAGGGATTGCAGCATGGCCGTCCCCCCTAGGGGGAGGGGATGATTTCTCACTTTCTGTCTCTCTGTCTCTCTGTCTTTCTGGTGAGTGCACATGCCCTATAGAAAAAACTCTCCAAAAAAATAATAAAGATACTCTTAATTTTAATCTCTTGTTTGGTGTGAATCCTCAATTCCTGTTTAAAAGTTTGAAGGAAGTCTTGTTAGCTATATTATCCTCAGGGCCTAACACAGTTATTGAATAATGGTTTAGTTGTCAAATGAGTAAATTCCTATATTATCAGGATTTTTTTTTTATATTCTGGTCCTTATGTCCAAACATTAAAAAAAAAAAAAGGTCATAATCTACTGAATGGTAAATTTCATAACATTTGATTCTTTTTTTTTTTAATTTGTGAGAAAGAGCATGAGCTCCCTGGAGAGAGATAGAGACAAAGAGACAAAGTGAGAAAGCATTCCTGATGAAGGACAGTCATGCACAATCCTTTTTCTCCCATATAGTCCTTGTTTGGGGATTTTGGGGCACACACACACACATGCCTGGCATGTTTCCCAGGCCACTGGGTCAAGGACTCTAACCACAGAGTTGGCCATGTGGGAACCAGCCACCTTAATCACCAGGCCACCAGCTGGCCCAATCCATCTGCTTTATGGATTTATAGTTAAAGTTTGATGACTGTTGTGGTTAAGAAAACAAAACAGTCTCTGGAACTACAATACTGGGATTTGAATCATATTCTATGAGACTTTGGGAATGTGTTTAAGTCTTTATTTCTTCTTTCCTCATCAATAGAGGGTTGTTATGATTTGATTAATTTATATGCATATAGTACTTTTTCAGTGTCTGGCATGTGGTATACACTGCGTATGTTTGTTGTTTTTCCTATTATTATTATTATTTGTAAAACATCTCAGTAACCAGTAAGATACCAGAATCCCCTCTCCTCCATTTCCCATCTTGTTTGGATTTGGAACACACACGAACGCCTAGTGAAAGCCCAGCATGTTTTTCAAGTGCCCAGGGCTAGAATTTGAACCATGGCAGGCCATGTATGATCTCTCTTAACCCCTAGGCTATGAACCTCCCCAATAATTTATTTTCTTTACCATTTTAATCCTATATCAAATGGGATATAAAACATAAACTCTAAAGTCAAGGTTATGACCATGTTTGTTTTTTATATCTTCCCAAGGTATTTTTCTTTAATTTCCCACAACTATAAAATGTAAGCCATACCTTGCATGGAAAAGAATCTCATGCTTTGACAAAATTTGAGATTTGAACTTAACATACATTCCACCATCCTTTTCTTGAGCAAGATCACTGTGAACTCTGGTGAAAGAGAATATTCCATGTGCTAAATCTTTGAACCAAATACATGTGCCCTCCAAGCTCTATATTGTAAGCAGGAAGCCTGTTATTATTCTAGATAAAGTATGAATAGAGTATTTTGCCCACAGGTGGTGTTTACTCAATGCATATTATCTATAGGTAAGGCATTTCTCTATACAAATCCTGACAGATGGGGAAATGGAGAAGGGACTGTGGCATGACCATACTCTGTTAGGGGACGTGTTCTCGTTCTCTCTGGCAAGTGCATGCATCCTCTGGCTATAATAATAAGATTTTCCCATTCTGGACTGCATTTGGGTCCGCTTGTTGGTCCCTGAGACCTGAAAGTTGACAACTTCTTTGCATCCGGGGGCCTGCTCCTGGCGATTCCACAGCTGTTACCATTGCCACAAAATGAATATATTGAATTACATCATAAATGCTATGAATACCGTTTAGATTACCATGAGAAAAAGAGAAAGAAGAAAAGTCGGAAGGCCATGAACATTTAAAGAAGGCAAAAAAGATGACTGGTCTGAAGTCTAAGCTCTATCATTAACAGCGCCATGCTGAGAAAATACAAATGGAAAAGACTATCAAGATGCATGAAAAGAGGAACACCAAACAAAAGAAGGAGGAAAAGTCTCTACAGAGAGCAGTCCCTGCCTATCTGTTGGAAAGAGAAGGACAGTCCTGAGCTAAAGTACTTTTCAATATGATTAAACAAAAATGGAAAGAGAAAGCGGGTAAATGGGAAGTCCCTCTACCCAAAGTTCGAGCCCAGGGAAAAACAAAAGCATTAAAAGTTTTTGAAAAGGAAAGAGAAAGAAAAAGGCATGGAAGAGGATGGTTACAAAAGTCTGCTTTGTTGGAGATGGCTTTACTAGAAAACCACCTAAATATGAAAGATTCACTAGTCCAATGGGCTTACTTTTCAAGAAGGCTCATGTAACACATCCTGAACTGAAAGCCACCTTTTGCTTGCCAATACTTGGTGTAAAGAAGACTCTTCATCCCACTATATACAACTTTGGGTGTTATCACCAAAGATACTGTCATTGAGGTGAATGTGAGTGAGTTGGGCCTTGTGACACAAGGAAGCAAGGTTATCTGGGAGAAATATGCCCAAGTTACCAACAATCCTGATAATGATGAATGCATAAATGTTGTCTTATTGGTTTGATAGCAGTTGCATACAAATAACTCCTTGTAATTTTTGAAGAGGATGCACCAATCTGGAAAACCATCGTGACTGATGTTTCTGAACATAGCTGGTCTTACATATCTGCAGTCATCAAAAGACTGTATAAAAACATTAAAGTGGCCTGGTTAAAAAGTGATTAAAAATATCTTAGAGACCTCAGTAGCAGTGGCTTTTAAAAAAAATTTTACCTTTTACATATTACCTGCTGACAAGCAACCAAAAACCTGACTCCTGATAAAGCAAATAGGAAAAGACCACTGTCCAGAATCTTTTCGTAGGTAAAATATGGTTCTCACACTCAGGACGATGGCATGTTTGTGTGTACTGTCCACAGAGAGATTGCAAAAACATCTGTTATTCTAAAGCTTTTATCCCTGAGTGTCAGTGTTTATCATTCACTGCAGAGAAGCCATTGTTCCCCTTTGATACTCTAAGAAACAAGAAAGAGGCAGCAAAACAGGAACTGAAGGTTATTATTACTATTTTTTTTAAGCCATAAGACTTAGAGGGAGAGAACAGGAAGGAAGTTCCTGGGCTTCCCTTTGTTAGGTAGCCTCCATTGTTTATCTACTTTGTAAGTTTTTCAATGCAAGTGTTATTTTTGTCTGTACAACCAGGGCACATCTTTGGCCAAAAAGCAAGTTACAAACCTTGAACATTAAAAAAAAGTCAAATAAAAATGGATTTCACTTTGAGATATGAAATTATACCCTTTCCAATGATTTTCGCATAGCCCCTGAGTTAAAACATTGAATAAAAGTTCAGCTATCACAGCAGTAACACGTCTGTGCCATTCCTTCTACCATGAATGTATAGGATAATTTATGAACAACATACAATAGAGGGCCACTTAAAAATCTTTGGCACCATTTGAACAGATAAGGGTTGATAATCTGTGCTTGCAGGACAAAATCCTAAATATTAATGTTCTCCGCTCTGGTTACAGTAATTTAAATGAAAGAATTGTCCAGAGGAATGAAATTTTAGTGCCATTCTCCAAGAGTTTATGAAGTACAGGAAGAAAAGTGACTGCTAGAAGAATGTGACATAATGCCATCTCTAGCTAGAGAGCACCAATGATAGTATTTAATAAAAAGCATAATGAAAACATTCAATAGTGTGTTAATGATTACTTTCACTGAGGCATCCTCAGATGGCTTCTATAGGCTCTTTTATCAAGTATACATTCTATTTATGTGCTATTGTCTCCATGTTAGACTCTAAATTAATTCAGTACTCCCTTCATGTATGAGTCTCCAGGTTTGGAAATCCATGGAAATTTGACTCAGGAATCTGTTTGCTTGCATACAGATTCCCAGTATAATAATAACTAACATTTATCAGGCACTATTTTCTAAGCAGTAGGCTAAGGTTTTGTGAATTACTCCATTTTATGCTTATTATAAACATGATTTCAAAATTCTTAATTTGTGAAAAAGAAACCAAATATTATAGAGGATGAATAATGTGTCCGCAGTATATACTTAGAAAATAAAGAAACAGGGGGACCAACAGTTGGCGTAATGGCTACATTGCTGGACTTCCATGTAGCCGACTGCAGTTTGAGTCCTGGAGCTGGTGGTTTAAACTCATACTGGTCACATGTGCATGCATGCCCAGGATCCCAAGAGGAGAATAGAGGATTGTGACATGGCCATCCCCCCTGGAGGGGCTGATTTTTATTCTGCAAAAGGTTTAAGTATTGTGTTGGTTTCACAAAATCATTCTGGGCACCAGTTGGTAGAACGTAAGAGATGTAGATATTGCTACTAATTTATGTCTATTCTCACTCTTGTGCTTCTTCTTTCTGTCCTCTTCCAACTTAATTTCTCTCGGTGTCCCTCTCTCTTGCCTCACATCTCCAGAAGTTCATTCTAGTTAGTCTACTAGTTGCTCAGTTGGTTTTAAATGATGACATATTTGGAATCTGACTTTCAAGCAAAACTCTAAACTGTTTTTAAACAAGACTACTTGTTTGCCTGATTGATTGAATGTGTTGCTATGTGTACAGTGATAATATGAAGAAATGTTGACTGCTAGTGCAAGGTGTGTCAATTGGTTGGCAATTATTAAATGTAAAACCTATCTGGCTATTAATATACTGATGAATGGCCGTGGGCTGTTTAAAACTATCTGGCCAGTTCATCAAGACAACTTTTCATTTCTTCCTGGGAGTTTGAGAGTTTGAGATCTCTTTGTAAGAAATCCAAAAAGCCTCTAAGAATGGGCCCAGAATAAAGAGTAGAATATAAGGGAACTCCAAAAAGCCTATTGTAAAATGTATTCTGACTCAAAAATAAAAAATGAAATTCATGTGTATTTTTTATAATATGCCTTTTTATGAACTTTTTGATGACTCTTCACATATGTTATTATCCTAAGCCATGCATTCTCATTGAGTGCAATATTGCCCCTCAAAGGGAGAAAATTGGTTCTTAGGGGGATGAAAAGAATTTTAAATGTTATGATGGCTTGTGACCCTCTAAAGGGCCGTAGTATATAAACAGATATATAGGATATCTGTGACATTAGAATTTAGTATTGAATTTTAAAATCTCTTCACAGGGAACCAGCAGTTAGCGTAATGACTATGTCGCTGGACTCCCACGTAGTCGACCGCGGTTCGTGTCCTGGACCCGGTGGCTTAAAACTTAGGCCGGGCGTGTGTGCGTGCATGCCCAAGATCTCGAGAGGAGAATGGAGGAGAAGGGATTGCGGCGTGACCATCCCCCTTGGGGGGTGATTTCTCGCTTTCTGTCTCTATGTCTCTCTCTGTCTGTCTGGCGAGCGCACGCGCCCTACAGTGAAAATCTCTCCAAAAAAAAAAATCTCTTCACAGAGATAATAATGAAAAAGAAGTTGAGAAATACTGTTCTAAGCAGACTAGCACCAGATATTCATGGCCAATGATTTCTTCCTCACATTTCTCCAACATTGTTTATTTTTTCTTTTCATTTGTATCCTCTCATGTTTCTGACTTCTATTTCAATTTTTCACTTAAAATATAATATTATAAAATATAATTTAATTACGTCATTTCCGGAGTAACTTCCACAATAGGATTGTTACTAATATTATCATCATTACCACCAACATTAATTATTTACTCTCTGAAAGGTGCCATTAGCAAACACTCTCCCTGGATAAATATGTTCCATCTGCCACAGAATTCTCCATCCTGGTTGCCATGGAGTCCCTTAGGATACAAGTCCCTTACACCTACCTAGTTTAGCAGGTGCTAAGAAAACAGCTGATCAGTGTACCTAGTCCAGGAAGTGAGAAGGCATTTTCATGTGTGGTCTGCTGGACAGGAATCTCCCTCCTCTTATTTCATATTTCCATGTAAAGGCAATTCTACCGCAGTGAGCTTCTGCCTCTTATCCCCTTTTTCCTTTCCTTCCTAGGGTAGGAGAAAGACTCAACCATTGGTGAGTTCATAAGAAAAGCTCAATTTCTGCCCTGTGGGTCAAACTGTTAGCAAAGAGCGTTCTTTCTCATTCCATCATTAGGTGAGTTTTATAGCCACAGGCATCTATGGGGGAGGCTATTGTTCTCAAAATTCATTAACCCATATGCAATTTTCAGTCAGGGAAGCCATGTTGAAGAGCAGATAGAGAACATTTTCATAAGCCTAGCATTTTCTGTCATAAAATTATATTTCCTAAGTCTAGCATTTTCAGACATAAAATTATAATTTGGGGGTCAAAGGTGATACAGCAGTAAAATGTGATGCTCTGTGAGATAATTCCACAAAGGAAGGTTTCCAGTTCAAGTCTGAAGACCTACATGAGTACACTCGGCTGTACTTGCCCATGATCTGGGGTTGAATGAAGGCTGTGGTAGATCATGGTGTCAGGACCCTATTGAGGATTCCATCTTTCCCTTTCTACTTGTTCATGGAATAAGTAAATAACCAAACTTTAAAAGTTATATTTTGACCTCTATATGACTGATGCTTATATCTGCTAGTTGGTTCTAATACTAGTTGGATAAAAAATAAAAATGAGTGCTCCACAGTAACTTCCTTTTATTTCTACATTAAATTTTCTTAGGAAAAGTTTTCCTAAAGTGGAGATAGCTTTTTCTGGTCCAAGTCTTATATCTAGCCTTTCTCTAAGCCTTATAATGGTTGGACCCCATAACTTACACCACCTACATGGCTGACCCCAAGCCCCATAACAAGTTAAGTAAATGAATCCATGAACTTTACTCAAATTGCCACAAATAAGTCAGATGCGATGATACTGCTATACTGTCACCGTTTTTTTTGTTTTGTTTTGTTTTTAGAGATTTTTTTTTTTCTATAGGGTGCATGTACTTGTTGGAGAGACAGAGATAGAAAGGGAGAAATCATCCCACCCGCCCCCCAGGGAGATGGCCACCACTGCAATTCCTTCTCCATTCTCCTCTCAGGATTTTGGACATGCACACTTACGTGCCTGGTGTGAGTTTAAGCCACTAGGTCTGGGACTTGAACCACAGTAGACTACATGGAAGTTCAGTGATGCAACCATTATGTTATCTGTTGTCCCAGTTATTACTTTTTTTAGAGATTTTTGCTATAGGGTGCGTGCACTTGCCAGAAAGAAAGAGAGAGACAGAAAGTGAGAAATCACCCCCTGGAGAATGGCCACGCAACAATCCCTTATCCCTCATTCTCCTCTTGGGATCTTGGACACACACATGTACATGTGCCCCGCTGGAGTTTAAGCCACTTGGCCCAGGCCTTGAACCGTGGTTGACTATGTGGAAGTCTAGCAACATAGCCATTATGCCAACTGCTGGTCCCCTCAGTTATGTTTTTAATGTAAGAGTCAAGGACGATTTTTTTAAGATTTTTTTGCCATACGGTATATGCACTTGCCAGAGACAGAGAGACAGACACAGAAAGAGGGAAAGTGAGAGTCACCTCCCCCCTGCAGAGGGGATGACCATGCCACAATTTCTTCTCCTCTGTTCTCCTCCTGGGGTTTTAGATACACATACACGCATACCTAGCATTATCTTCAAGCTGATATTTCTGAGGGATTTAGACTATAATTGGTCATGTAGGAGACCAGTGCCTCAATCACAATGCCACTTGCTAGTCCCAGAGTCAAGGACTTTTAATGGATAAAGATCAATATTATCTTCTCTTACCTTTCACAATATTTCTTCATATATAGGGAGCCTTCATAAAGTTCATGGAAAATGCATAAGAAAAAATTAAGCATAGATTTCAAATTGCTTTACACCAGAAAAACTTATATTTTACTTCTGTTTTTCCACAAACTTACTGAAGTCCCTTCCTGATTATTCAGTGAATGGGACTCACAGGACAACTACTCTGCTTTTACTCGTTAACTTTTTTTTTTTTTTTTTTTTTTTTGAGAGGTTTTTGCTATAGGGCACGTGAGCTCACCAGAAAGACAGAGAGACAGAAAGCGAGAAATCAATCCCCGGGGTGGGGGGATGGCCACGCCACAATCCCTTCTCATCCTTTCTCCTCTTGGGATATTGGGCACACACACACACACACACACACACACACACACACACGTGCGCTTGGCGTGCGTTTAAGTCACTGGGTCCGGGACTCGAACCACGGTCGACTACATGGGAGTCCAGTGACATAGCCATTACGCTAACTGCTGGTCCCAACCTTCGATTCTCTTACAACAAGGGAGGTCTAAATGATAGCGTTCTGGGGCCAGCAGATGGAGTAGCAGTTACATTATTGGACTCTCACATGGCTGACCACGATTCAAGTCCCAGACCTGTTGTCTTGAAACTCACGCTGGGCATGTGTGCATGCCAAGATCCCTGGAAGAAAATGGTGGAGAAGGGATTGAAGCCTGGCCATTGCCCACTGAGGGGTGACTTCTCATTTTCCCTCTCACTGTCTCTGTCTCTCTCTCTCTCACTCCCTGGAGAGTGCATGACCCTAAGGCAAACATCTCTTAAAAACATTATAAAAAGGACACTGTTCTAAATCATGGGACCTAAATAAACTGCTGCTTGGCAACTTTTAGAAAACATTTGCTTTCATCAAAAAAAAAATATATGAACCTGACTGGTATTTTCTTTTCTTCCCTTCCTGACTTGATCATAAACATAATATGTGTAAACACAGCAGTCATCTTGCACCATGAGGTTAATTACAATAATAAGTGTAAAATAAAATCAATTACATATCGATTATGACCTAAGGATGTTGAAGCAGCAAGATGGACAGAGCTAAAATTCCTATTTAAAGTTTTTTTAAATAAAATAAGTTTTAAGTAAATTAATAATAATTATTATTTAAATTTGCTATAAGACATGTGTGCATACCAGAGAGAGAGAGAGAGAGAATGAGAGAAGGAAAGTAAAACAAGTGGGACTGGAACCATAGTTGACCACGTAGGAATCTAATGCCTTAACTACCACACCGCCTGCTAGCCCCTCCTATTTGCAATCTAAACTATATAAACCAAAGTTGTGAACTGCTACCTTCAAATTTCTTTTTACTTTGATAGGACAGGAAATGAAGCTTTACTATTTTGACTCTAATTGGTTTCTGTCACTTGCAGTCAAATACTTTCTGAATATACAGCATGTAATGATGCCCAAGACAATGTTCCTGCTCTGAAGCTACCCAGAGTTTAGAGTCACCTCAAAAATGAAAAGCATTATGATAAAGGGAGATAAAGAAAGGATAAAAATAGAAAACGGACCACCAACCTAGTCTAGCATGGGTTCTTTTGAAGAGTTAAATCCAAGACAAGACCCGAAATTAAGAAGAAATTAGTTAAGTAAATGGGTAATGAAAACAGAACCCCTGGTAGGGGGGGAAAAAAAAGGCAACAAGACAATAGAGTTAGAAGGGGGAAGAAAGCAAAGCTAAATAAGGATGGAGAGAGAACCAAGGGCCAGATGTGAGTCAAACCCACCTCACCCCCATCACCAATATTGTAGTTAAAATATTGCATTCTCATTTTACGTTGAGGGACCGAAAGGTATTGGTATCATTATATATTAAGGATAAGAGATTATATTCAATTATTATTTCCTACTGGTCCTTTTCTTTGGTTAAGAAATACATCTCTTTATATGTATGCCAAAATTGTGTGATGATGCTATTAAGATCTTATAAAGTTTTTTAAGGCTTGGTGGGTTTATCCAGAAACCAAGCTTTGTCTCAAGTGCTTAAAGATAGTTATTTATATTCCTTAAAACACGTTTTGGAATCGAATCTGTGTTGATAACCTCTTTGAAAGTCTCCAGCCTTTTTATGCTTTCATGGTCCAGTTCTTTTTTCTTTGTGATGGCTGAGTGAGTCAGGATACTTGAGGCAGCTATTGGTAACTGGATATTCTTCCCTGAGTGAGACAACAGAAGTTGAGAGAGATTTAGAGAGCTAAGCCCAGCAAACCTAAAGTGAGAGGTGGTTGGCGTGATCTCCTCGGCTTGATAATGATCCTTTCAAGGGTCACTATTTCATTGGTATGGTAGTGTTAACATCCACTTGTCCATGATTGGTTAGCAAACCTTCCCCAACATTTAGCAGCTTAAAACAACCACTCTTTATTTCTTAATAGCTCATAGTATGGCAGGTCGGTTCTTGGTTTAGGTGTGGCTTAACCTGGTTGGGCTTGCTAACACATCTGTGGTCAACTGCATTTACCATCCCATTGGCCAAATCAACTCATATGGCCAATGCTGTCTTCAAGAGAATAGAGAAAGAGACTCATCCTAATCGGAGAAATGACAGAGACATATTACAAAGGGCATGGATGCAAGGG
Source organism: Tupaia belangeri chinensis (assembly GCF_000334495.1). Taxonomy (NCBI): domain Eukaryota; kingdom Metazoa; phylum Chordata; class Mammalia; order Scandentia; family Tupaiidae; genus Tupaia; species Tupaia belangeri. Next base: position 2,890,542 of record NW_006159795.1, read on the forward strand.
GGAGCATATTTTGTAGTCATTTTTTGGAGAGGTTTTTTTTTTTTCGCTATAGGGCGTGTGCACTCGCCAGACAGACAGAGACATAGAGACAGAAAACGAGAAATCACCCCCCAGGGGGGATGGTCACGCCACAATCCCCTCTCCTCCATTCTCCTCTCGGGATCTTGGGCACACACGCACACACGCCCAGCGTGAGTTTTAAGCCACCGTGTCCGGGATGCGAACCGCGGTCGACTATGTGGGACTCCAGCAACATAGCCATTACACTAACTGCTGGTTCCCTTGTAGTCATTTTTGACCACAGTTGCATGTTAAATTAATTGGGAATGGTACCTGATGCTTACACACTACATTTAAGCAATTACATCAGAATGTCTGGGAATGGCACTTGGTATGTATGTATGCATGTATGTATGTATGTATGTATGTATGTATGTATGCAGGTATTTTGGCAATGCTCTAATGCTCTAGAACTCTCTCTCCAGTTTAAGTTACCAGGTGACAGAAGGGAATCAAGTCCTTTGAGGAACTTACTTTTCAAGTTCGTAAATTTTTCAGTACTTTAGAACTTTTTGATAAGCAAACACTATTTTGGTCTAGCTAACTTGGCAGGTTAATTCAATTAAAACAGGACTAGTTGATCTTTGTAGACCAGGTTTCTTCTAACTTTAGTGTACATCAGAATTACCCAGAGGGTTTGTTAAATCAGATTGCTGCACCCCCAATTCCAGAGATTTCAATTGAGTAGGTGTGAGCTGCAGCTTGAGAATGTGCATTTTCGATTAGTTCTCAGCTGCTCCTGCTGATTGGAAATGACAATGTGAGAAACTACTCATGTAGAAACTGCCTTAATTAAATATGGTCTCTAGGGACTAGCGGGTTAGCACAATGGTTATGTCACTGGACTCCCACGTAGCCGACTGTGGTTCGAGTCCTGGAACTGGTGACTTAAAACTCATGCTGGGCGTGTGTGCATATGTGCCCAAAATCCCAAGAGGAGATTGGAGGAGAAGGGATGGCAGTGTGGCCATCCCCCCCGGGGGGCTTATTTCTCACTGCCTGTCTCTCTGTCTCTCTCTGTCTCTTTAGCGAACGCATGCACCCTATAGCAAAAAATCTCTTTAAAAAATTAGTCTCTAACTTGCTTGGTTTCATTGCCACAAGGTGGAGGGGCTGTGGTTAGCACTGTGAGCCAAAGTGACTTTTGCAGTATTTTTCAAAATCTTTCACCTCAAGATATTTAGATATAGTTGGAGAGTATGCAAATCATGACCAGAGAAGAAGGGCCCACCACTGGGATGTCAGACTGTTTCCAAAGAACTAAAGTATTTCTATAGGATGCTCACTTGATTAGAAAGTCAGTTTTTTTGTCTTCCCTCTGAACTTCCTGTAAGAATTTAGAGTTAGCTGCAGCAAAGAAAGCTGAAGTCTTCAGTATTTAACCATGAAAGTTTGAACCGTTATAGTGAACTCATTCATCCAGTTAACAATATAAAAAAATCTCAGAGGAATACCTGGGAGGCCATCAACCTGACCTTCTACCAACTGGGAGCTGGTATAAGAATAGAGACAAGTCACTTGCTCTTTTCTAGATAAGAGCAAATGGTTTTTAAGTGCAATTTGTGTGACTCATGCCTTGATCATAACACTGGTTTATCCTGATCATAACAATGGAAAATTAAAGGGTTTTTAGCACTTGCCAGACAATTATTTTCTATTCTTTGATGTAATCAAAAATCCATTCATGAAAATATACACTCCCTCTATGTATTTCTACCTAGTAGGTAACAGGACTTAGTTTGCTGGACTGGCAGCTTACACTCTATGGAAATTTCCAAGAAAGAGATGGTTAGTGTTATATAACATATACTATTCCCTGATATGTTTTCCTGCTCATTGTGACATTGCCAATTTTACCAGCACTCAGCACCATAACTCTCACCCCAATCTAACCAATGCTCAGCGTGGTCCATTGAGGCAAGATGATCTACTCTGGACCTTTAGCTATTTCTTCTCGTTGAGGCTCCTGATTTTCCTTATTCCATGTGCCCCTGAATCCCCAGTGTTTGTTTCTCTGTTTGCCAATTAGGTACTTTGTCCTTCTGAACACCTTTTTTTTTTTAGAATAAGTTCATTCAGTGCAGATATTTAGACCTCAGTTAATACAGATATTTCAGTTTTACCGTATAGCCCTCTTCTTCCATGTGCATGTAGGAATGCTCCAGGAGTCCCAGAGGAAGTACACATTAGTGTAACAATAATACTTATCACAGTAATTATTGGGACCAGCACATGGCATAATGAGTATGTCACTGGACTCCCACATAGTCAACCACTGTTCGAGTCTTGGACCTGATGGCTTAAACTCATGCCGGGTACATGTACAAGATCCTGATCCTGAGGAAACAATGGAGAAGAAGGGATTACAGCATGCCCATCCTATCTAGAGGGGTGATTTCTCACTTTTTGTCTTTCTAGTGAGTGTATGTGCCCAATAGCAAAAAATACCTCATAGCAATTATTATTAGAAACACAAGAATGAATACTCGTTGTTGTGTTTTACATTGAACTAGTATGTTTAATCTGACTATTCCCATTTTATGGACAAGGAAACTTAAAGACTTTTAGTGTTTCAAGTTTCCTGTTTACAGAGCTTGCATGCATAACTGCTAACATCAGACCCATGGCCATTCTCTATATTCAGAATTTGTTGAGTGTAGAGTGTGGTCTCAGTTAAGGAAATTTTCCTCTCAAGATCTCTGGTAGGTGTCATAATGGAATGGTGGTATGATTTATGGAAAGTGGCCAAAAAACTCAGAGGATGAAACATTTCTTCGAAGGCTTTCTTTCAATAAAATAATTTAAAAAAGAGAAAATGCCAGTCCAATAAGTGTGAGTAACTCAGAAATGAGGCCAATTAATTATATGAACACTGCTTACTGCACACAATGGGTAAATGATGATTTGTGTGGAATGGAAAAATGGGTGACCACCTGTAAAGGTGAGTAAAGAAATAAACAAGTGTCAGAGTGACATGTTTGTCTCAGGCAAGTCAATTTGGAGCTATTTTAACATTTTGAGTTTCATAGAAGCTGCATTGCATAGAATGAAAATATTGAGAAAATTGAGAAAAAAATTAAATGGGCTTTCTAGTTAAAAATTCAGTCAGTTTCTCAAAAGGAAAAAAATAGATTTAATAATTTGCAAATTGGACTTGGTGGCATCTTTCCTTTTAAGATTCCATGTTTCTTCTCACTGTCCGAAAGTAAACTCAGTTGGGGCTAATTTGAATATTGACTGAAATATTTGTTAATATTTTAAGGTATATTTGGTCTGACAACCTTTATTACCTAGAAATTTAGTTCATTTATACTTATTATGATTACTAATATATTAACATTTGCCACATTTACTTCATCTCTCTGTGTCTTTCCCTGTCTGTGTCTCTCTGTGAGAGCGTTTATATATACATGTATACACACACACCACCACACATACACACATATATATAGTTGCTGAACATTTGAGAGTAAGTTGCCAACATTGCTTTTCCTCAAAATACTTCTGTATGCATCTATATGGACAAGAACAAGTATATATTCTTTTACATAACCCCAGTACAATGATCAAAGTCAGGAAATTTAACATTGACACGAAATTATTATTTAGAATAAATGTTTAAAATTTGCTAGTTGCCTCAATAATGTCTCTAGCATTAATATTAATATCTTCCATCCAGTATCTATTATAAGAATAGGTATATAACCGAGTTTTATCTTTTTGTTCTCTTTTAACCTGGAAAAATTCACTCAACTATTTTTTTTTTTTTGGAGAGGTTTTGCTATAGGGTGCATACACTCGCCAGACAGACAGAGAGAGACAGAAAGACAGAAAGCAAGAAATCACCCCCCAGGGGGCATGGCCAAGCCGCAATCCCTTCTCCTCCATTCTCCTCTTGGGATCTTGGGCATATACGCACGGGCGCCCGGTGTGAATTTTAAGCCATCGGTCTGGGACGTGAACCGCAGTTGACTTCGTGGGAGTCCAGCGACATAGCCATTATGCTAACTGCTGGTTCCTCAACTATTTTTTTGCGTGTCTTTCATGACAGCATTTTGAATATTACATGCAATTGTTTATATAATCTGTTGACATTTTTAAAAGAAACTTTTTAAATAGCTGATTTGATAAAGGTATATTTCTAGGGATATGATCACAGTTTCTCTTGATTGTGTCAACTTGTGACTTGAATTTTACAAAACTCCTTCCTTCTTTTGCTTTCAAAGTACAATACATGTATGTATGAGAGGGCATCAAAAAATTCATGGAAAATGCAATTAAAGTATAAGTTTAATTTGGTGCAAAAAAAGTGTTGAGATCTATGCATAGACTTTTCTTTTTTCTTTTTTTTTTTTAAATATGTCAGAGGACATGTGTACTTATGAGAGAGAGAGAGAGAGAGAGAGAGAGAGAGAGAGAAAGCACCTTTCAATGGAGATTGTCACACTATAATCCCTTCTCCATTTTTCCTTTCTCTCAGGATTTGGGGCACACGTACACACTTGCCAACATGATTTTCAAGCTCTAGGATGATATTTAAACTGTGGTTGATAATACATGATCCAGTTCTTTTAACCACTAGGCTAAAGGGACAGCCCCATATAGTTTTCATAATATGCATTTCCATGAAATTTGTGTAGACCTCTTATACAGTTCAAATAGGAGGAAGTAGATGAATTTAGGGCTTTGAGACACTCCCTATTATAACTGGAATCAGTCCTTTGATGCCACAAAACTAAGATTAGGAATCCATGGTCTATTGTGAAACACAGATCACACAGATTTTAACACTTTGGTAGACTAATTTCCTCAATAATCGATCCAAAGAAGACACATACCTGGAAATAAAATTTATGGTAATATATAAAATTAAAACTGTGCCAAGAAAATGATTTTTTGAATACTAAAGCAAAATAAACATTTGGTTGCATACTTAGAGAATAAAATTAGTGATTCTATATAGTTTGCATGAACAATTATATACAGTAACCTACTTTTTATGTAATTTCCCCTTAGAACTAAGATCCCAGTTATAATGAAGGATATTACTTATTAAAAAAAATGCTCCAATATCCAAAGCACAGGAGATAAGTTCCGTTTATATATAGCACTGCAGCTCCCTGAGCCTTGCCATTGAGTATGTTCCAGTTGGACCAAAGCTCAATTGTTCTAATGTCATTGAGGGGCAATCTGCTGAAGGGTGTCCCCTTAAGGATTTTGATTTTCAGAACAAAATGAAAGACAAACATGAAACCAAAATGGATAAGCAAGGCAAAGAGCTATCAGACGTGCTTAATCTTGACTCCTACAGGTTAATGGACCCGGAACCAGGAAACAGGTAATTATATTTATTCTATAAGGCTTGAAGTAGAGAATGTCCTTATTTGTTCTCTAAGTGTTGTGTGTAGGTCTCATATAATGTAATTAGAAAGAATGAAACATCTATTCCTGACTTTGAGTAATACTGAGCTCGCATGTGTTTCTCATGTCATTTTCAGACACAGTGGTGCTCGAATATTTCAAATATGTCTACCTTATTCTTCAGACCACTATACTATTTTAAGCACATTCCAATAAGTATCTTATAATTGCATCTAATTTCAGAACGTTTCTGCTAACTTTAAAACTATATCGCTTATTCAAGGCTTCTCACGGAGTGCCTCAGCATTTGTTGCAATTGTTAGTACTAATGTAAGAAAAGGAATTGTCAAAATGTCTGTCATACTCAGAGAAATGGAAACCCTCTCAATAGTTTGTGCAGTATTCAAGATCTAAGGAGGAGAGGAACCTGCTGTTCACAGCCATTGCTCAGGGAACATTATTATTCATTTTGAACTGAAGATGCTATATACCATATGCTTGTGGAATATATCATTTAACATGAGATAGTATCATAAAAGGGAGATGTATAGAGTCATGTTAACTCTAGGTATTCTGATGAAATGTTTTGATCCTTTATTTTACTATTGACTTGGCTCTCCAATGGAAAGATAACATCAGTATTTTTTATTTAAGTGGAAAATATTAAGCCATTCACAATCATCTAACATTTTAAAATGTGCGATACTTGTGGGGACAGTGCATTCATTCAAGTGACTCTGTGGTCACATAAATGAATAATTCATTTGATTAGCTCATTCCTGTCCTTCCCTTATAATTTTAATGGAACTGTAGAAACTGAAATATGACTTTTTAGCCAATGGATTTAGCACCTTTGAGTGAACTAAAAATACAAGTTACATATATTTTTGGTTTGTCTGTTTGAGTGCCAGGATAAAGACTAGGGAGGAACTGAAATTGCCCTTTTTTTTGAGAGGTCAGAGATGAAAGAAATTCAGAAACATTACAGGGTTTCAAAAATATTGCAAAGGCAACATCAGTAACAGAAACTCCATAGCCTCGTTTTTTTCCCCATTAAATGTTCTTCTTGTTTTATTTTTAGGGTCACTTTTCTTCCTCTTACAGTAGCAACCTCTAACTCAGAAAAAGCTTTCCCATGTGTTTGAAAACTGAATTTTTAGGAAGGTGTTCAATGCAGTAAAACCCCAAAGATTGTTCTTTTGGAAAGGGTGCATGATTTCTGAATTAAGAGTAAGCAAGAGTGTTGGAGGATGGGGGAAAAATTGAAAGGATATTTTTAAATCTTTTTAGTTTAGGACTCATTTTTGGTAAGTTAAAATACTTTCTTCCTTGCTAATGTTCTTTTTACTTTTCTCATGAACCTTTTCTCTTCCTTACCTGTTACATGGCACTATATTGACTCTATTAGCAAGTGTGCACATACACACCCTGGAGGAAGAGATGGTCTTACATGGTGGCTGTTGTGGCTACAGTTCAGGGTAGAACAATAATGAGAAATGAGACTAAGGGTTGCACCTAAGGACCTTTTATCCCTTAGGCAATGACTTGACTAATTACAATTCACTGGCAAATTCCACCCCTTGTTTTTTGTTTGTTTGTTTGTTTTTGTTTTTGTTTTGTTTTCTTTGTTTTTTTTTTTAAAGAAAAGGTTTATTGGAACAGGGTCACACCCATTTATTTACATATCATCTGTGACTGCTTTCAGCTCACGATGACAGAAACAAGTCCTAGAAACAGAGACCATAAAGCCCATAAAGCCTAAAATATTTATTTATTTTCATTGCATTTCAAGTATTAAACGATTTTTTAATTGGGGTAAGAATGTGTCACAGGTAAACAAAATTTTAAATGTACAATACAACATAATTATCTATACGCACAATGTACAATAGATCTCTAGAAATTATTCATCTTTTTATAATTGTAGTAAGAATACTTAACCATGAAATAAATTTCTAAGTAAGCAATACACTACTGTTGACTTTAATCAGTAATAATGTTGAACAACAACTCTCTAGAGTTTACTTACCTTGTTTGACAGAAACTTTATGCCTGTTTGTATGGTAATCCCCGTTTCACCCTCTTCCCAGCCCCTAACAGCCATCCTTCCACTTTAAAAAAATAATTATTATTTATCACTTTAAATATTTCTTATTTCTATCATAAGAAAGGCAGAGGGAGAGAAACAGGCACCACCACCCCCACCCTCCCACACACGCAATAGAGTCTTTGCCCCCAATCTCAGCCAACCTGGATTATGGGCATGCATATGTATGACTAGCATGCACATGAAAACTCCAGGATGCAAACCCAGAACCTTCTTAAGCGGGTCTGCTTGCACTGCTGCTTCTGCACCCTCTGCCCTGGTCCCATTCCACTCTTGGATTCTATGAATTTGACTAGTTTATATCCCTCACATAAGTGGGACCTTGTTGTGTATTTGGCTTCTGGGACCGGTTTATTTTGGTTAGGATAATACCCTTGAGTTTCATTCATATTCTTACTTACTGTAGAATTTTCTTTTTAAGACTAAATAGTATTCTATTGCTTATATATATATGTATATATATATATACTATATTTTCTTTATCCATTCATCTGTCCATGAACACTTAAGCTGTTTCCACTTTTTGGCTATTGTTAATAGTGCTGCAATGAATCAAAACCACAGTGAGTTATCGCCTCACACCCATCAAGTGACTATTTTCAAAAAAATTAAAAACGAATGTTGCCAAGGATGCAGAAAAATTGGAATGTTTGTTTGCACACTGTTGGAAAATGCAAGATGGTCCAGCCGTTATGGAAAACAGTTTGGAGGTCCCCAAAAAAATTAAAAATAGAATTACCATATGATCCAGCAATTCCACTTCTGGGTCTTTATCCAAAGAATTGAATTCAAGATCTTGAAGATAATTTAGCCCTTCTATATTCATTGCAGCACTATTCACAATAGCTGAATACTTAGTATCTGGCCCATCACGCAAAACATTTGCTGAAAGACACCTCCCAGAGCTGCTAAGCAGAAGCATTATTTCTCGAAGGGAGGCTCAGACCAGCTGATTCAGCATAAGACCATGTTAGGATTCAAATTCTCTGGCCCCATCTCAGCTCCAAGGAACAAAAATGTCTAGGGCTGAGAGCCCAGGGTCTATGTTTTATTAAGCCCTCCAGGTAATTCAAGTTTGAGACCATCCTGGACCACAGCATCCTGACCAGGTGTGGCTAATTGGTTGCAGGTGTGCCAAAGATAATAATCTACAGAATATGGGGGAATTCTTGTGGGACTACAGACGATCACAGTTTGGACCAGAACAAAATTTAGTTTAATTTTGAAAGTTCATTCAGGCAGGGTGCAGCAGTTGGCATAGCAGTTACATCACTGGATTCCCACATGGCTGGCTGTGGTTTGAGTCCCAGACCTGATGGCTTGAAACTCATGTCAGGCTCACGTGCATGAATGCCCAAGATCCTGGAAGGAGAATGGAGGAGCAGGGATTGCGGTGTGACCATTTCTCGAGGGAGTGATTTCTTGCTTTCAATCTCACTGTCTCTGTCTCTATCTCTCTCTCTCTTTTTTTAACATAAAATGCAAACGCTTTATTCAACTTTGCAGCTCACCCCCTTGGGCCAAGTTGTCATCCCAGACATCCAGGACCCAGCACAAAATTCAGTGCTGCCTCCGAGCTATTCTTTGGGAGGGACTCCGATAGAGTGCACGCGTCGCCCTCTTGCACCAGGTCTTTCACGTTGCGGATAATGGAGTGGCTGGTGTCCTCCATAAATTCCACGGGCACCTGCATACACTGTCCCTGAGACCCAGTCCTGCCCAGTACTTTGGTGATCCTGGCCAACTTGATGGGCTGTCCATGACTTGTGTCCATGATGGCGGCGCAGCAGCGGCTGTCGGGCAGAGAGATCTCTGTCTTTCATGCCCTAAGGCAAAAACCTCAAAAAATGAAAAGTTGAGAGAGAGAGAGAGAGAGAGAGAGAGAGAAAGCACCTTTCAATGGAGATTGTCACACTATAATCCCTTCTCCATTTTTCCTTTCTCTCAGGATTTGGGGCACACGTACACACTTGCCAACATGATTTTCAAGCTCTAGGATGATATTTAAACTGTGGTTGATAATACATGATCCAGTTCTTTTAACCACTAGGCTAAAGGGACAGCCCCATATAGTTTTCATAATATGCATTTCCATGAAATTTGTGTAGACCTCTTATACAGTTCAAATAGGAGGAAGTAGATGAATTTAGGGCTTTGAGACACTCCCTATTATAACTGGAATCAGTCCTTTGATGCCACAAAACTAAGATTAGGAATCCATGGTCTATTGTGAAACACAGATCACACAGATTTTAACACTTTGGTAGACTAATTTCCTCAATAATCGATCCAAAGAAGACACATACCTGGAAATAAAATTTATGGTAATATATAAAATTAAAACTGTGCCAAGAAAATGATTTTTTGAATACTAAAGCAAAATAAACATTTGGTTGCATACTTAGAGAATAAAATTAGTGATTCTATATAGTTTGCATGAACAATTATATACAGTAACCTACTTTTTATGTAATTTCCCCTTAGAACTAAGATCCCAGTTATAATGAAGGATATTACTTATTAAAAAAAATGCTCCAATATCCAAAGCACAGGAGATAAGTTCCGTTTATATATAGCACTGCAGCTCCCTGAGCCTTGCCATTGAGTATGTTCCAGTTGGACCAAAGCTCAATTGTTCTAATGTCATTGAGGGGCAATCTGCTGAAGGGTGTCCCCTTAAGGATTTTGATTTTCAGAACAAAATGAAAGACAAACATGAAACCAAAATGGATAAGCAAGGCAAAGAGCTATCAGACGTGCTTAATCTTGACTCCTACAGGTTAATGGACCCGGAACCAGGAAACAGGTAATTATATTTATTCTATAAGGCTTGAAGTAGAGAATGTCCTTATTTGTTCTCTAAGTGTTGTGTGTAGGTCTCATATAATGTAATTAGAAAGAATGAAACATCTATTCCTGACTTTGAGTAATACTGAGCTCGCATGTGTTTCTCATGTCATTTTCAGACACAGTGGTGCTCGAATATTTCAAATATGTCTACCTTATTCTTCAGACCACTATACTATTTTAAGCACATTCCAATAAGTATCTTATAATTGCATCTAATTTCAGAACGTTTCTGCTAACTTTAAAACTATATCGCTTATTCAAGGCTTCTCACGGAGTGCCTCAGCATTTGTTGCAATTGTTAGTACTAATGTAAGAAAAGGAATTGTCAAAATGTCTGTCATACTCAGAGAAATGGAAACCCTCTCAATAGTTTGTGCAGTATTCAAGATCTAAGGAGGAGAGGAACCTGCTGTTCACAGCCATTGCTCAGGGAACATTATTATTCATTTTGAACTGAAGATGCTATATACCATATGCTTGTGGAATATATCATTTAACATGAGATAGTATCATAAAAGGGAGATGTATAGAGTCATGTTAACTCTAGGTATTCTGATGAAATGTTTTGATCCTTTATTTTACTATTGACTTGGCTCTCCAATGGAAAGATAACATCAGTATTTTTTATTTAAGTGGAAAATATTAAGCCATTCACAATCATCTAACATTTTAAAATGTGCGATACTTGTGGGGACAGTGCATTCATTCAAGTGACTCTGTGGTCACATAAATGAATAATTCATTTGATTAGCTCATTCCTGTCCTTCCCTTATAATTTTAATGGAACTGTAGAAACTGAAATATGACTTTTTAGCCAATGGATTTAGCACCTTTGAGTGAACTAAAAATACAAGTTACATATATTTTTGGTTTGTCTGTTTGAGTGCCAGGATAAAGACTAGGGAGGAACTGAAATTGCCCTTTTTTTTGAGAGGTCAGAGATGAAAGAAATTCAGAAACATTACAGGGTTTCAAAAATATTGCAAAGGCAACATCAGTAACAGAAACTCCATAGCCTCGTTTTTTTCCCCATTAAATGTTCTTCTTGTTTTATTTTTAGGGTCACTTTTCTTCCTCTTACAGTAGCAACCTCTAACTCAGAAAAAGCTTTCCCATGTGTTTGAAAACTGAATTTTTAGGAAGGTGTTCAATGCAGTAAAACCCCAAAGATTGTTCTTTTGGAAAGGGTGCATGATTTCTGAATTAAGAGTAAGCAAGAGTGTTGGAGGATGGGGGAAAAATTGAAAGGATATTTTTAAATCTTTTTAGTTTAGGACTCATTTTTGGTAAGTTAAAATACTTTCTTCCTTGCTAATGTTCTTTTTACTTTTCTCATGAACCTTTTCTCTTCCTTACCTGTTACATGGCACTATATTGACTCTATTAGCAAGTGTGCACATACACACCCTGGAGGAAGAGATGGTCTTACATGGTGGCTGTTGTGGCTACAGTTCAGGGTAGAACAATAATGAGAAATGAGACTAAGGGTTGCACCTAAGGACCTTTTATCCCTTAGGCAATGACTTGACTAATTACAATTCACTGGCAAATTCCACCCCTTGTTTTTTGTTTGTTTGTTTGTTTTTGTTTTTGTTTTGTTTTCTTTGTTTTTTTTTTAAAGAAAAGGTTTATTGGAACAGGGTCACACCCATTTATTTACATCTCATCTGTGACTGCTTTCAGCTCACGATGACAGAAACAAGTCCTAGAAACAGAGACCATAAAGCCCATAAAGCCTAAAATATTTATTTATTTTCATTGCATTTCAAGTATTAAACGATTTTTTAATTGGGGTAAGAATGTGTCACAGGTAAACAAAATTTTAAATGTACAATACAACATAATTATCTATACGCACAATGTACAATAGATCTCTAGAAATTATTCATCTTTTTATAATTGTAGTAAGAATACTTAACCATGAAATAAATTTCTAAGTAAGCAATACACTACTGTTGACTTTAATCAGTAATAATGTTGAACAACAACTCTCTAGAGTTTACTTACCTTGTTTGACAGAAACTTTATGCCTGTTTGTATGGTAATCCCCGTTTCACCCTCTTCCCAGCCCCTAACAGCCATCCTTCCACTTTAAAAAAATAATTATTATTTATCACTTTAAATATTTCTTATTTCTATCATAAGAAAGGCAGAGGGAGAGAAACAGGCACCACCACCCCCACCCTCCCACACACGCAATAGAGTCTTTGCCCCCAATCTCAGCCAACCTGGATTATGGGCATGCATATGTATGACTAGCATGCACATGAAAACTCCAGGATGCAAACCCAGAACCTTCTTAAGCGGGTCTGCTTGCACTGCTGCTTCTGCACCCTCTGCCCTGGTCCCATTCCACTCTTGGATTCTATGAATTTGACTAGTTTATATCCCTCACATAAGTGGGACCTTGTTGTGTATTTGGCTTCTGGGACCGGTTTATTTTGGTTAGGATAATACCCTTGAGTTTCATTCATATTCTTACTTACTGTAGAATTTTCTTTTTAAGACTAAATAGTATTCTATTGCTTATATATATATGTATATATATATATACTATATTTTCTTTATCCATTCATCTGTCCATGAACACTTAAGCTGTTTCCACTTTTTGGCTATTGTTAATAGTGCTGCAATGAATCAAAACCACAGTGAGTTATCGCCTCACACCCATCAAGTGACTATTTTCAAAAAAATTAAAAACGAATGTTGCCAAGGATGCAGAAAAATTGGAATGTTTGTTTGCACACTGTTGGAAAATGCAAGATGGTGCAGCCGTTATGGAAAACAGTTTGGAGGTCCCCAAAAAAATTAAAAATAGAATTACCATATGATCCAGCAATTCCACTTCTGGGTCTTTATCCAAAGAATTGAATTCAAGATCTTGAAGATAATTTAGCCCTTCTATATTCATTGCAGCACTATTCACAATAGCTGAATACTTAGTATCTGGCCCATCACGCAAAACATTTGCTGAAAGACACCTCCCAGAGCTGCTAAGCAGAAGCATTATTTCTCGAAGGGAGGCTCAGACCAGCTGATTCAGCATAAGACCATGTTAGGATTCAAATTCTCTGGCCCCATCTCAGCTCCAAGGAACAAAAATGTCTAGGGCTGAGAGCCCAGGGTCTATGTTTTATTAAGCCCTCCAGGTAATTCAAGTTTGAGACCATCCTGGACCACAGCATCCTGACCAGGTGTGGCTAATTGGTTGCAGGTGTGCCAAAGATAATAATCTACAGAATATGGGGGAATTCTTGTGGGACTACAGACGATCACAGTTTGGACCAGAACAAAATTTAGTTTAATTTTGAAAGTTCATTCAGGCAGGGTGCAGCAGTTGGCATAGCAGTTACATCACTGGATTCCCACATGGCTGGCTGTGGTTTGAGTCCCAGACCTGATGGCTTGAAACTCATGTCAGGCTCACGTGCATGAATGCCCAAGATCCTGGAAGGAGAATGGAGGAGCAGGGATTGCGGTGTGACCATTTCTCGAGGGAGTGATTTCTTGCTTTCAATCTCACTGTCTCTGTCTCTATCTCTCTCTCTCTTTTTTTAACATAAAATGCAAACGCTTTATTCAACTTTGCAGCTCACCCCCTTGGGCCAAGTTGTCATCCCAGACATCCAGGACCCAGCACAAAATTCAGTGCTGCCTCCGAGCTATTCTTTGGGAGGGACTCCGATAGAGTGCACGCGTCGCCCTCTTGCACCAGGTCTTTCACGTTGCGGATAATGGAGTGGCTGGTGTCCTCCATAAATTCCACGGGCACCTGCATACACTGTCCCTGAGACCCAGTCCTGCCCAGTACTTTGGTGATCCTGGCCAACTTGATGGGCTGTCCATGACTTGTGTCCATGATGGCGGCGCAGCAGCGGCTGTCGGGCAGAGAGATCTCTGTCTTTCATGCCCTAAGGCAAAAACCTCAAAAAATGAAAAGTTCATTCAGGCAGATCAATGATTATTCTCATACAGAATGAATTTCCTGTTAATCTCAGAGACTAATTTATAATAACAAAAATGACCATCTTGCTCACACTTAACAGTTTAAAGTGTTGTTCAGTGTGGTCTAAGAGGTATTTAGAATTTGAAAATGTTACTTTTGGATGTAAAAGTGGCTCAATATAAGGCTTGTGTCTATGTGTGTGTGTGTTTGCATATACTTGATGCTTTTTTCTTCAAATAGGATAAATATCTTTTAGGTGGATTTAGTAGAAGGATATAAAAAATTATTTTTAGGGCCAGTCCATAGTATGAGGTTAAGGGGGCTGGATCCCATATGGCTGATTGTGCGATTCGAGTCCTGGACCTGGTGGCGCATGTGTGTGCATGGCCAAAATCCTGAAAGAAGGAAGAAAAGGAGGAGCCAGAATTGTGGTGTGGCCATCTGTTGGTGTTTCCCACCAACCTCTCTGGTGAGCTCATGCACCCTTTGTTAAAATTAAAAAATAATTTTTAAGTATCCTTAATAAGATCCTCATGTCATGCTTTAAACAAACATTATATATGAAAACCTGGATTCAGGAAAATTAGCCCAGGGGCCCAAGATGTTCAATATAGTTTATTTAGCTATAATTTCCATTCTCTAAATAGGTCCCACTGACAACAATTCATTGGAAGTCATGTTTCAGAACATTTTTGGAGCTTTCCGTAAGGCATGCCTGTGGGCTAACCACTTCGTAACTGGCAAATGCACGCTTGAATGTAAACTAGCAAGTAATAAACAATGGCCCTTTGCCCATCCATCATAGGGATAGCGAGTGTTGACTTTCAGAGGTATGTAGAATAGGGCCAAAACAGAACACTGAGCTTAAGAATTGGGCCCATAGCCTACTGGCACTAGGCTTTCAGGTTCCTTTCTCCAAATCTCTTTCCTGGGACATAGGCCCATAATAGGCTCTTTGAACTATCTTAGGAGAAGCCCAGAGTCAGATCAGCTGGGTCCAGGATACTTTGAAAATCCCCTATAGTTTTTAGATGTCAGGGGATTCCTCCAGCCCTGAGTCTTGCCTAACTTTGGGTTGCTACTAATACAGATTGGTCTAAGACAGTATTTGGGCCAACAGGCCCTGCTAACCCCGTCTTCACCCACCAAATACACATGTACGAACATCAGTATGTCTACAAAGCTGAAAATATTTACTATCTACCATTTACTTGATATAATTTCTGACCATGGATACAGGAGGTTCAGGGATGTAGGTATTACTTTAGAGGTCTTCCAAATATTTAAATGTCTGCTTAGATCACATCAAACCTCAGTCTTGTTTATCAACTGTACACTGAAGTCCTCATTTCATGTTAATGAGGGCTGGCATTTGGAACTTGAAAAGGCTATAGGTTACCCACAGGGGACTCTCAAAACTGGAATTGAGGATGATGCTGACTCTCCCCAGGAAAAATTGATCAGGCTCATTTTAAACGACAGCGTATTTGCACCAAGATAACAAATGAAGTTTGAATACTACACTCTCCCACCTCTAGCGTTTGCAACACCAGGCAGAACTTTGTGTACATGTACTTCCTCCCAAACTGGCAGGACACTTGTAGGGCACAGGGTTACATAGTCTACCTGAGAGGTCTTTCCTAAGGAGGGCAGATCTTAAAAAAGGCCCATACAGGTACTGTTCAAATATTTCTGGGCTTCTGAGTACCCTGGGTGAGGTCTATAAGAAGAGGCATTGGCTTGATGGACCTGTCCTTTTGGCCTACAAACGTTTTGTTCCTCGGGGATCTATATAATTGGAAGGAGACTAGAACAAGTCCTCTGGGCCCAGAACAGAAGCCTAAGCTGGCCAAGTCTGAGAGCGATTCTAGGTAGGGTGTCTCAATCTTCTCCCTATTGGTATTTGAGGCCAGAACATTCTTCTTCTTTTTTTTTTTTTTTTTTTTTTGAGAGCTTTTGCTATAGGGCATGTGCACTCTCCAGAGAGACAAAGAGAGAGAGAGAGATAGAGAGTGAGAAATCACCCCCAAGGAAGGATGGCCATGCCATAATCTCTTCTCTTCCATTTTCTTCTTGGAATTTTGGGAATGCACATATACATGCCCAGAGTGATTCTCAAACCTTCATGTCTGGTACTCAAACCATGGTTGGTCATGTGGGAATTCAATGATGTAGCTGCTACACCATATGCTGGCTCTGAGGCCAGAACACTCTTTGTTGTGGGTCCTACCTTGTGCATTGCAGAATGGTTAATGGAATCTTTGGCTTACCCACTAGATGCCAGCAACAGCTCCCTAGCTGTGAAAATCAAAAATGTCTTCAATGTCTGGCAAACATGGCCAAATGTCCCTTGGAGGGTCAAACTATGACTGTTTAGAGCTACTGGTCTACCCTAAGTACCATTTAGTCTCAGTGCATCAGTCTCACTTGATGGGCTCAGAACTGGATCTCTGATTTTTAAAACAAGAATGAAATGCAAAGCAAGACAGTTCCATAGCAGAAGGTAAAACTGGAAATCTGTGTCTCAAATGTTATCAGAATGATATTAGGGACTGATTTATCACCCAGGCAGCTGCTAGCTCAGAATCAACATCCAAAACAAATTGTCATCTTATACACTGATTCTATCAAATGCATAGATTGAAACCACGGTCTTTGATTCCAGTAGCTCAGGAGACGATCTTTTCAGTGCTATAAACTCAAAGTTGTACACAGAATGCAAATGTTCAGAAGGGAAATGTTGCCCATAAAAATCTGTCAAGAATAATGAATGTTACATTTAATTCCAGTTCCAACATGTGGCTAACTCCTGAAGACTAGTGTCCACTTGAAATCATGTTTTTATAATTTCCTCCAATAAAACAATATAAAATAATTCAAAAAGCACCCACTTACCCCATCCAGACAAATTTATATTATTGAGATTTGCTTGTCTTGTTGGCTTTATATTTCTTGTGCAAAAGTATACATTATAGAAGAAACTCTATTTCAGTTAGCCATGATAATATAGAAAATTACATAGAACCATGGTTAGCAAACTATGGCACATGGGCTTAATCCAGTCAGTCCCCTGCTTTATAAATAAAGTTTTGTCAAAACATGGTCACATTCCTTTATTTCTGTATTTCCTATGGTTGCTTTCATGGCACGAGAGCAGACTTGAGTGGTCTTGATTAAGACTATAAGGCCCACAGCGTTGAAATGTTTACTACCACAGAGTTGAAATATTTTCTTGAAAGAGTTTTCAGGCCTTTATACAGGAGATTCAGGGACGTGGGTATCACATCAGAGTTTCCAAATATTTAAATTAATGCTTAGGTTATACCAAGCCTCAGTCCCTTTTACCAATTATGTTTGATACTTTTCTGATATGTTGTAATATGAGTAATCTGACTTTTTTTTTTTTTTGGTAACAACTCATTAGTTGAAGGGGAGGATATTGTGTTTCTTCAGTAAATGAATCTAGGTTCTTCACATCAACATGGTTGTCACAGGAGAATCTTGATTAAATGTATCATTGCATTCTAGTGGAATTATTTTATGCCTAATTATGTCTCCTTAAATGATGCATCAAGAAAGATATCAAGCACTGGAATGACTGTGGAATAAACAATTCTCTTTTTCTTAAAAGCTCTTGATAATTGCACATGGCTCATGTTTTCTATTTAATACCAAAACATACCTTCAGATGAGTTAATTGGCATGTTGTGTAGGAGGGCTAGTAGCCTGCCATTTGTCTCTAAGATGGTAGTCTTATTGCATGGCATTTTAAAATTCTTTTTTTTTTATTTTAAAATTCTGATCTTTTCTGATTTAGGGAAAGTCAGCGATAGAATTCTATTACAATGCCTCTGTGCACTTATGTTTGTCTCAAGTCATCTAGAATAGTTTGTGAATCCTATGCCTGAGAAGACTGAAGAGCTGTGGAAAACATTTAAGAATTAAAAGAAAATCTTAGGGCCCCAGTCTATTATTATTTAGTACTTAAATATCATAGTCATAAGACTCTAATGGACTCTAATTATTTTATAATTCACCTATTAGTATTATTAAATATAAAATAATATTAAATTGTCCTATTATATATGTGTGTATGTATGTGGGTGATTGTCACCTCTGTTGCTTGTCAGTGTGTGACGGTATGTGTATGCCCTACAATGTGTGAAAAACAATAATCTACAAACAAAATTGAGAGTAAGACCTTGAAATAGAAAACTACTTGTCAAGTAGTTTTTTAGGCTAGATATTTCTTGATGTAACTGAACTTGGTTACACTGACTTTGGAATCTTTGTGCAGCTTAGAAAATGCTGATTGTATAAAATGAAACAGTCTCCATTACTCTGCCTGCTTTTCACTTTTAGAGGTAGATTTCGTCCTTTTGTTACCCATTTTGTTCTTGACTTTTCTCTTTGATTAACTCCCTGAAGAATTATTCATTGTTCAAGGGAGTTTCCTTCAAAGCTAGCCTTGGGAGCACCGTTCTGATGAATGTTCCTGGATGGAGATAAGAGTGTCAGGAACATCGAGTGTTAGTGGACAAACACATCCTTTGGTTCCAATCCCTTATTTCTATCTGCTGACTGCTCCTCAATAAATCATAGCTTATCCTTTGTCATGAAGTAGGCAGAAAGAAAACAGCTAGAAAGAGGAAGAAAGCAACTAGACCAGCCGAGACCACCCTGACAGAAGAGTTACTCAGACACAAGCCAAATGTTGATGCTATCCTTCTTTCTGATACTGCTCTTTTGGAAAAAGCACCTCCCTCTGACCCCCTCCAGCATCTTCACCTTGTGTATTTATTCTCTCCCTGTGCCCCCTCATTGCCTAACTGTGAACTGCCTGGGTAGGAGATCTACATCTTAATCATCCTTATATTGCTTAAGGAGTATCTCTGCACACAGAGACAAATGAATCTTTGAGTGAAAAAATCATTTAAAATGACTTCCAAGCCCCTTATAACTGAGAAAGAGCATAAGTAAATATTGGGTTCTATTCCAGGCCAATTTAACTACCCCAGGCTCTGATTTAAAATGTAACAGAGGTCAGGCATGGTGGCACCTGCCCTATGGTAGAACTTCACAGAGGTCATGACACTTCGTAGCTGCAGTGGAGACATAGACAATACAGTCCAGTCATTGGAGTTGTCCTTTGAGAACTGAGAGGCAAAAAGAAGAAAGGAGAAATAAACACTTATATAGTACCAACTGTATGCTAGATCATTCCTTTTGAATATCATCAGAGTAACCTTAAGGATACTCATTATTTATTATGAGAGATAGGAGCATAATGAGAAATCATGGCATGATGGGCTTCCCATGGCAAATTCAATGTTACAGAGCCTGAGCTCATTCTGCAGATCTTCAAAGCCATGCTCACTCCCTTGCACCCTGCCTAGGCAGCCCCTGTCCTTGGGTTCCAATTACAAACTACCATAGACGAGGTGGCTTATAGATGATAGAAATTTATTTCTGACAGTTCTGGAGGCTGAAAGGCTGAGATCAGAGTCCCAGCATGGTGAAATACTGGGCAGAGCTGCTTTTCTGGGTTGCAGACTAATGACTTCTCATGGTATCCTCACATGGTAAAAAGAGGAGGGAGTATACTGGTGTGTAAGGGCACTAATCCCATCCATAAGGGCTGCACCTCATGACCCAAATGCCTTCCAAAGCCCTCATCTCCTAATACTTCCACATTGGGTGTTAGGATTTCAACATATGAACTTTGTGGGGAGATAAAAATATTCAGTTAATAACAGTCCCTAAGTGCTAGAAATTTGCATTGCCTCATATTAACTAAAAAACACCTAATGTCTAACAACCATTTACAAGGAATACAGAGACAAAGAAAGGTAAGGAAACCTTTGGTCACATCAAGAATTGGGGAAATCCTTTCAGGAAAATGTCCTGTTTGTTCAACATATAAATGGCATAAAAGAATGGATAGGGACTATTTTATGATAAGAGATACAAGAGATATGGTATTCAAATACAGCCTAGGGCCCTTGAATCCTAATTTATGAATCAACTATAAAAAGAGAAAACTGTAAAAATTGAACATGCATTGCTATTAGATGATATTAAGGACTGTTCTGAAATCTTTTTGATATAAAACTGTAATTTTGATTATGTTTCAAAAAATCAGGCCACCCCCAGTGACCTGGTGGTTAAGGGAACTCCATTCCATATGACTGTCTGTGCAGTTCAAGTCCTGGCTTTAACAGCTTGAAAAACATACTGGGCAGATGTGCATGCATGCCCCTGATCCTGACAGGAAGGAGAAATGAAGGAGAAATTATTGTGATGTGACGACACCCCACTGGGGGTGCTTTCTCCTCCTCCATCTCTCTCTGTCTCTCTCAGGTGAGCACACATACCCTTTGGGGGGGAAAAAAAAGATCGTGGGCTAATCGGTGGCACAACAGTAAAACAGGACACTCTGCATAGCTGCTCTACAGGGGAAGGTTCCAGGTTAGCATCCAGAGGCCTTCCTGAGTGTGCTGGGCATGCAGGTGCCCATGATCCCATGCTGGATGAGGCTGCGGTTGAGTCATGATGTTAAGGCCCTTTTGAAGATACTGTCTGTCTTTCTCTCTGTGTCTGTTTCTCTTACTTATGGAAGAAACAAATTAATTAATGTAAAAAAGTCCTCACGTATTAGAGATCCATATACATACTAAGTATTTACAGGCAAAAACAATATGATCTCTGGAACTGACTTAAGAATATTCATATATGTTCATCTACTCTTTGTGCCATTACAAGATTTTGTTTTTCTCTTTGATTATTTTAAGAAGTCATGATACCCAGAGCCATTAATTTGATCTGGCTCTAGGTTGAGATATCAATTTGACCTTAGGATCTGAGGCAAGATTAATATCCTCATATATATTCAGTTTAACTCCATGTTAAGACAAAATCATATTCTGTAAAATCAAAACTGTCTGTGGACTAGTGACTTCTGGTATATTGGAAATGGAAATACCCTGCTCCTTCCTGGGAGGTAACTGTTATAGTGGGGTCAGAGTGGCACAGGCTTGCTATAAACCCTTCAATGTCATCAAAAAAATGTCATCAAAAATATCCCTTTGAATATCCACTCAAACCAAGGCTAGAACATCTCCATCCTACAGCATGGGCAGAAGCTCTGATGTAAGCAAAACCTACAGGCAAAATGACAGCTGTTTTGAAGGATTTTTGAAAGACTTTACTTGCATATATAATTAAGGAATGTGAGGATTCATGGCTCATTTACATAAATGCTGCCTATAGAGCCTAAGAACTCACATCTCTCTTATAAGAAGTCTGTGGACAAAGAAAGAAAAAAATATGGCTGACTTCCTGGCTGTGCTCTGCTCACAAAAGTATAGCTGGTCAGTTCCTTGTTGGAATTTACAGAGAGACAGGAATTGAGGGCAGGGAGACAAGACCTTCAAAGGTTGCCATGGTTTAAGTGAAGACCAGTATCTTTTCTCACTGGATGTGGAAAGGGAATCCCCAATTGCTGCACCAAAAACCACCTCTTGGGGCCAGGTTATGATGTAATGGTTACATTGCTGGACTCTCACATGGCTGACAGTGGTTCAAGTCCTGGATCTGATGAAATGAAAATTATGCTGGACATGTGTACATGCATGCTCAAGATCCCAGGAGGAGAATGGAGGAGAAGGGATTGCATTATGGCCCACATCTGGGGGGTGATTTCTCACTTTCCCTCACACTGTCTCTGTCTCTCTCTCCAGTAAGAGCATATGCCCTTAAGGCAAAAATCTCTTAAACAAAACAAAACCACCTGGTGTTCTGAAGACCAGTGCTTCTCAGTCTATAACATGAATGCAGATATCCTGGGGACCTTTCACATATATATTTCGATTCATCAGATTTGGAGTACACCTGAATTCTGCATTCCTTCTTTTTTTCTTTTCTTCTTTTCTTCTTCCTTTCATTTTACTACTTGGTATGTGCATTTGCCAGGGAGAGACAAAAGGAGAGGTCAAAAGTAAGACCCAATGGGCATGGGTATGCTGCAATCTCTTCTCCATTTCTCTGTCTTCTCAAGATTTGGGGTACATACATACAAGTGACTGGCATGTTTTTCACATGGGCTGAGATTTGAACCACCTGGTTAACCATGTGGGATTCAGTTCCCTTAACCACCAGGTCACGAGGCCTGCCCAAGTTTCTGCATTTCTAACAAGCTTCCAGAGGATGTGCTGCTGGTGGTCCACCAACCATATGTTGCCATAAAGTCACACAGCAACTTTTAAAGGTGGGATATAGTTTTGTCTTTTTCTATTACAGAATCAGGTCTTCATGATATTAATACATCATTTGAAAAGCTAATTTGTTAGCCATCATGAGTTCTGTCTGTAAATGAGTCTAATAATGACCTAATGTTAAAATAGATGATGACAATTCAAAAATCAAACAAATTATAAACTTTCAGAAAGTATTAAAGAAAGAATTGCTGTTAGTGGTTAGGGGTGAGCATTTACTAAACTCTTGGCTTTTTTCCATAATATTTTCTCATCTAAGCCTTATTAAAGCTTTTCTAGGTGAGTATTATTGTCCTCATCTTATATAATGAAAAAAGAAATCACAAGCTTACAACCATCCAAAGCAAAATGTGGGAATTCTACAGGAAAAAAAATGACCCAGTTTCTTAAAAAAAAGTAAATGACATGAAAAAAGCAGGAGGGCCAGGAACTGTTATACATGAAGAGACTTAAGGGACATTTCAAACAATTAAATATCAGGACTTCATATGACACCTAATTTGAGCATAAAATCCATAAATAGACATTTCTAAGACATGGTAAAATAGAACATGAGCTGGTATTAGATATTAAGGAATGGTTGCTAATTTTTTTTAGGTATGGTCATACTATTGCAATTCAAGTCCTTATCAGTCACAGACCAAATGGTGAAATCATATCCTGTCTGATTTGATTTAAAATACAAAAAAGGGCAGGGGAGGG
>NW_006159795.1:2913873-2921701 GCF_000334495.1 Tupaia belangeri chinensis
GAGTGAATGAATGTTCTAAATAGTTCAAAAACTTATTTTGAAACTGTGAAAAAATTTTAGAATTATAGAAAAATTGTTTCTATAAGTTTCTTTTTCTTTCTTTCTCCTTTTTTTTTGGTTTTGTTTTTAGCACAGAAGCCCCAAATACATACTGCCCAGTTTCTCTTAATGTAGCATCCTGTATAACCATGGTACACGATCAAACCCTGACATTTTTCAATGATATAGTACTGCAAGTTGAATGCCCCTTATCTGAAACGGTTGGGAAGTGTTTCAGGTTTCAAGTTTTTTCTGATTTTGGAATTTTTGCATATATATAGTGATATCTTGGGTTTGGAATTAAAGAAAAAACAAAATTAATTTATGTTTCATATACAACTTATGTGTATAGCCCAAAAGTAATTTTATTTAATATTTTTGTATGGTAGTGTTTTGAATGGGTCCCATCCATGAGGTCAGATGTGGAATTTCCCACCTGTGGTGACATGTTGGCACACAAAAAAGCTCTGTATTTTGGAGCATTTCAGATATCAAAGTTTCAGATTAGGGATTTTCAACCTGTATTTACTAACTTAGAGATTTCATTATTCTGATTTTATCCTTTGTTTTTTTGTTTTGTTTTGTTTTGTTTTTCTCCTACTAGTATCATTTATGTTTTCTGGACCAACCTAGGGGTCCTGTGTTGCATTTAGTTAGCTCAACTCCTTGTTCTCCTCTCACTATGACAGTCTCTTGATCTAGTCTGACTTTCTTATTCTTCATACTTGTGAGTAATATTCATAATACTCTTTAGTTTTTTTGTAGAGAAAAACCTCAAACTCCTTCAGTTTGAGTTTGGTCGATGTTTTCTCATGATATTAAAGTTACCACAACATAAACTGCCTAGGTTTTCATTGTATCACTCTCTTTACTTTTGAGTATGTTTGAAAATTTCCACAGTAGAAGTAAAATAAAACCAAAAAATGTTTAAAAATAAGAAAGAGTGAGGTTACACAACTTCTTTACATTGATTTAGTTATTAAATGAGTAGCACTAGGATTAGAACCCAGATTAGAACCCATATTTCTACTCTAAACATGGTGACTTCTTCCTACATGATTAGTTTGGCTGAAAAAAATTAGTGACCTTTACAATATAAAGAGTATGATGCAAAATAAATAATCTTTGATTTTCAAGGCTCTGTTTATGGGCAGGTCCTCCAGAGTTCTCTCTCTCTCTCTTTTTTTTTTTTTTCATTCTTCTGAACATAATCAAGACCCAATTTCTAATTACTGACCAATAATGACTATACTAGGTCAAGGTTGAATTCTGTCTTGCCTGATGCTTAATATAGTTAAATAATGCCTTAATATAGTTGAATAATGTAGTTAGCATGAGAAACTGAGGCCCATACAAATTAGCTAAAATAAATATTAAATATACAGCGAATAGGGTAGGGTATGGCATTCAAAGTTAGGAGACTAGCAGGCTCCCCATGAGACAGGAATTGAGATAAAGAAAACTCTTGGCATTTTCTTCTCTCTATACATCTATTTCTGTTTGACTCTGGAGACACACGAAGCAGATGATTTCCTGCTTCTGTTTGTCTTCTTCTCCATTGTTCTGCTTCTTTATGTGATCATTTTTTCATACCTTCTTGCTATAAAATAGTAAATGTTTATTTTATTTTGAGGCTACATGATAATAGACACAGGGATCATTATCAAGTGATTTTCAACTTCTAGGCTTCATTCAAAATCTTGATTCATAAAATCCAATTTCTTCCATCTGTGGGTCGGATGACTATGCCAGTCTAATGAACCATGGCTATTGAAAGGTGGGGCATATGGTACTCATAGTAACAGGGGCCTAGCTTCTATTTATGCCCATGGGGTGAAGTGGGAGAAGGGCTCATTCAGCCTAAGCTACGAAGAAGCAGGTAGGGGCCAGACACTGGCACAACACTAAAACTCCTTGTGGGAAAGTTCTTAGTTCATATCCTGAGACCTTGCTGAGTTTGTTGACACTTACATAGCCATAATCTGGGGCTTTCTAAGCCTAGGGGTGGGTCATGGCATTAATACCCTGTCAGAGGTGCTAAATCTCTCTCTCTCTCTTTTCTCTCTCTTCTCTCTCCTAATCATGGAACAAATAAACTTAAAAAAAAAGAAGGAAGGAGAAGAAGCAGGCAAAACAGCCCCTCAGTTTTATGAAATCAGTTATTGATGAACTTTGTCCATATGTTCTGATTCTAAACTCTCAGAAGTCACGATTGCTAATTCCTGGTTTTCTCTGATGCAGAGGGGAAAGATAATCTAACGATACTAAGTGATAGGAGTTGTTTGAACATGCCACACTATTATAAAAGGAGTAGGCATGGTGCCAAGTTCTTCAAGTAAACTAACACTATCCTTGTCTAAGGAGACCAGAGATAGAGGTATAAATGAAAATGACAATACTATGTGATTAATGCTACAGTGGGGGTATATCGGGTTCATAATGTGACATAGGAGGAGATGATTTTCATACCTGGGAAAAGTAGGACAAAAAAGTCTTTAGAAAATGGGGGACATCTGAGCCAGAACTCAAAGGCCACATTTGGAGGTGGAACACTCTTCTAAGATGACTCTTCTTGTGGGATCAGCCCTCAATTGGCCATCTTGAATCTGTAAGGAGAGGGAAGAGGTAACACTCCTGCTAGAGCAGAGGGCTTAATTACTTAGGGGTCTCCTGTTTTCTGCCATTTTAGCTGTTCAGGATTAAGTTATGAGCATGTATGTGTTCTGCTTTCTTGGTCGCTGAGATATGTGAAATTCATTTTCATTGATTAAGCTTTCTTCTCAGCTAACAAACAATACTCAGTGAGTTTGTTCAACCATGAAGCACATTTGGATGGCATCACTGTATTGTCTACTTTAAGCCTGTTGTAAACAGGTTCTTTGAGCAATCCCCACATCTGCAGTGCAGAGACAAGCAGCAGGAGCTGAAAAGTCACTGGCAAATTCACCAGTGAAAGCACAGAACTCCACTGGGGTGAGAGGGAGTCCAGGACTCTGGCTCCTACCCAGGCTTTGACCAAAGTAGTGTTACTTTGATCTGTTTCTGTGTGAATTCACCTCTTTCCTTGTTTACAGTATGACCTTTAAATGTGTAGGGTGAGCAAACATCTTTCATAATTATTTAGCTTCCTCAAATGTCCTGGTCTTGGAAAAGCAGATACAGAAACAGAGTTGTAGTTGTGCATAAGAATCTAAAGTGTATCTGAGCTCATGAATTCTAAGAACCAGAAAGGTTGACATGAATCTTTCATCATATCTTAAAGCATTCATTTTAACCACCAGATTGTTGAATTTCAGGGTGGAGGATAGACTTAGTTATTTACCAATAATGTTGGGTGGAGGAGGATATATATATATATGCATACACCTGCTGCCCATCTTGTCAGCCTGACTGTAGACAGAAGTCACCATGTTTAGAGTAGAAATATGGGTAAAACACAGCTGGATTTATTATAGAACAATGGAATAACCACACCTTTCTTCCTATAATACATGCAAACAATACCAGAAAAGCACTGGTCAAATGAAGTCAAAGTTTAACATGGGCATGTCATTTGCTATCCTAGGATCCATTGACCATCTGGAAAGTACAATAAAAGGAAATCCATTAGAAGGAAACCTCTGAAACATTCAAACATTGTAACTTGGCTTTGGAAAGCTTAATAGAAGAACAGCAGAACCAGTTCCTACTTGGATCAGAGTTTGTTTATTCTGCTTATTTGAAATTAGAGCCAATGGTCCTAATGGTTTTGACTGGCTCTAAGTGTTTCTTTGTTTCTGTACATTTGGGCTAGGTCTGTTTCTGCAAACGAGCCTTTTCAGAAAGCAGAGGCCTTTCCTTTCTAGTTTTTAAAGAACTTTATCATTTCTGAGAAATCATTTCTGAAGTCATATCTTCTCTATAAAGCTGCCTAGGGCCATTATTCAGTTTATAACCATTTACAGAATCCTTGCTGCTCCGGAGGTAGGGTGATTGTTGTGTTGCAGAATGGAGGTGTAGCCATAGGGAAAAATAAACACAAAAAGAGTGACCTTTGTCCTAAAACGAAACCTTCACTCTGCTAGGAAAATGGCTATATACCCAAGATGTGCATAGAAGTTTGCCAAAGAAAAGAGGAGAAGAGGGCAAGGAGGAAAACACACAGTTTATTAGCAATACTTCAAATCGAAACACTAGCACCAGAAACAGTATCCCTTCACCTCTGACCCCATGCACACAGAGAGGCTTTCCCAGTTTGAGTCTAAATCATTCTAGTGGAAGGACCAGTTGTACATCTCATCCATTTGATGAGGGGGAGAACAGGTGAACGTGCCCAGGGTATGTCTGCTAGGACATTGTAGAGCTAGGATTAAAAATTCAGATCTGGTTGATTTCAAATCCCGTAACCAGGTCCCATCCCAGACACATGTCAGCAAGGTGTTTACCTTCTGACTTCAGATTCTTCATTGGTCAACTGAGAGACTTATAATCAGTGGTTCTCAAACCGTCTCTCTTTTTGAAACAGTAGAACAATTCTTTTAAATAAAATATTATTCAAGCCCAAGATAGAAACTAAACCAAAGTTACATTGCTTTGGTCAAAGCCTGGGTAGAAGTCAGAGCACTGAACTCCCTCTCACCCCAGAGGAGTCCTGTGCTTTCTTGTGTTCTTGTTCAGCAAATAACCGTTCCCCGCACCCTCTACATGAGAGAGTATACTTTACCACCCCTTTGATGTTGGACTTGCCTATGTGACTTGCTTTGGCCATAGAATAAAAGCAGGCATGAGACATTCAAAATAAGCTTGCATAATCAATACTGCCTGACATCTTCCATTCCTGGCCTCTGCCAAAAGAAAAGTATGTTCCAGCAATCAATGCTCCTTCAACCTGGAAGGAAAGACAGGGGGAGAATTTTACTCCAAGCTTGACCAATCTGAAAACTCTTGAATGAGAAAGATTTGCTATTCAAGGCCAATGAGACTTTGGGGATGCTTGTTACATAGCCTTATCACAACAGAGGTTAACTTATATAAGGTCTCCAAAATGTTCCTAGGATTTATGTGACTCAGAGTACAGATTTAACTAGTGAAGAAAAGCAAGTATCTGAAATATTAAATTAAAAACAATAACAATGCCCACATTTATTTCACTCACACTGCCCATCCCAGCTAATTGGGTAGTATTGCTGCTTGGATACTTAGTATTGCTCTGTTTCCCTGTCCTTTCCCAATATGACTTTCCTGAGTTCAGACAACTCTATGAGCTTACTCATACCACTCTTCTAATAAGATGTAGAATTGGTTTCTGGGGCCAGACAGTGGTGTAGTATTACAATGCTCTGCAAGACTGACCACCCACATAAGAAAGTACTGTGTTCATATCTGGAGACCTCTTTGAATCCTCCAGGTGTGAGCATGCTCTTGACATGGCGCTGGCTAAAGCTGGGGATGGGTGGTGACTTGAGAACCTGTTGGGAGAGGTGCCTTTCTGTCACTCTTACTCCCAGAAAAAAGAAAGATAAAAAAGAGTTGGTTTCTATTGCCCCCAACCAAAGATCTCTAACAGGCACATTGAGCCCATTGTTCTGGTCACAATCCTGTCTACATATCTGTATTATATGAGACTTCAAAAAGTACATGGACAAATGGAATTAAAGTATGAGTTCATTTTAGTTCAAAAACAAAATCTTGAAATCATGCCTAAGTTTTTTTTTTTTTTTTTGCTATAGGGCATGTGCACTCACTGGAGAGAGAGACAGAGACAGTGAGAGGGAAAGTGAGAAATCACCCCCAGGGGGGATGGCCACACCGAAATCCCTTCTCCTCCATTCTCCTCTTGGGACATTGGGCATGCATGCACACGTGCCCAGTGTGAGTTTCAAGCCACTGGGTTGGGACTCAAACCATAGTTGGACATGTGGGAGTCCAGCGATGCAACCACTGCGCCATTTGCAGGCCCCCTAAGTTTTTTCATAGTACACACTTTTCCAAGAGCTTTTTGAAGACTGCTTGTCTTCAAAGAGGAGTAGAAAGGAGAAATGATCACTCAGCTCTTTCCTCTACCCTCTATAGGATTCTCACTCTGCCTTCCTTCATCCTAGGAGCACAGAAGGGTCACAAGCTCCTGAATTCGTGTCTTAGGCTCTGATTATAGGGAAACAGAACAAAGACATATCACCTTCAAAAACCCCAACTCATCCTCCCTTCCCAATAGTGCTACTTATTTTCTCTGTGGCAAAAAGAATCTTTATGATGGATAAGCACTTGTTTTACAGTGAACATTTCAAGGCAAAATGGGTTGAAGACTGTTTAGACCAGGCCAAGTTAAGGATGTCTACAAACCCTGTTATAATTCTCCTGGCAGCAAGAAAGACTGTCTGGGGTCAGTAGGTAGTATAGTAGTTAAGGTGCTGGATTCCTAATTGGTCGACTGCAATTAAGAGTCCTGGACCCGCTGGCTTGAAACTCATGCCAGCCATATGTGTATATATGCTCAAAATTCCAAGAGGAGAATGGAGGAGAAGAGACTGTGACATGGCCATCCCCTCCCGAAGGGAGGGTGGGGAGGGGGCATGATTTCTCTCTGTCTATCTCTGTCTCTCGGGTGAGTGCATCCCTATAACAAAAACTCCTCTCCCGAAAAGGAAAGAAAGGGTGGTTTTTGGAAGAGTGAGGGCAGAACTGAGGGAGAATAGTCATGCTTTCTCATCTAATAGGCAGTTGCACTTCAGCAAAGCTGGAAATGATTCAGTCACTAGTGGCTTTCACACTTTGAGGCCAAGAGGCTCTGTCCAAGAGGTTTCCATTATCCTCTCTGTGGGCTTTAATTTTCTCAAATATGTTCCGGAAACCAGTCCTTCAGTGACATCGAAGCCTCCCAGACAGGGAAAACCTACACTGTCTCTGCCATTTCCCAGAAACACTCACTGAGCATCTTCTGGGTATATTGCTGCACTCAGTACTGGGGACACAGCCATAAATGAAGCTGCCCCTGCTCTGTCAGAGTTATGATCTATGGGGGCAAAGATACTTTAGTTTAAAAGCTATAGCATTTTTTTTTAACGTTACCATTGAAATAATGACTTCCAGTGAGAAGGACCAGCGTATGTGTACAGGATTTGTAGTTCTACATGAGTCCAAATCTATGCCTGGGGCCTGGCACCTCGCCTCACCTGGAACCGCCGCTTGCAACAACCTGTATGAAGTTTTCCAAATATGGATTCAAAGAGATGAGTACACATAAATGTCCTCTTTTTGATTTAGTGATTTAAGATTGAATGCTGTACCTAGGATTTTTATAGGTGCCTCTTCTTCCCAATGACAATATCTTCGGACATGTATTCTACTGCTAGGAATCCTACCCTATTCCTTTCTGTCTTGTGAACTCTCCAGCCTCCTTTGAAGCACTGTCTAAATAGTTCCCGCTGTGAGTGTAGCCTCCGCTTGGCTCGGTGGACACATCGCACTTGGTAACCCATTACCTGGAGTTTCACCCTTCAAATACACTGAGCTTCTTCAGAGCAAAGATCAGCTTAGAGTATAGATACTCGAATAATAATGATAGCAGATAATATTTATTTACAGATCACATACTGTTCCAAGAACTTTATAGTAACTACATTAGTGTTCCTAGCCATTTTCTTATCCCTATTTTTCAAATGAGAATGAAGCACAGGGAGGTTAGGTAACTTGTCTGAGGTCACACGGCAAGGAAAGGGCAAAAGCAAGTTTTGAACCAGGCAGTGTCTGGAATGGCTTCCAAGTCTTTTTTTTTTTTTAAAGTTTTTTTCATGAGAGGGAGAAAGAGAAA
>NW_006159795.1:2921769-2956986 GCF_000334495.1 Tupaia belangeri chinensis
AAAGTTTTGAACCAGGCAGTTTCTGGAAGGGCTTCCAAGTCTTTTTTTTTTTTTAAAGTTTATTTCATGAGAGAGAGAAAGAGAAAGTCAAGCACCTTCAGCAAGGTCTCACATTATGATCCCCTCTCAACCTTTCATCGAGAGAGGATTATGGGCACACACACATGCAGGGCATGTGGGTCAACCAGGGAACTGAATTCACGATCTTCTGTATGGATCCAGCCTCTTTTGAGCAGTATGTCGCTGCTGCATTGCCTGGCTGGTTCTAGCTCTTAATCTCATGAGGGCTTCCTTACCTCCTCCCCTAAGGAGTCCATGAACAGAACTCAGAAGAGTCCTTACATAGGGATACAAAACATATTTTATCTTTTAGTAATTTTAACTGAATTCTAGCATTTGAATCTTCAGTTATGAGTATAGGCAATACACCAGGGCAGAGTTTGCAAAACCTGTGACTTTGTCACCAGTAAACATCACGGATATTTTCTTATCACATACCAGTTGTGACTGTTCTCTCAAAATACTTACAATCTTCGCTTCTTAGTAATTGCGGAACTTATTACACCCATTACGACATGCTGTTGTTTAAAGCATTAATAAAGCACATATCATACATTTGCTTTAAGATATATTTCCGTAAGTTGTTTTGCTTTGAAACCCTATGATTTTAAAATTTTATGCTTATAAAACATTCTGAAGGAAATACTGATGCACGTCACAACATGGATAAACCTCAAAAATATGATAGTAATTGAAAGAAGCCTGTCACGAAGTGCCATGTATTGTATGATTCCATTTATGTGAAAACCTCTGGCATAGGCAAAGCCATAGATTAGTGGTTGCCAGGAGCTGGAAGAAGGGGAGTTGGGAAGTGACTGCTAATGGGTATGAGGGAGGTTGCTTTCTGGGGTGAAAAAGTGTTCTTAAATCAGATCCTGGTGATGGTTACATAACTCTGAAAAGACACTAAAAACCACTGAATCGTATACTTTAACTGGGTGAACTTTATGACATGGAAATTATATCTCAGTAAAACTGTAGAAAGTAACCGCAGTAACATTATTCTGCGAAGGAGTTCATAGCCCTCCTCACAGAGCTAGTGAGATCCAGGAGGTGAACACAAAATGTAGAACCCCTGCCTATAACTGTGCTTGAGATGGAGAGGTTCTGCTTTATTTTTTAAAAAATATTTTTAAAAAAAGAAAGAAAGAAAGAAAAAGGGAAAGTAACTTAACTATTGTGGATTGAAGGAACTGGACTTATCTCACGAAACAAATGAATATGATAGAACTGACAAGATGGGATATGAATATTAGAGAAAATTTCCTGAAGTCTCTTCTTTTTTCTCTTTTTAATATTGTGATCTTATCAGGGGATTAGCCAATGG
The DNA here is from genome assembly GCF_000334495.1 of Tupaia belangeri chinensis. Taxonomy (NCBI): domain Eukaryota; kingdom Metazoa; phylum Chordata; class Mammalia; order Scandentia; family Tupaiidae; genus Tupaia; species Tupaia belangeri. The sequence goes on from NW_006159795.1 coordinate 2,923,157, forward strand.
CATAATGGCTACATTGCTGGACTTCTACGTAGTCGGTTCGAGTCCTGAACCCGGCGGCTTAAACTCATGCCGGGCGTGTGTGTGTGCGTGCCCAAGATCCTGAGAGGAAAATAGAGGAGAAGGGATTGTGGCATGACCATCCTCCCTGAAGGGGGTGATTTCTCGCTTTCTGTCTCTCTGTCTCTCTGTCTTTCTGACGAGTGCATGCACCCTATAGCAAAAACCTCTCAAAAAAATTAAATGTGATCTTATCAACAGTTTTATGCTCATGTCATAGTTATCTTTGTGGAGTACAACATAGCTCTTTAAAAGTGTGCATACAATGTGTACTAATCAAATCAAGGACAATGACATTGAACATTACATTATGTCATGCCCATTTGATGGTAATAGTTCAATTGGTTTGTTTTTTTAAAGTATATATTGAATTATCTATATGTTTTTTAATCTATTGTGGTACCTCATTTCATAACCTCTTCCTCTGATTAACATGCATTCTTGTCTTACTTAAAAATTGTCTCCTGACCTCCCCCATACCCATGAAGTTTTCGGTATCTATCTTTACTCTGTCTCTATGCTTTTGAGTCCCTTAGTCCCTGCAACAGAGTGTGGACATTTGTTGCATGTTCAGGGGGAACCTAAGGTATTTTATGGTCTAGCTTATTTCCTGAAACTCATTAGAAGACAAATGGAACAAAGTAAGAGTTTGGAGACTGCTTGATTCATTGTTCCTTATCTAAGGTATCAAATTTACTTCCACATTTCCAGTGACGTCCTCTGTTCCTCACGTAGCCCCAGGAGCAGGAAACAGGGACTTCCTTTCCTTTTCAGCTGCGCTCACACCACAGAGATACCTCTGTGTTGGGTGAAGGGTAATTCTTCTGTCCCTGTATGGAACCATCACGTTTTTCTTAGGTTTTTGCCATAGGGCACATGTTGGAGAGAGACAGAGAGACAATGAGTGAGAAAGTGAGAAATCACTTACCAGGGGAGGTGCCACACCACAATCCCTTCTCCTCCATTCTTCTGGGATTTTGGGCATGCACACACACTTTCCCAGTGTGGTGTACAAACCATCAGGTCCAGATCTCAAACCGTTGTCAGCCATATGGGAGTCCAATGTCTTAACCATCACCCCACCTACTGGCTCTGCAACCATCACTTTTGCCAGCAGAACTCACTTTTGGAGCTTGTCTTCTAGGACGTTTGGTGGTGGAGAAAGTTTTCTTGTTTTTTTTTCTTTTTTGCTTCAGGCAACTCCCCCTGTGAGATTCCCCTCCCTGCCCTCACTCCCTGCCACAATTTTATAAGGTCTAACAGGGGCCTTATCTTTTCCAAGAAGTCTTCTCTGATGACCAAGTTCAGCCTGCCATAAAGTGAATGCTGCTCTCCTCTCTCTGGAATCATCAGTGTCCCATGCTTCAGCTTTACAGAAGACCCTGTTGGTGCTCTGCCTGAGGTCTGCCGCTGCTTTGTGGGAAAGTTTCTATACATGCTGATGGTTTTCTCTCTCAAACATCTGCAACTCTACGCACTTGAAGGATTCTTTGGGCGGAGAAGGGTGCTTAGCAGAACTGTGCTCAGCTAGGGCTAGCAGGGATTTAATGAGCTCGGGGCAATCGGCAGCCAATGAAGAACCAGACTTCGATGAAGGCCTTTTTCTCTCACTCTTTGGAGGATTTAATCTTCTGTGTGTTCTCAGAAGGATCGAGTCCCAGGTGTGCAAGTGGTAATCTGCTCATGAATACACTCTGTCACCCTCACTTACGCTTGTCCCCTAGGATCCTTGTGTCCCTTTGCCACTCCCTCACTTAAGCTTGTTGAGATCAGCCCCCAAATAAACTACTTGCACCTAAGTTCTTATCTTAGAGTTTGGTTTCTGGGGACCCCAAATGAGATGAGCATATATGAGGTACAGCTGGAAATAAGTATAACATAATTTTAAGTACGATAAATAATTGGGGCCAGGAAGTGGTGTGGTGGTAAAGGTACTGGACTCCCACAAGGCCAACCGTGGTTCAAGTCCTAGATATGGTGGCTTGAAACTCACACCAGGCGTGTGTGTGTGTGTGTGTACCCAAAATCCCAGGAGGGGAATGGAGGAGAAAAGTTTGTGACATGGCCATCCACGCTGTGGGGGAAGGGGGTCCTCAGTTTCCCTCTCACTGACTCTGTCATCCCCTCTCTAGATGACCTTGACACATCTTCTCATTCCCATGACTGACTGACTGGGAAGGTTAGGGGATTGGTGGGAACTGTGATGTAAGATCCTGTAAAGGGGACCTGTCTCTCTTTCACTCTCATGAAAGAAATAAACTTAGGGGGGAAAATAGAAATAATAATAATAAATGAAGACATATTATGCTCTTGGAAATAGCTTTCTCTCCCTTTGCTATAGGCGAGTCCTGTGCTGGGGAGGTCTGGAGTGACCCAGAGTGGCAAGTCTTCTAGTGCTAAATCCAACAAGTCTAGACAGTTGGGGCTGTGAAAGGTACTCTGTGGGGTGGTGGTCAAGACAGTGATCATTCACCATTTGGTAGGGAAGTATTTTAAGACCTTAAATGGGCAGTCTTCCTGAGGTACACTGGCCAAACATCAGCTTTGCCTACATGGGAGTATTAGGGAATGACCTCTGTTTTTGCTCAGTGGGATCGTTGTCCAAGAACTGCTCCTCCTCTATCCTCATGTTCCAAAACAAGGCCTGACTATAGGCGGGCTGTGCCCGGGGAAGGGTGGGGCTAGCTTCATAATCTCACTGGTGATTTACAGGGTCAAATGCCATAAGCACAGATGTGCTGAAGCAGATTATTTCCCTCTACCCATCCTCATCTGTACCCTACAGAATGGGAAAATTGATACTTTGAAATGCAGTGGAAACACAGGTGGGAAACTGTGTTCTATAGTCTTGCCATTCAAAAGGCATCACCTGGGAGCTCGGCAGAACTGTGGAAACCTGGTACCCACCTCAGTCCTTTGAATCAGGACCCATGGGAGGGTGCTAGGCACAATTTCAGAAGCTCAGCCTTAGGGAGCTGTCTTAGGGCTGCTTGCTATTTTATCTAAAAAAATGTAGGCTTTCCCACCCTTGCAGTTCTTTTACTGCTGCAATATGGAAAGAACACTTCTTAGATCCTTTTGTATTCTGTCCAGGGCTTTTCTGGGCAGAACTAAAAGCAGCTCTTAGAAAACCCACAATTTCTTTCAAGTCTCTCATTTCAGCTTAGAAATTTATGTGAATTTTGCATTCAATTCTCTGATATTGATGTTTACCTTCACAAAAAGTTGTTTGGTTTTTATTTTCAAAGTCTTTGAAATGAACTGATGCTTCAGAAAGAGGCAGTATCTATTCACCCCAAGGCTCTGCACTCTCCAGCATCTTATACACACACAAAAGTAGACATAAAGTGACTCAGGATGGGTTAGTGACTCAACAGGGAAATCACTGGTCATTGCAGACTTTGATTACTGGGGTAAACACAAGGATGCAGAAATACCATTAGTATAGAAGACCTTTGTTTGAAGTCTTATTACTGGGTATTAACAGAACAAAGATCCATGAGAAGTCTTCAATTAAAGCAGGAAGGATTTAGTTAGCTCCATAAACTGTAGTTAGTGACTGTCATCAGTCAGGTGCCCTGGAGGCAGAGCCTGAAGCAAGCATTTGGACATGTGTGATTTATGAACAGGCTTCTCAGGAGATGGAGAGTGAAGGGCACAAGAGGGAGCTGGGAGCTGAGTGAGGACATGGCCTTAGGTAAAGCCTAGCTGTGACCTAATTCACAGGGAGCATGAATAGCACAACTGAGCTGCCTCACCCTGAGGCAAGAGAAGAGGGCTGACTGTGTTCCAGTATCAATCATTGCCTATGTGTCCACGCAGAAGGCATAGCCAATCTGGACAAGGTATTTCCTATTCATTCCAGAGCAACTGTATGGAGAAAGGGACCTTTTCTGTTAACAGCGAATGCTGGGGAGGGGATCAGAGTGGGCAATAACAGTGTTGACCACGGCTCCATCTACCTTCAACATCCCTCAGTATTACTCTTTCTCTTAGAGATTATATCGTATTTGATATATTCCCTTTGTAGGGGAGGGCTCCTAACCCCTCTTAGATTTTAGGTGGGCTTTTGAGGCTGAATCTAGGAACCAAACTAACACAAGGCAGGTTAGCAAGAGGAAAGTGCGCTGATGGTATGAGTTTTACATGTATGTGGGAATCTCCATAAGAATGTGAGATCTGAGGAACTGGTTAAAGCAAGATGTTTTTAAACTTCTAGGCAAGGAGAGGACTCTGTGTAAAAATGACAAAGTGATCTCTACACTAGGATTATAAATTCTAGAGGGGGCATGAAGAGACTTGGGAACACGTGGGGACATATGAATCTCATGGAAGTTAAGGGCTATTTTGAGAAATTTATCAAGTTCATCGCAGCCCCAATTACCAGTCTTCTGGTGAGAAAGGTTATTTTCTCACCCTACTTCAGGCAGACACCTCTCCCAGAGTAATCTTTTTTTTTTAGAGAATTTTTGCTATAGGGCGCATGCACTCGCTAGACAGACAGAGAGAGACAGAGAGACAGAAAGTGAGAAATCACCCCCCAGGGGGGATGGCCACGCCGCAATCCCTTCTCCTCCATTCTCCTCTCGGGATCTTGGGCATGCACGCACACTGGCCAGGCGTGAGTTTTAAGCCGCTGGTTCTGGGACACGAACCGCGGTCAACTACGTGGGAGTCCAGCAACATAGCCATTACGCTAACTGCTGGTTCCCTCCCAGAGTAATCTTTATGGCTTTCTGTTTGTAGAGAAAAGCTGGTCAAATGACCTTTCGTATTGCTACAATTCCTCTGGTGAGTTCAACTAGAAATAATCAATATACCAGTTTGACATTATTTGGGAATTATACATCCTTAACCCTTATGATCTCCCATATATATCGATATTATTTCTTTTTTGAATTGCTGGTGGATATAGTCACCATGGAAAGCCACTGGATTCTACTCTAGAAAATGAAAATCCAGGGACCAGCAGTTAGTGCAATGGCTATGTCGCTGAACTCCCATGTAGCTAACAGCAGTTGGAGTTGTGGACCCTGTGGCTTAAACTCACACCAGGTGCATGTGCGTGTGTACCCAAGATCCCGAGATGAAAATGGAGGAGAAAGGATTGTGGCATGACCATCCCGCCTGAGGGGTGATTTCTTGCTTTCTGTCTCTCTGTCTCTGTGTGTTTCTGGCGAGTGCATGCGCCCTGTAGCAAAAACCTCTCCAAAAAAATAAATAAATAAAATAAGTAAATGAAAATCCCAAAGGATCTTGGTGATTCCCACCCTGTGCCTTGCTAACTTGTCACCTCATTTAGGGACTATTCCTGAGGTGGCTCCCTTCCTTCCCACTTTTGATTTCCATTGTAGTCCTGGCCTGCTCATGTTCATTAGTCCAGGGTGCTTTTTCCTGAGCACAGAGTCCCCAGGAAATAACAAAAGATCAACCCTGACCTTATCGTTCTAGCTAATTTTTTTATTTAATTTTTTTTTTTTTTTTTTTTTTTTAGAATTTTTGCCATAGGCCCAATTTGTGTGCTTCAGAGAAAAACAGAGAGACAGTGAGAGGGAAAGTGAAAAATCACCCCACCAGGGGGATGGCCATGATGCAATTCCTTCTCCTCCACTCTCCTCTCAGAATTATGGGCACATACACACACGTGCACACATGATGGACATGATTTTCAAGCTGCTCAGTCTGGGACACAAACCACAGTCAGCCATGTGGGATTCCAGTACCTTAACTACCACACCACTTGCTGGCCTCTCTAGCTGCTTAAATAGATGCCTGGGAGCTGCAGCTGCCTTGGCAAGAGTCCACATAAAGAAGGGAGTGAACCAATGTCTGTCAAGTGCAGTAGCTCCAGTCACAAGGCATGGAGATGTCCTTGAGTATCAAGTGACTTTTAGATATGGAGATTATACTCCTGGCAATCACCTCGAGTGATCAGCTGTTTGTTGAGAAAGGTGGCCTACTTCTAGACCACAGAAAATCTGAAAATGGGGAACCAGCAGTTAGCATAATGGCTATGTCGCTGGACCCCCACGTAGTCGACCGTGGTTCGCGTCCTGGACACAGTGGCTTAAAACTCACGCCGGGTGCGTGTGCATACGAGCCCAAGATCCCGAGAAGAGAATGGAGGAGAAGGGATTGCGGCGTGACCATCCTCCCTGTGGGGTGATTTCTCGCTTTCTGTCTCAATGTCTCTCTCTGTCTGTCTGGCGAGCGCACCCTCCCTATAGCGAAAATCTCTCAAAAAAAAAAAAAAAAAGAAAAGAGAAAGAAAATCTGAAAATGGTTTCATTAGTGCTTAAGTTAATCAAGGTTCTTAAGTAAAAAATTATAGACAGGCAGACACACTTGGCTTTTCTTTATCCCTGTTTCTTCCTTCCCACTCTGCTGTCCTCTCAGTGCCCTTTGTTCTTTCCCCAGGTTGAGAATACAGCCTCTGTAACTGGTTGTCCACCTTCCAGGAGGGTCACCTGAGATAACTGAGGCTGGCCTGGGAGTTCTAAAATATGGCCTGAGAGGTGACCATAAAGTTTACTCCCAATGCAAAACTATTTTATTTTTATTGTTCTAAGAACTCGGTCTAAGTAATAAACAGTATCTCTGTTAAATACAAAGAATAGCTTTCTGTGATTTTTTTTTTTTTTGTGTGTGTGTGCTTTTTTAATCTTCATGGCTTGCAGGTCGTTTACAACGTTGTTGATAGCTCTCTACGGTGGAGTTCTTTTTTCGTGGAGTCTCTCGTGAGATTACTGCTTCAGAACACAATGTGGAGGCTAGCTGTAGTGGTGCAGCGATAATGTGACACTGGTGCTGGACCCACATCCCAGGGCCTTCATGTATGTGGTGGGTGTATATGCATGCATGACCATGATCCTGGCTGGCTGAGGCTGGGAGTGGATCCTGACTGTAATGCCTCTCTCTGTTTCTTTCTCTCTCAAGGAAGAAATAAAAGAAACTTAAGGAAACAAACAAGTAGAAGCCAGCAGATGGTGTAGTGTTTGCATTACTGGACTCCCATGTGGCTGATCCCAGTTTAAGTTCTAGACCCGGTGTCTTGAAACTCACACAGGGCACACACACATGTGTGCCCAAGACTTTTGGAGGAGAATGGAGGAGAAGGAATTGTGATGTGGTTATCCCACTAGAGGGTGATTCTCACTATCCCTCTCATTGTCTCTGTCTCTTTACCTGGAGAGCACACATGCCATAAGGCAAAACCCTATACAAAAAAAAAATTAAACAAACAAAAAAGAATAGACTCAGGAAGCTTTGAATCTACCCAATCTCCTTCAGGCTCTAGTACTACAGTTCTGTTTCTAGCTAGCTCTGTCTTCCTTGGACATGAGACCTTATCTCTCAGGACCACACTTTGTGTATCTGTGATAGGAAAGGATATAGACAAGATAATCTAGGAGATTCTTGATATATGATTTCACATTCTTTCATAAATTAGTACAATTGTAGCCATAATAATATTTGATATTTCTCTGGGATACAAATGTCTGCCCTAGCTTTATATCTAGAATTAAAAGTATTTCTGTGAAACATGACTTGGAACTGTGGTGCCAGAGAAAGTACATTACCTATCAATAGCAACGATTTGTTGTTGTTGTTGAGATTTTTGCACTCAGCGGAGAGGCAGAGAGAGACAGAAAGCAAGAAATCACTTTCAGTGGGAATGGCCATGCTGAAATCCCTTCTCCTCCATTCTCCTCCATTCTCTTCTTGCGATTTTGGGTATACATGCATACGCACCTGGGGTGTTTCAAACTGCCAGGTCTGAGACACAAACCAAGGTCTGCCATGTGGGAGTCCAGCTCCTTAGCCACCACATCACTTGGTAGCCCCAATAGCCACAATTTTAATACAAAGTAAAAGTGTGTATTACCATACCTTTCTTAATAATGACAGGTACCCAAAAACAAGTGGAATTGTTGAGCGAGATTTCTAGGACAGTTTCTGTGGAGGGATATGAACACTCTTATGAAGTGATGCCAACATGCCCTTCTCCCTTGCTTTCTGCCTAGAACAGAGGTGAAATGTTTGGAGCTAACAGCCATTTTGAACCATGAAGCTGTCTTGAGATTGGAAACACTATACTAAGAATGACAGAGCAGAAAAACGGAGTCTGGATTTCACCTGGCATCATGAAGCCTTCCTATTAGTCTTGAACATTTACCCTTGAACTTCTTTAGTTTTCCTTTGTTTTGCTCTCAGGAATATGTGTTTGTGGTAGAGAGAGAGAAGAGAATGAAAGAGTGAGAAATCACTCCATAGGGGGTTGGTCATGCCACAATCCCTCCTCTTCTCCTCTCAGGATTTTGGGAATACACACACACACACACACACACACACACACATACATATATATATACACATGCACCTGGCGTGATTTTCTTTTTTTAAAAATTTTATTTATTTTTATTTTTTATTTCATTTTCTTTCATACATTCAATCACATTATTTAGCTTACAAAATGAATATTACAACTTGTGAATATTTCTCCCTTGTCTAGTTGATAAAACTGGGGGTTGGCTGGTGGCATGGTAGCATGGTGGCTAAGGTGCTAGATTTGCAAGTGGCCAACTGTGGTTCAAGTCCTGGAGTGATTATCAAATGGTTGGTTCCAGGACTGGAACTGTGTGATCGGCTATGTGGGATCCAGCTGCCTTGACCTCCACATCACCTGCTGGTCCAAACCTATTTATGTGTTAGAGAAATGAACTTCTATCTTGTTTCAGTTATCGTTATTTTGAAAGTCCTTATTAAGAGCTTGCTTCAATTCTGAACCGATACCAAAAAGAGCTTAGCTTCTGATTTTTTCAAGACAAAATTTCTCAAATTTCAATATGCAGCAGAGAGCTTGTTAAAACATGGATTACTGTGTGTAACTCCCAGAGTTTCTGATTTAGCAGGTCTGGGTTAGAGCCAGGGAACGTATACTTCTAACCAATTCCCAAGTGATGCTGGTGCTGCTGGGCCAGGGATCACATTCTTTTTTGTTTGTGTTTTCAGAGACATTTTGCTATAGGGCATTTGTGCTCACAGGAGAGACAACAAGCAAGAAATCACCCTGGAGGGGAGATGCCCATGCCACAATCCCCTCTCCTCCATCTCCTCTTGGGAGTTTGGGCATATACATATACACACTTGTGCCCAGCATGAGTTTTAAGCTGCCAGGTCCAGGACTCAAACCACAGTCAACTATGTGGGAGTCCAGAAATGTAACCGTTATGCCATCTGCTGGCCAGGGACCACATTTTGAGAACGACTGCCCTAGAATATCACCAGTTCATCTAGAATGGAGAAAAGAAACTTTTGCCCCTGACAAAACAGTGTCATACCCCAGATCAAAGGATGTTAGCAAAATGCTGCCCTACAAAACATACGTAAATTTTGCATCCAGAGTTATGATGAATGACATCTTGAGAAGTTTTCATTTAACAGATAAGAATGGATGGTTCCTGAGTTCTGTTCTCAAGGAGCAAAGCGCTCAAAAGCTGGAGTTGACAACCGCTTCAGCTCGAAAATACTTAGAGAAATGGCTATAAGGGGACTACAAAATGTCTGTAGAAACTTGGAGTTGAAGTATGAGTTTATTTTGGCACCAAAACAGTTTTGAAATCTATACATAGTTTTTCAGTTCACCCATTTTCTGTCAACTTTTTGAGGAAGTTGTATGCTGCTGTTTTCAACGGTGAGGTGATGCCATTTTTTCATGATCCCAAATGCCTGTCAATGTTTACAAAAGTCTCAGATGCTCTCTTTATGAACATCAAGATCCAGATAGATTTTTTTTTTTCCTAAAGAGAGCTGAAGAAGATAAACAATCAAGCCAGTTTAATCCTGAGTTTTAGAAACTCACTCCATGATGTCCTCAGGCATGACGAACTATCACTTTCCCGGGTTTCCTCCGAGCAATCTTTTAGTTCCTCATTTCCTGAAGGAAACAGCGTGTCTGAGAGGGATCCTTTCTCCCTCTGCTCCAGCTCCTCAGTGACATTGGGAAACTGGTAATCTGAACACAAAATCTGCAGAAATCTGTCAGTGACCAGGCTCAAAGAGATGGCTGTACTTATACATCGGTTCTGGGGCTTTGTGGTTACAGGTGCATTAGTCATAAGTACCTTTTCCAGAGATGGTAGCAGGCAAGTCCCAAGCTTTAAGACTGCCACTTTGTGTTCAGGTTTCTATGGGAAAAGAGAAGTGCAAACACAGGTAGACTAAGATCTTAGTTGCCTCTGTGCCTCTAGCATACATTCCCCTTTACCTCCTCTTCAGACCATTGAAGGAGCGAGACTCCTTCACCCTGATAGAACTAGTTCTGCCCAGGTCTGAGCTGTGCGCTTACCTTTTCACTACCCCTTTGTTTCCTCTGGCTATTGGCACAGACAAGGTGATTGGCACAGACTTATCATAAACTAGGTGCTCATTTTGTGAAAGAATTGTTTCAAAAAATGTGTAGTGGTATAAATCAGCAACGGCAACCTGAGATGAGCAACAGGTCACACTTTTATTTTCTTCTATCATCTCTTCTTTTCTTCCTTACTCCTTTTCTTCCTTCCTTCCTTCATAGGATGCCATGGAGCTCCAAGTCAATTTTTTATTCAGGCGTAATTAACATACAGTGATATGGACGAATGAGAAGTGTGCAATTTGGTGGTGGCGTAATCATTGTGTTCATTAAGATAATAACATTTTAGTACCGCTCTGTAGTGGAGAGGTTAAGGGCAGTGCATAATGACTTGTGTCCCACATGGCCGAAAAAGGATTGTGATGTGACCCCACCCCACTAGAGGGTGCTTTCTCTCTCTTTCTCTCTCTCTCTTTCTTTTTCTCTCCCTCTCCCTCCCTCTCTCTCTTTCTTTCATGAGTCCACGTGTCCTTCTGGCAATAAAACGACAAAGAGAGAGAATAACATAGCTCTTACCCTAGAATGTTCCCTCATGGCCCATTTGTCATTTGGTCCCACTTCAACCCTGAAAAGAAAATACTGTTCTGATTTTTATCACTAGGGATTAGTTTTATCTGTTCTTGCACTTAATATAAGTGTCTATCTTCTTCCTCTAAACATAGTATTTTTAAGATTTAGATGGAACATTTCTTAATTTTCTTTAAAATCAAATTACCCAATCTTAAGCCCCCTTGGCATTGGGCTGCTGGACATTCCTCTGAGTCAGAATTTGTGCTCCTGCCCCAACCTCAGCTGCAAAGTCATGGCAAACTGAGCAGGGAGGAGGGGATGTCTCAGGCATTGAAATATTTGGTGAGGCTCATCCCTTCCTCTTTCCACAATAGCTGGCCCTTGAATGCTCTTTGTCTCATCCTGCACAGTCCTTAACAACTGAGACTACCAGGCTTTCTGCAAGTCCTAGACTGAAAACCTAGGTATAGGGCCATAGTGACTAGAGAAATGCTCTTGGGTGTCTTACAGCTGTCTCCTATGGGGTCTGACCCTCCTAATGACTCTTCTTTGGCTCCTCAGAACCAGATTCCTCTAGACCTCAATTTGTTGTCTAATTTAGGGAATCTCCTTCCTTTCTCTCTCCCCATTATCTTAACCCAGGAATCTGCTTTTGTGTCTCCTTTGTTTTCTTTTAAAAACTCAAGAATCTGATTGTTTTCCTCTTACAACTTCAGTGGCATGGCATGTGCCTGAGCCAAAGGAATACCAAGGCCATCTTTGGTGGTACACCAAGGCTTCTATGGTGGACACACCAAGGCCAATTGTGCTGGACACACCAAGGCTATCTTTGGGGTACACCAAGGCTATTTGTGGGTGCACCAAGACCATCTGTGGTGGACACACTGAAGCCATCTTTGGTGGGTGCACCAAGACCAGCTCTGGTAGGTACACCAAAGTTCTGTGGTGGGTGCTTGAATGTCCTCTATGGTGGTACAACTGTACCATCTGTAGCGGGTATAGCAAGGCCTCTGTGGTGGGTATAGGTAGCTTTGATGTATTCACCAGAGACAACCTTGGTGTACCACTACAGATGGCCTTAGCATACTACCATTTGTGACTGTGATCATCTGTGGTGGGCACAACAATGCCATCTCTGGTGAGTACATCAAGGCCATCATTGATGTGTGCTCTAGTTTCTTTGGCTTATAAAGCCTCCTGTGATTTTCCCTTGTCCTTCTCCGATATCTTGTTTCCCTTTCTCTCTACACTCCACTAGGACCTTTTCTCTGTTCCTTGAATTCTCCAAGCTCATTCCCACTTTAGGCCTTTGTACCAGTTATTCTTTCTGTTTGGATTGCTGTTTTCCTGGTTGACATTTTTTATTTTGATTGTTACCTAAATGTCACTTCCATAGCAAGATCATCCCTCACCACCAAAGTCAAGCCACGGTGTAGACTCTAACTAATTCTGCCTCTCCTGCCCTCTTCAAATACTATTTATCATTTACCACTTGTGTGTTTTTCTAATTCATTTGTTCTTACTTTCTTCACTTACTCATCATCTTATTCCCTCACGTAAGCCAAGGAAAACAGAGACCTTTTCTGTCATGTTCCCTGTGTGCGTCAGTTATCTATTGCCAAAAGTGAGCTGTGTAAAAGACAACTCCAAAACCTCAGTGTCATAAACAAATAGGTTTTATTTATCATGCACTTGCAAGGTAGGAATTTAGATAATGCTTGGTGGTGCAATTCCTTTGATCTTTTTGGGCTTGCACATGTGGCCACTGGATGGCTGTCAGCTGGGATGATGTGACTGACTGGGCTAGCATGGGACTTGGTCACAAGATGCTTATGGAGTGCAACAGTGCTCCACTAAGCAAGCGTACAAGCCTCTTATTATGTCATGATTGCTAATATCTTATTGGCCAAAGCAAATATCACTGGCCAAGTCCAGATCCAGAAGAGCTGGGCACTATAAAGTTACTTAGCAAAGGACATGGACGAAGAGGAGCAGGTAGTATCGAGGCCTCTAATGTAATCAGTTACCACAATGTGATACTCCCAGCCCTTGCTGCATAAAAGGCACTAAACCCACATTTCATTTAATAAAAGAATAAATTATTTTTCATGAAAAAGGAACAAAATATTAAAATGTTAGCAAACAAACAAAATCTAGCATAAATAGTTATAATGCTACCATGTGAATGAAGGATTCTTAATCTGGAGGGTTTCTAGAATTATTTTATGCATTATTTCAGAAGTTTGAGGACACCTGAAGTAACATGCAACGTTAGGAAAAGGGTGGTTTTCTGGACTGACAGTAGCCCAGGCCAGACTCTCTCCCTTGGATGGTGTCATTTTGCAGTGCACACACTTCCCAACCATAAGCAGCAGCCCTGGGGTTAACACCTTGAGAACAACTTTGAATTCTTTTCCATTTTAGTGTAGCTTATTGGCTTGACTAGGGCTGTGCCTGGTTGTCTCAATTCCCTCATCTTTCCGTTTTCAGTGCTGATTCTCACCAGACAATTATTATTTCCATGTCTATTAGAGGGAAAAAAGCAAAGATTCATTCTATCTGGAAAATATTCAGCCTCCTAACACCTCCAGGAATGACTTTGTCCCAACTTCTACCTGGAAATTCATGTCTATTTCTCTGTGGGTTTTGGGAGAAATTATTCTTCTGTCCCTCAACATAGACCAATTTGTCTCATCCTAAAGCAACATCTTTGGGCCAACACCAGTTCCAAATGAATCATCAAACACTGGGCTCTGTTGAGGGTACTGTAGGTTACACTAATCAAATAGGATGGTGCACTCCATCTGTTTTAAACATTTTTTACTCATTCAGAGTACCTCTAAAATAACCGATTGTTCTTTGGATTGAAAAGATGCCTCATTCATAAGGAGGTAGCTTCTAACATGTTTCTGTTATTATAAATGAGCACCATAAATGATGTAAAGCGATTGTCTTCTTGCAATAAATGTGTTTCTGAAATATATTAGTAATGTGGCTCTTTTCAAGGCTTTGAAGAAAAGAAAATAAGAATCATGATAGTGCAAAAGTTGGTGTTTCAATGAACATGACTGTACATATCTGTCTTTTCATGCAATTCTTTTTTTTTTTTTTAATTTGTCAGAGGGTGCTTGTGCTTGCCAAAGAGACACAGAAAAAGACAGAAAGAGACAAGAAAGTACACCCCATGAGAATGGTCATGCCATAATATCTTCTCCTCTACTTCTCCTTTCTCTTGGGATTTTGGGCCTGGATTCATACACATATGCCCAGAGCATTTCCAAAGCCACCAGGTAGAGGACTTGAACTACATGGCTGGACATGTGGGATCCTACTTCCTCAACCACCATGCTTGGGCTGACCCCAATGCAGTTCTTTAAATTATATCACAACATATTTGTTTTTTAAAAAAGTTTATTTCTTTCATGAAAATGAGACAGAGAAAGACAAGTACCTTCAAAAGCAGCCTCCCATCTTCACCACCACCACCAGCCTCTTGCTAGCTAGCATCCTTCCTAGGCATGCAGACCCAGCATGTGCAGGTCCACCAGGAAATTCACCACATTCCACATGAATCCAGCCTCAAGTGAGCAGTCATTCACCCTTGCTTACACCACTGAGCTGGCCTAATTTCTTTCTTTTAAAATATTTTAATTTTGTGGACACTCTGGTGTCTTTCTTTCTCTTTCTTTCTTTCTTTCTTTCTTTCTTTCTTTCTTTCTTTCTTTTTCTTTCTTTCTTTCTTTCTTTCTTTCTTTCTTTCTTTCTTTCTTTCTTTCTTTCTTTCTTTCTTTCTTTCTTTCTTTCTTCTTTCTTCTTTCTTCTCTTCCCTTCTTTCTTTTTTTCCCTTAGGGTGTGTGTGCTACCAGAGTGAGACAGAAACAGAGAGAGGAAAAGTGAGAAATCATCCTCCAGGGGATATAGCCGTGCTGCAATCTCTTCTTCTCCATTCTCCTCTTGGTATTTTGGGCACATACACACACACACCCAGCGTGATTTTCAAGCCACTAGGACCAATGCTGCATCTGCGGTTGGCCATGTAGGAGTCTAGCATCTTAACCACCACATCATCTGCTGGTTCTGACACTTTGATTTTTTTAATCACAAATAAGCCATATCACAGGAAAGCAAAAATAAATAAAAGAGTTTTAAAAAAATAAGTGGCACTGAGAAATATACTTATGAGATTAACAGCCTAATTTTTATAGTATTAATATATAGAGTTCAACTTTCAAAAAAGGGCTTCTTTTTTTTCTCCTTTCCTTTTCTTCCCTTTCCCTTTCTTTCCTTTCCTTTTCTTTTTTCTTTTCTTTTCTTAGTTAATTTGCTAGAGAGTGTACATGCTCACAGATAGAAAAAGAAGAAAGTGAAAAAGCAACCCCCCCAGGAGAGAATGATCATGCCTCAATCCCTTTTCCATTTCTCCTTTCAGGATTTTGAGCATGCATGCATAGTTGCCTGGCATGTCTTTCTAGACACTGTGTGCAGGACTCAAACTGTGGAGTTGGCCATGTGGGATCCAGCTGCCTCAACTACTATACCATGGGTTGGTCCCAAGAGGGGAACATTTTTCTAAATGATTTTACTCTTTCTGAGATCCTCAAGGCCTTGCAATAATTATGACTGTTGGTTATTCAGGAAGAATCTGGGGAGCTACAAAAATATTTGCCTAAAATGCTAAATGAGGCAGCAAAGATACCCCCATACTCCAGGGTTAGGAGGTGGATGTGTTTATGGACAACTTTCCTTGAAGGAAGGCCAAGGTGTCACTAACATGTGACTTCAAAGACATGCAGCACCATTAAAATTTTCATTGCTCATCCTGAGATTATCAGCCTACACTCTTAGGTTATTATGAAGCATTTAATGTCCTTAAATGTTATCTGGAATTCTAACATTGCAGATCAATGTTGTTCATTAGAGAACTGACTCTGAGGGTGATCTGAAATTAGGGAAAAACGATCAGGCTTCTGCTTTCCCGTTTATTTTTGAACTGAGTCATCAACAATACAGAAAATACTGATAGACTTTGTCCAGGTAAAAGCTTCATCTCTTTTTCATCTCTCCAGAATTACAGGTCATTACCAGCAACAATCCATGAGACTGAAACTTCAATAGAAACACTTCGTCTGATAACATTGCTATTTTATGAGACAATTTTTCCTAGCGACATGAAGTAATTAAACATTATCACAAAAAATCAATCTACCCAGTTAATCTTACCTCTTTTCAAGTAAGGGGGAAAAACCTTCAAGACAACTTGTTTCTCAGCCATTCCATCAGCTATCAGCGTCAGATTCACATAGAGTAGGAGTTGGCACATTTTTTTTTCTCCCTGTAAACTGCTTTTTACTAAATGTTTTTGGCTTGCTGGACCAAATGGTCTGTTGCAGCTACACAACTCTGCTTTGTAGCCCAGAGATAATATATAAGAAGCAGTAGATAATATTTGAATTAATGAATGATGCTTTGTCCCAGTGCAACGTTATTTACAAAAACTGGGCAGCCTGTTGCCATTGGCCATAGTTGGCAAACCCTGTTTTTAGAGTCTCCCAAGCAAATGGGTCAACTTTGTGGGTTATTTTAGAATGAAGAGAGTTTGATAGTATCAAGGCTTGAAAAGACAAAGATAATACTTTTTGAAAAAAAAAAGTCTTTAAATCAAACATCCAGAAATTGTGTAGTTTAACTTGCAAAACAGTGGCTTTGCAAGCTTATTTTTTTCTAAATTAAGTGAATATATTTTGTTTCTCAAACAAACATTTATAGCGAATCTCAGTGTACAAAAGGGACTATTACGAAATTGCTCTGGGCCAGCCTAATGGCCTAGCAGTTAAGGGAAGCAGGATTCCACATGATTGAATATGTGGTTAGAATCCTGGTACCAGAAGATTGAAAATCTTGCCAGGTACTTGTGCATGTGCCCAATATCCCTATACAAAGGAGAAATGGAGAAAAAGGGATTGTGGTGTGATCACACCCTATTGGTGGGTACTTTCTCTCTTTCCTTCTCTTTCTCTCTCTTTCTCTGGAGAGCCCAATGCCCCTTGGAAAAATCTTTTTAAAAAATGAAGTTGCTGGGGGAACCAGCAGTTGGCATTATGGCTATGTCGCTGGGCTCCCATGTTGTTGACTGTGGTTCGAGACCCAGACCTGGTGGCTTAAACTCATGCCTGGCACATGTGAGTACATGCCCAAGATCCCAAGAGAATGGAGGAGAAGGGATTGAGGCATGGCCATCCCCTCAGGGGGTGATTTTTCACTTTCTGTCTCTGTCTCTCTCCATCTTTCTGGCGAGTGCATGCGCCCTATAGCAAAAACCTCTAAAAAAAAAAAAAAAAAAGGAGTTGCTGTATTTGAAAGGGGGATATATGACTTTTCATCTGTTTTTCTCTCTCAGCAACCTCTTAATATATCTCTAGAAAATCCCACTGTCTCCTGAGCAATTTAAAATCGACGGCTCCAGTGCAGGAGAAAGAACACCTTTCCTATAATAGGGTTACAAGATTTAGCAAGAAAAAATTCTCAGTTACATTTTAATTTTAAATAAACAACTCAAACTCTTTTAGTTTAAGCATGTCATATGCAATATTTGGAACATAAATATACTAAACGCTTACTCATTGTTCATCTGAAATACAAATTTAGCTGGGTATCTTTAATTTGGCAACTCTACTTTCATTCTTTTTCTTTCTCTTTCTTTCATTCTTTTTCTTCTTTTATTTTTTCTTTCTTTCTTCTTTCTCTTTCTTTCTTTCTCTCTTTCTTTTTTCTTTCTTTCCTTCTTTCTTTCTTTCCATCATGTTGGCAGGTGGTGTGGTAGTTAAAGAGCTAAACTACTACATGGTCAATTGCAGTTTGAGTCTCGAACCTAGAAGCTTGAAATTCATGCCAGGCACATGTGGGTGCATGGCCAAAACCCCATGAAGGAAATAGAGGACAAGGGATTGCAATGTGTCCATCCCTCTGGGGGATGATTTCTGAATTTCCCTCTTACTGTCTCTCTCTCTGGCAAGTGCATTCACCCTATAGCAAATAACAACAACAAAACCTAAAAAACAAAACTTGCATTTCCATTGGCCACTTCAGCAATTGAGATTTTTTTTCAGTATAGTTAAAAGTGATGAGACGTTGATAAATTGAGATTTCTTTCATTGAACACACTCTGAAATATGTCTTATTTTTGTATTTGTTTTGTCTTTTGACACTTGTAACTACCTCAAAGTTTATTTGTTTTTAATTGTCCCACTTTTATCAAATGGTTCCATAAATGAAGTTAAATGTCCTGAGGAAGTGAGGCTTTGACCAAAGCAATACATTTCCAGTCCATAAAGTAACTTTATTTTGCATCTTCAAATTCTGTAACTGCAATTTTTTTCTTCTTCCTCCTCTTCTGTCACTAAGACTAATAAACTAGATAAACAGTGGGTTTTATCTTTTTTTTTTCTTTGTAATACTCATTATTCCAGCTGGACCAGGTGGTTAAATATATAACTCATCAATAACCACTATAAAATGTCCAAGTACAGCATCTTGGAATAAATGTATACTTTTGCTTTATTTTACATCAAATTAATTTACTAGTAAAACCTTTTATTGTGTGTAAGCTCTTTGAGGTCTAAATAATCTCTCATCTTCTGGATTCACTTTATTCCCTTAAAAGATTCTTATAACATCCAAGATTTGCTTCAAAATGTGGGAGTGAGGGGGAGTGAAACAAGCTTAGTAGTGAGGTGATTACTGTAGCTGCATGGATGGCTACGTTGGGGTTTATTATGACATGCTGTCTACTTTTGGGTATGTTTAGAAAGTTCCATATTGTGGTAGATTTCCAATTTTCACTCCTTCTACATAAGAGAATTATGAATGCATACTCTTTACTTATCGACTGTGCTGTGCCTCCCACTCTGCCAGCATACAGACATCTCTTCTTAACTCTGGGCTTAGCCCCAAGGGCAATCTTTGGCTCATGAAATGTGACTAAACTTGACATGACAGTGTCCAAGCAGAGACTATTTTCTTTCTTTTTCTTTTTGTTTTGGAGAGGTTTTTGCTATAGGTCGCATGCACTCACCAGAAATAGAGAGAGACAGAAAGCGAGAAATCACTCCCCAGGGGGATGGCCATGCCACAATCCCTTCTCCTCCATTCTCCTTTCTGGATCTTGGGCACGCACGCTCATGCATCTGGTGTGAGTTTAAGCCACTAGGTCCAGGACTCGAACCACGGTCGACTACATGGGAATTTAGCAACATAGCCATTACACCAACTGCTGGTCCCAAGAGACAATTTTCTTTTGCATATAATTAATTTTTATTTATGTATTTAATTGCCAGAGGGCTGTTGTATAAGAGAGAGAAAGAGAGAACACCCCAATGGGGTATGGTCACATCATGATCTTTTATTCCTCCATCTCCTCAAGATTTAAACATACAAATATTATTATAATAGAATAAAGTAATAGAATTATGAATGAACATATGCACCTGCACCTGGAGTGCTTTTCAAACTGCTGGGGTCAGAATTCAAGCTGCAGTTGAACATGCAGGATCCAACTTCCAATGCACAGGGCCTATTGTTTATTTAGGTATTATTTATTTAATTTCATTTTGATAAATTTTGCTATAGGGCATGTGACAGAGAGAAAGAGACAGACAGACAGAGAGGGAAGTGAGAAATCATCCCCCACCCAGGGAAGATAGCTACCCCACAGTCCCTTCTCCTCCATTCCCCTCTTGGGATTTTAGGGACATACACACATGTGCCTGGTGTGATTTTTGAGCTACTGGGTCCCCAGGATTCAAATGCAGAGTAAGCTATGTGGCATCCAGCCGCCTTAACCTCCATGCCACCTGATGGCCTGTTATTTATTTATTTAAGAGTTTTTGTTTGTTTGTTTGTTTTTTGCCATAGGGCGTGTGCGCTCGCCAGACAGACAGAGAGAGACAGAAAGTGAGAACTCACCCCCCAGGGGGGATGGCCATGCCACAATCCCTTCTTCATTCTCCTCTCAGCACCTTGGGCACGCATGCACACGCACCCAGTGTGAGTTTTAAGCCACGGGGTCCGGGACGTGAACTGTAGTTGACTACGTGGGAAACCAGCGACATAGCCATTACGCTAACTGCTGGTCCCGACCTGTTATTTATTTTTAATTGACAAATAAAAGTTGTACATATTGGGGGTATATGGCATGATGTTTTGAACAGGTATTCGTTGTGGAATGACTAAATCACGTCACTTAAGATAAAGACTTCAAATGTGCTTGCATGATTTGCCTTGGCCTCACTCACTCCATTCTCTGCCATGAGAAGTGTCTGTCCCCAGTACCTGTTCTTCCTTCAGCCCGTAACTTGGAATGAAAATGTAGAGTAGATTAGAACTTGACTCACAACTGGGATCCAGCCCAGTCCAGCCCATGTAAGCCAATCTGTAGACCTGTAAGGGGAAACTAAATGCTGTTCTAAGTCACTGAAATTTTGAAATTGTTTGATAGGGAACATTAACCATCCCCCCCCCAAAAAAATGAAGGAAAATCCTAATGCATAGAAATAATTTTTAAATTAAAAAGATTATCCTTACAATTTACATTATTCTACATATTTTATATTAACAAATGTGTACTACATAATTAGTTGGTATTATTAACCTTAAAATAAGTTCTTAGCTGGTTTTCTATTTAGTGTTCATCAATATCTATTTAACAAATGTTAGAGCTAGCAACTGAGTTGACCACCAGCTCTTGGGGTCCTATTCTACCCATAGTAAATGAGAAGGGTGACATAGGACTTTTTTTTTTCTGATATTGTTTTAAAGGCTAGAGACCCACTCAAGATCTGTTTAAAGGCAGAAAGAATGCAATAGGGAGTCTCACTAGAATTGAAAGACAAGAACAATGGTCTAGATAATTCTTAGGGGAACAAAAATTGGACCTGGGTCCAAAGCAAAGGCAGAATTAGCACGTATGTTTGGGAAAGTTTGGGACATAGGTTTAGCCTTTCATATCCTAGCTATTTTGTATTTTTGCATTTATTATGATCATTTTCTGGCAGATGATCATAAAGTGTCTTATATTATAAAATACTGGGTCATTAGAAAAGTCATGATGCATTTTTGTATAGAAAAAGAAAGAAAAACACCTCATGACTTTTACAATGACCAGTATTTCACGAGATGAAAATGAATGTCTTGAGGAAGGGAAACTTCTTTGAAATTCACAGAAGACCAGCAGGTGGCATGGTGGTTAAGGCGCTGGACACTCCCACATGGCCGACTGCGGTTTGAAGCCCGGACCTGGTGGCTTGCTTTCTCACTTTCCCTCTCTTTCTCTCTGTGTATCTCTCTCTGGTCAAATTAAAATAAATGACTAACTAAATAAAATTAAATAAATAATTTATTTTTTTTTAAAAAAAGAAATTCACAGAAGACATCGCAGAGCCTTGTTGTGGGTGTGGCAGCTTAATTGCTTTCCTCATCTCTTTCACCTGGCTCTCTGGAGTTACTCCAAGTGCTTGTCTTTTTCCAACTTTCAACTTCTACTTGGTTCACTGTTTCAGGACAAAGTTAGTGGATTTTGAGAAAATGGTCATTTTTTTTTTTCAAGGGCAGACACAGCAAAAAAAAGTCTTGGATACAAGTTTATTTGGAAGGTGACCTCAAGACAGCACTGGTGAGCAAGTTAGGAAGTGAGACAGAGAAAGAAGGGAAACTAGCAAAGGGTGAGGCAATGAGCAGGTCACTGCCTTGGGCACCACATCAGGATCCTTTACAACGGAATAGAGCATGCTTCACCTTTAGTTCCTGAGACATGAAGAAGCTGAAGTCTTTGTTTATGACCTTCCATTTCTCACTGGTTAAGCGTTGCTCCTGAGGGCATTGAATCCTGACATCCTAACTGCATTGCAATTAGGTTGAACAAACTTCATGTCTCTAGATAAAGCCCTCATATCATGAAAAAAATAGAAGCAGATGCCTTGAGGTAGAGGGAGTTCATCAGGAACTGTCTCCATCACAGCTACAGATGACTCAGAGGTAGGTTGAGGGGCCATGGGGTAGAGCATACAGCTGCTGTGCTAATAAGTCTTTTTGATTAGACACAGAATGGAATAACTTGGTACAATGGACTGAAGTATATGTCCTTGCAATATATGCAAAATGCATATGCTAAAATCCTAAGCCTGAATTGATGATATTAGAAGGAAGAACATTTGCGAAGTGAGTGGGTCATGAGGACATAGCCCTCACAAATGGTGTTAGTCTTTTTAAAAAGAGAACTCAGAGAGATATCTTACCTATTCTTCCATATTGGGTTATTGTGTCAAGATAATATCTATGAAACAAAAAATGGGCTTTCACTAAATATCAAATCTGCTGGCATCTGGATTTTGGACTTCCCAGGCTCCAGAATGATGAGAATGCATTTCTTCAGTTTTTATACTGTAGTCAGTGATATTTTGATTTACCTGCCTGAATGCTCAGAGACATCAGGGATAAATACTTCTATACCAAATTTTTTTTTTGAGAGGTTTTTTGCTATAGGGCGCGTGCCCTCACCAGACAGACAGAGAGAGACAGAGAGACAGAAAGCAGGAAATCACCCCCCAGGGGGGTGGCCACGCCGCAATCCCTTCTCCTCCATTCTCCTCTCGGGATCTTGGGCATGCATGCACATGCGCCCGGCATGAGTTTAAGCCACCGGGTCCAGGACTTGAACTGTGGTCAACTACGTGGGAGTCCAGCGACATAGCCATTACGCTAACTGCTGGTCCCCTCAATGTTTTAAATAAGTGAAACATTACTTCATATTTTACCACTCACATAGTATATTTCAAACAATTCAGGAAAAATAAATAAAAGATTAAAATATTAATTAAGAATATCCCAAGCCCAGTCAAAGTGATGCAACAGCAATAGAAATCTGCAATGCTGGAAGCCAATGGAGATTGGGTTTTGGTTCCTGGTTTGACTTGTACATGCTGCATGTGAGCATGGCCATGACCCTGACTGGCTGTTGGAAAGGACTGTTGTGTGAGACTATGTTGAGAGTGCTTGTCTTCCTCTCTTCCCCTTTCTGTGTCTCTCTGATGTTTCTCTCCCTTGAAAAAGGAAAATAAAGAAAGGAAGAAATAAAGGAAAAGACAGAAAGAAAGGAAGAAGGAAAGAAAGAGAAGCTTAAAGCAGAGAACATATTTCACCCACCTTTCCCTTTTCCCCTTCCCAGAGTTCTCCCTCTTCTTTGCAGAAGCAAAGAAACAACAGTCAGGTCTACGCAGGAGGATTCTTGGCTGGGAACATCTTCCAACCCATCTTCAGTTCCCTTCTCCAATGGTAGGGCCAATTTATGCTAGTTCACTCTTAGGTGTCTAGTATTTTTATCTTATTCTCTTTTCATTTCATGGCTCTCAGCATTTGTCAAGCTGTCCTAACATTGTTTTCAAATAGGAGCACCTTGGATGTGTCAGTATTCCTTAGAACAATGTTCAAATCTTTCCTATAGAAAAAGATAACATCCCAGAAAATGGAGAGGGGCATGGGGTTATCCAGAATCTCTTGGGAGAGAATTGCCAAAAGGTAATTTTTGCTGTGTTTATTTTATATTTCATGTGTCCAGGAAAGATGGAATAAAAAACATTACATGATATCTAGGCAATAAAGTAGGCTCCACCAACACTTCATGAGGTCAAGCCTATCCATCATGATAGCACGGGCTTCATTTCCTCAGTGTCTACCCTGCTGCTTACTGTCTTTGTATCTCCAATAAATTCATTGGTCCACTGTGTGTTAACAGGCAGAGTCACAAGAGTCTGGAATGCCAAATGATGTCTCCTTTGGGTCAGAATATGTGCTGTAAGTTACGGTCTAGGAGAACAGGGTCATGAGGGATCTCTGTGGCTGTCAGCAGGGATGTTTCACCAAGAAGTCAAACACCACAATACTCATCTAGAAAAGTGATTTTATTGGGGAGATGGTGTAGAAAGCTGATGTACAATAACTGGTATTGGAGTGGGCATCGCTGGACACAAAACTCACCCTGTCTACAAGATTGGACTACGAATTGCTGTAGTTAGACTAGGGACCTACTTTGGCCCACATGGATTCAGCTGTTTTCCTCTCTGTCTTTAGTCATGCAGCCTAAGGCTGGACCCTAGGGAAAAGATTTGTGTACAGCATTTTTTTCCTCCAAAAGAGAATGTACTTAGGAGAAACCAAAGAGGGAGTTGGGAGGGGGGTAAGGTGAGTGGATGGGGGCATGACAGTGAAGAAGCAGCAGCTAAGCAAAGCTATGACTCCAGGTGGGACTCAGCTTGATCCTACAGAGGAGCTCAGGAGTATAAACTGCACACCACTGGAGGAAAGGGAGCTGGACTTTCATATTCCATGGAAGTCAGCTAAGGGACTTCCTGGGGGCCAAGGTGAGGGACAAATGCATAGACTCCTAGGCTCTCAGGATGAGTAGGCAAAGCTACTCTGGGAGATCTAGTTCTACAGATAGAATCCTGGGTGCAGACCATTTGAAAGAAAACACACAGAAGCCAAAGGGAAGGACAGTGGAAGGTAGAAAAAGGACTTACATCTGACTCTACGTATTGTGAAGAGGGGTCCCTGGGTCTTGAAAGCTGGTTAGTACAAAGGGGATGGGCAGAGAGCTTGTCTGGTACCCTACATGCAGGGGTTCACTAGGGGTCACCAGTAGTGAATATCCCTTTATTCTGAAAATGGCCTATTAATAGAAGGGGTTGGTAGCTTTCAGGATTTTTTTTTAATTATTATTTTTTCTTTTTTAGATTCTTGACATGGATGCATGTGCTTGCTAGAGAGAGAAAGGGAAAAGGAGAAATCACCCACCAAGAGGCATGGCCATACCACAATCCCTTCTCCTCTACTCTCCTCTCAAGATTTTGAGCACACACTGTGATTTTCAAGCCACTGAGTCCGGGGCTCAAATTGTGGTTCATCATGTGCGAGTCCAGTGCCTTAACCACCATGCCACCTGCTGGCCCCAGGGGTTGGTAGTTTTTATTACAATATTTTCTTACATTCTGTAGTTTTGATGCTCTAACATCTAAGACCTTACTAAACAGGGAGATAGAGTGATAGCAAACAATTCCTCTGTGAGAATGCCTTTCACAAGCAAACACCCAACCCAAAGCCCATGTCTAACCTCCTCCTTTATCTCTTATACTCTAGTCCAATATTCTCCTGCTCTAATCATTCCAGGGCCAGGTGTCAGACCACTCTGGACAGCCTCAATCCTTCAGAGCCCACTGAAATGATTAAAGCCAGCAAATCTTAAACCTTCTTATACAGCCTTGTCTGTTCCTTCCCATGGAAACCATAACAAAGGGTCTTGTCCACACTTTTCCCTTGCTCTCTCTGTCTCCTGACCAAATCTGGTAATTCCCCATGGGCCCCTACAGGATGTGGCATGAGGCCTCCTCTTAGCATATCTGAGAAAAGAACTCTCTTTTCTGTGGCAGTTGAATCCTAACGTATTGGTCTCATGGTACTTGAATGATAATAAAACTACATTTAAAAACTCAGCTAAGTATCTTTCAACTAACCACAGAAGTAGAAATTGAGGCTGACAACAGGAAAAAGTGGTAGAATGAAGTGATTAGGGATTACCTCCAAATAGAAATAGAGTCCATTCTACATGGGGGTGGAATTATAATTATTTCACAGGAAGTGTAAGAAACAGAGGTGAGTATCTGTGTTGTGAGGAATATTTTCAGACTATTGCTTTTATCTGACAGGAAACAGTAAGTATGTGAAGTGTTAGGTGTAGCATTGCTTATAACCAAAACCAAACTAGGTGTCTAAATCAGATATTATCTGGTCCACTAGCCTGGCTGGACACCAGGCAAAACCTGAGGCAATGAAATTTATACATATAAGGAATGGGCCAACCATGCGAGAAAATAGAAATGTAAAGCCTTTATTGGGAGCGCTTCCTGGCTACTGGAGCAGTTTGCTGGTCCAAAAAGGGAGGGGAAAGGAGGGAGATGGGCCAGAGAAGTCCTGTGTTGGGGTGGAGTTCAGCGATTTTTATAAGGGTATAAGGAGAGGGAGTGTCTTAGAGGTAGAAACAGTCCTTATATGGTAACGGTTTAGAGGAAGAGAGCAGACTAGTGTGCCACGTGAGGTCTGGTGATGTGTGCAGAGTAGAGTCCCGTGTGCAGAGTCAAGCACCATGTGTTACATCCAGGTTAGCTATGAGTGCAGTGCAGGTCTAATAACAAGCTAGTTCTGGATTGTATCAGCTGACTAGGGCATGACATCCAACCCCCACATCCAAGCTGCCAAGGCCTCTGGCCTAACAATACATCATAGAACATTTTTTTATTTTATTTATTTATTTATTTATTTATTTATTTATTTGGCACATAGGGTCAGTCATAAAGATTGTATTTAGGACAGTAGGCCTTGTTTGCAAGTCAATGTATTTATCTCTGAGTCATGTACAAAAGTCCTTGATTCTTTATTCTTGCCTGTATCTACCATCTTTTCTAACAACTCCCAGTAAGAGCTCTATTTCCCTAATACTTGATTCTAGTCTGGCCTGTTGACTGTTTGGGCTAAAAAATGCAGTGGAAGTGACATGACATTTTTGACCAAGGTTTCGAGAGGTTTTGTATACATCTACTCTCTCCCTCTCTCTGAATTATACTGACCTGCCATATAAACAAGCACTGGTAATTCTGTTAAAGGATGAAAAACACATGGTTCCTTCACCCTCATCTCCTCAACTAACAGTAAGATAACCATGATGTAGTTGAGAGAGACCATCTTAGACCAGCGAGCCCCTGTGACAAGAAATTGAAGTTGATCAGCACCAGTCTATAAATGTTGGAACCAGCCCAACACAGACCAGAAGAACCACCCAGCTGAGCCAAGCCCAATTACCAACTCATAAAAGTCAGAGCTGAAATGGTGGCCATTTTAAAGGCACTGTTTTAGGATAACTTATTTCTTTCTTTTTTTGAAGAGGTTTTTGCTATAGGGCGCGTGCGCTCACCAGAAAGACAGAGAGAGACAAAGTGAGAAATCACCTGCCGGGGTGATGGCCACACCACAATCCCTTCTCCTCCATTCTCTTCCTGGGCACACATGCACATACACCCAGCATGAGTTTAAGTCACCAGATCAGGGACTCAAACCACGATTGACTATTTGGGAGTCCAGTGACATAGCCTTTAGGCTAACTGCTGGTCCCAGGATAACTTATTTGTCATAATAGATAGTTGAAGCAGTCAAGAAACAAAAGCTTTCTGAGTACAGCCATCCCTAATTTAAAGGCCTATCTGTTCAATGACCTCTCAACCTTATGACCAGTTCTCCAGTGAAGGGAATTTTCATTTTCAGTCTGTTAGAGACTCAGAAATTTCATTTCACAGTCTTTATTTTTTCCCTAAAGTCTTAGTATTCAGAATGTTTCACTACATGAAGCATAAATTTATACTTTATTGTGCATCCATAGTAGTAGTCAAAATAAATAAAAACATTATACAGGATTTAAATTATTGTGTTGTGGTGTGCCTTGTCACTTTCTGGTGTTTACCTAATGTATGATTTTTGTATGAATAGAATTATACTATTCTAGTATGACATCACATGGTATCTACGAAAAATACATGCCTTATGGTGCAGACACACCCCTCGAAACATCTACCTTTAAGCTCCTTGCTCATGTATCAATTCACTTAACTACCTAGTCATAGGAACAGAATTCAGTTTTTAAGTGAGGAATGTCTGTAGTGTTTTCCTGTCTCTGTGGTGGTGTTTTGTAGAGCACACTATTTTCTATCAGCAGAATTCAGGGAGATTCTGAGAACCCCTTCTTGACTCCCAGGTGAAGAGACCAATGGGATGGATCTAGGTCAGAATGGTGTGTGGACTTTTCCTGAGATGCCACTGCTGAGTGGGCTCAGTGTTAGGAAGAGGGACTTGGGGAGCAGATTCAGGTAGGAAAGCTGAAGATGTAATGTTAATAAAAAGCAGAAGCCAAATGAAGTGAAGGACTCATAAAAACACAGATACAAAGATGAATTTTTACTTAGCAAATGTTGCCTAAGAAAGTCCCTTTGGCATACTTTAGTGCTCTTTTGAAGCTAGGCTGCATTGTTTCAAGAAAAAACATTTGGTGATAATTATTTCAGTTCTTCCTTCTAAGCCTACTGGTTTCTGCCTGTGTGTAGATGAATGTTTTGCAAATGAAGCTGTATCCACATGTTCTGCACAGGAACTTCAAGGAAACATTTCAATCAGAACATTTAATCCAGTCTGTCAATTATTTCCATCTTCACATGGTGTGATCGAAGCACAATGTTAGTCTCCCTAGTGAGACTACAGACACAGAAGTCTTCTGTCAACTGCTAGGAAATAAAGCTGCATTAGAAGCACTTCTGCCGGAGAGCACAGACATTGCCTAAGTTAGGTGTTCTTAAGATCCATTCACTATTTTGGGGTCTAGGCTCTGTTTTGAATTTAAGCATATTTTACTAAATTATTCAGAAAGCACCATCCCAAGTTATAATGGTCTTTTGGAACTCTCAAATGGATTTCACTTCCAGTTTCCAAACCAGGGGATCTGAGGCTTCCCACTGCTCTCGCTCTCCAGTGAAAGAAATTGTTCTGCAAAATAAGTCCACCCTCTGGCCCAGATGTGGTGGCACAGATGGTAGGACACTTCTGTGTGATAATGAGCATTATGGGAGATCCAAGTTTGAATCCTGGGTCAACCTGAACACACTGGGTGCATCTATGTCCACCTGTGATCCTGGCTGACTGGGAGGCTGAAGGATTGCAGTTTGGAGAGACCCTTTCAGGGTCTCTCTCTCTCTCAAAAACTAAATAAAATAAACTTTAAAAATCATATGGATATATACACATAATATATAATATACATATTTATATATAACACATTAATATGTGTCTATATATATATATATATGTGTGTGTATGTATATATATATATATATATATATATATATAGAGAGAGAGAGAGAGAGAGAGAGAGAGAGAGAGAACACTCTGCATGCTGCCTCTTAGAATTCCTGAGTCAAATTTCTAAAAATCACTTCCCTCACAGTCAAGATGGTGGGCCTCACTTTTCTCACCTACACAGTGGTTACCATTAAAGATCCCACTTAGATCAAGAATAATTTGATGATTTTTTAGACTAAAGGATGCAAAAACAGAGAAGTCTGAGTGCTGTAAAAATATGAGCTCGTGTGAGAATATCCCCTCAAGAAGTCTGCTTGGTAAGGCAATCATTTCCCCAGAACTGATTTGCAAATAGTGGAATTTCAAGGGACTGGAAATAAAGCAGTTCCTACGATGCTCTCTCTCTCTCTTTTTTTTTTTTTTTTTTTTTTTTGGTAAAAGGGTATGTGTCATTGCTAGAGAAGGAGAGATAATGAAAGAGAAAGGAAGAGGAAGAAAGAACCTCCTTCCATGGGGACTTAGTCATGCTGCAGTCTCTCTCCTCCATATTGCTATCTTTTGGGGACTTTGGGCATGCATGGGCACATGACCAGAGAATTTCTCAAGTTGTTGGGTCCAAGACTCAAATGGCATGATCTGTTATGTAGGACCCAGCTCCCTTAACCACCAAGCCACAGGCTGGTTCCCTACAATTTTTCATATTGGTGTCATGTACCTGAATACCTGAATGTACCTGTTCCACCTTTGCTTATGCCAGCATATGTTCTCCTCATGGCTTAAAGACCACCATGGTGCTGGTTATCTTGTATTAGGCAAACTAACAGGCACTCCCATAGACGTTAATCTGCTCTACAACAAAAACTTTTATTTTGCCTTCGTTTGAGTGCAACAAATGTTTAGTAAGCACATACTTCATGCCAGTTTTTGGGTAGAGCTATTTGGGCTTGTAAGTTTCCTTCCTGGCTCCATATAGGCTTCTACCAAATCTACTGGAAAAAGATGTGTCAGATCATATTGTATCAGACTAGAGTTCAGAGAGGAGAGATGGAGTCCAGCACACACAGGACCAAGGTGTAGGACATGTCCTTTTCTGACAGCACCTGATACACCCTCCTACTGACCCCTTAGTAGTGCCCATGATATGTAACATGCCCATTCAGCTCTTTGCGAGCTCTCTTCTTGATGTGGGCGTGATGGCAAATTTGGCTTACTGCCTCTGACAACTAGAAAAACAAGAATTGATTTTTTGAGTTTTTGCTAAAACCTTTCACAGTCATTGCTTGAACAACCCACAAAAGTCCATTCTCTTAATAGATGTCCTATTTATAGTGACAGAGCTGAAGTGAAAGAAACTTCTTGTTCATCCATTTACATTCAATGGTGAAGCCCAGCCTCTGTAAATTAGAACAATTCTACTCTTATTAATATGAGTAGATCAGATGGGCTCTTAGTTGTAACTGGCTGTCAGTTATCCTTGGCAAGGATGGACAAGGTGAGGAGTGACCTGGAAAGCCTAAGTTAAACCCAGTGCTGTTTCCTGCTTCTGGCTGGTGTCATCAGTTTGAATTCTTTCTCCACCTGATCTCTCCTAACACATGCTAATAAATAGTCTGGCATAAAATGCTGGGCAGATTTTTTCTTTTCACTTTCTTTTATTGTATCTGCTTTTTTCTTGTTCCATGGCAAAATGGGGCATGCAGAGGAGGGAAAGTGCAGCAAGGGACTTATATAATTCAGAGCTTTCCAGAAGAGTTGATGGAGTTACATGACTGTATCCTAATTATTTCCCCCTTGGGCTCCAATTACATATTAGGAACTTTCAGGCACTCCACAAATTTATCATCTTCAA
Organism: Tupaia belangeri chinensis; assembly: GCF_000334495.1. Taxonomy (NCBI): domain Eukaryota; kingdom Metazoa; phylum Chordata; class Mammalia; order Scandentia; family Tupaiidae; genus Tupaia; species Tupaia belangeri. The sequence goes on from NW_006159795.1 coordinate 2,953,924, forward strand.
ATTCCCATGGATTACAGAAACCAAAGGGCCTGATCTTAAAGCTTAACATTGTTTTCAGGGCCAGGAGAAGGCTTAAAGGATTAGATCACGAGGAGCCCAGAGAGGATAGTTTCTGTCTTAGCGGATAAATAACAGCCTCACATTTGGCTGAGGTTCTTTTGCTGGAAAATCTTCCCTTTCTTATCATCGTCAAAATGCCTATGGCATTTTTATTTCTTACAATGGTTTCGTGACCTTTGTATTCCAGGCAAAGACTGCTAGTTGTCAATATTATTATTGCTTCACTCATGAATGGCTGCTTTAGTGTTTTGCTGGGTCCTGATATTCTTATCCCCTTTTGACATATTCTTAAAGAATTTGGGAAAAGTCAGGCCACGGTCTTTCAGTATGTTTTCAATGTGGGGGCATAGACTCTTTCTATGAAATAGCACAACTGCAAAATAATGACTTACTTAGATAATATTAACTTCTGTTTATCGAGTCTTTATCAAGGCTCTACCACCATTTTCAGGTGCCCTGGTCAAGACTTCAGTGGAAAGTATATGGTACACTCAAAGGGATGGTTGAAGGGTGTTTAGTGAAGATACTATTTTAGGTGATCAACAGAGACTGTTGCTGTGGTACCAACTGCAGAGAGCTTTCCCCTTTGCCAGTCACCAGCATGAAGGAGGTGGATGTCAAAGCTACTGAGAATTCTAAAAGAAGATCACTAGACAGGAGAACTTGGCAACTGCCGTACCATAGCCTTCCAACCAATCAAATGTGCTTTCCATTGGTTCAATACAACCAGAAGCCTGAGGGCAATGGGCTCTGATGGCAGAGCCATTAAAGATAGCTTTGTGTTCTGGGCTGAAGCTGGAGCTCATATTCTTTTTATCTGTATTGTCACTAGATTACAGAGAAGCAGTGAGGTTAAATAACCAGTTTAGGGTAGCCCAGAAAGAGAGTGATTGAATTGGGATTGGAATCCAGGGAGTCTTTTTCTAGAGCCTGGATTTCTAGCGACTGTGTTATTGGGCCATTGGTTGTGCCATTGGGCACAAAACACTTAAGAGTTTCTTTCTTTCTTTTATTAGAAAAAAAGAGAGAGAGAAAATGAGGAACAGATTTACATCTAACAGGATCTTTACACCATGATCCACCCCCAGCTTTGGCCAATCCTGGTTCAGGGAGGTCTCTGGATGTAAACCTAGTACTTTGTCCATGGGTCAGCCTCATGGAACATTGTATTATCACTGTGCCACCATCGGGCTCCAGACAAAACACTAAAAAATTCCCAGAACCCCCAAGAGCAGTGTTTTTCTGATTATAGCACTTAGCAATTGTTTGTGTATCTACATGCTTACCAGTCCTCCCAACAGACGCTGTAGTCTAAGTTGTCGAGGCCCTTATGTCTAGTTTGTTCAAGGCTTCATTTCCTGGCATGTAGCACATAGTAAGCACTCATTTGGCATTTTCTCTAGTGAATGAGTGAATTCATGGAGAACTTCCCAAGCGTTGGGTTCTGCACTCAGCACTGCCTTGCTCCATTTTTTTGGGATAGTTTTCTTTCTTTTTTTTTTTTTCTTTTTTTTTTTTTCTTTTTTTTTTTTTCTTTTTTTTTTTTTCTTTTTTTTTTTTTCTTTTTTTTTTTTTCTTTTTTTTTTTTTCTTTTTTTTTTTTTCTTTTTTTTTTTTTCTTTTTTTTTTTTTCTTTTTTTTTTTTTCTTTTTTTTTTTTTCTTTTTTTTTTTTTCTTTTTTTTTTTTTCTTTTTTTTTTTTTCACTATAGGGCGCATGCACTCGCAAGACAGACAGAGAGCGACATAGAGACAGAAAGCGAGAAATCACCCTCCAGGGGGGATGGTCACGCCGCAATCCCTTCTCCTCCATTCTCCTCTCAGGATCCTGGGCATGCACGCACACGCACCCGGCGTGAGCTTTAAGCCACTGGGTCCGGGACGCGAACCGCGGTCGACTACGTGCGAGTCCAGCGACATAGCCATTATGCTAACTGCTGGTTCCCTTTTCAACAATTCAGTTCCACTCATTTGCTTCCAGTAATCACCTTCTCTTCAAATGGAAGTTCTCTATTCTGAATGAGCAGGAGTTTGGAGTTTTAGACCATGGCCATGAAGTAGTGGGAGAGTGATCCAGGAGGCACCAAGGTCTCTCCTCGCTTGCTCAGCTGACTTTGTGGGCTCTTTCTCTTTCTCTCTCTCTTTCTTAGGGGTGGACTGAGCAGTTTTTCCTCTGGCTGCCTCTAGAGCAGAGAATATGTGTAACTTCAGCCATTCTAAGGTCTATTCCCAGTGTGCTCGGAACATTGTTTTCTGGTTCCTCTCATGATTCTCCTTTTCTGCTTCAAATCTGCACCTGCAAAGTGATACATCTGACTTAGGCCCTTTCATACCTGGACTTGATTTCTCCCATATATTCAAACCAGGCAAATTCCAGTTTATCAAGTGGTTTGACTTCATTAACCAAGGACTAACAGCTGGTTGTTTGTACTTGTGGAAGGAGCTCAATCAGAGTGAGTTTTCAGAGGTTTATTTGTCAACCCACAGAAGAACAAAACTCGTGGCCCCATTTGTCCCATGAGAACAGAAAGCAAGTAACACCATTGGCTTGCTGTACTGGAAAATGGAATCTTTAGGGTGTTTTATGCCCTCTCACCTTCTAAGGCTTATGGAAACATTAACATACTTTGACACATCTAGATTATTGATGGTTTTCTAAATATTCTTGGGAAAGAGAATACTTTGTTCTTCGTTTAGAAAGAAAGCTTCAACTTCTAAGGTGGAGCTGAAAAAGTATGTGTGTTTTGGGGTAGCAGAGGAGGATCTTAAAACTTCTTTCAAGGAACCAGTAGGTGGCATGGTGGTTAAGGCACTGGACACTCCCACATAGCCGACCACAGTTTGAGCCCCAGACCTGGCGGTTTGCTTTCTGAATTTCTGTCTCTCTCTCTGTCTCTGTCTCTTTCTGGTCAAATTAAAATATAAATGAATGAATAAATAAAATTAAATAAATAATTATTTTTAAAAATCTTTCAGGAGACCAGCAGTTAGCATAATGGCTATGTC
>NW_006159795.1:2957497-2966464 GCF_000334495.1 Tupaia belangeri chinensis
AGAAAGCATCTCCCAGGGGGGATGGCCACACCACAATCCCTTCTCCTCCAGTCTCCTCTTGGGCATGCACGCAAATGTGCTTGGTGTGAGTTTATTTTCTGAGCCTTCATCCAAGTAATTTAATATATCTTAAATAGAATAATTTCAAAATATAATTTTAATCTTTTTTTAAATAAAAATATTCTAATATATGGAAAGTAGCATGAACAGTCCAATGAACTCACATATATCCATCATCCAAATTTAACAGTTACTAAGAGTTTGCCAAAAGTATTTTATCTATTTTATTTTATTTTCTAAATAGTTATTTTATGTTATTATTATTATTATTTTCAAATTTGCTATAGGGCACAAGCATTCATGAGAGAGGGAGAAAACGTGAGAAAGAAAGCTACCAGGCCTAGGACTTGAACCATGGTCCCTTGAACCATGGTCAGCCATGTGGGATGCCAGCACCTTAACTACCACACCGCCTGCTGCCTCCAACCCCCACCATTTTCTTTTTACAAAAGTTTTATTAAGGAATTATTTGGAAGCCAGTCTCAAACATCATGTCATTTTATGCTAATGTGCTACATCATGCATTTATAAAGACTGTGATTATTGGCTTCCCTAATAATAATGTCAATTATTCATATTCTGTAATTAAAGGAGGAACCAGATAGTGGTGCAGCGGTAACACAATGGGACCCACATGGAAGGTCCTGGTTTTGTGTCTCAGGACCTTCCTGAGCATGCTGGGTATGCACATGTGCCTGTGGTCCAGGACAGCAGGGACTAGAGGTGGCTCGTGGCAGGAAGACTCTGTGGGGGAAGCCTGTCTATTTCTCTCTCTCTCTCTCATAGATATAAATAAATAAATAAATCTGGGAACAATAACAAAAGAAAGACAACAACAACAACAACAACAAACAACCAACGAACCAAACAACCATTACACTATTAAATAATTATGCAACAGAAACTTTATATATTACTTCAATCAGGGTCATGTTAGTGAAAAGAGATTAATGTCTTTTAGAGTTAAGTAGTTTTGGTTTCTTTGTTTGTTTTTTGTTAAAAGTTTTTGTCATCAATCATGTATACTGCCAGAGGGAAACAGAGACTATGAGAGGGAAGTGAGAAATCATCCCCTGGGAAGGATGGCCATGCCACAATCTTTTCTCCTCCATTCTCCTCCTAGCATTTTGGGCATGCATGCACACATTCCTGGTGTGATTTTTCAAGCTGCTAGTTCTGAGACTTGAAGGATGGTTCGGCCAGGTGGGCATCCAGCACCTTAACTACTACATCACCTGTTGATTCCAAGTTAAATAGTTTTAAAAGAGGAAATTGTATGTGGCTCTCTCCCTGAACCAAGGATGAAAGATATGCAGGTCATACCCCATACAGTGAAACTAGGAAATGGGAAGTCGTGAGCGGTAGGGGCTTCCCCAAGCTGCCCAGTGTTTCCCTAATAAGTGAGTAACAAAAGAAATTGCTGGCACCTTTGCCACAGTTCTCTCTTATAAATCCCTGCACATATCCTATTTCTATGCAGCTACTAAAGGAACTCTGGCTTTTCGAGGGTAGGCTGTCAGAGAGTTGCTATGTCAATTCATAACTAAAGTTCCATTTCTTTCTTCTTTCTTTTTTTTTTTTTTTCATTCTTTTTAATGAGAGAGAGAAGGAGGTATTTTTTACAGGGCCTTACCTTCACAATCCTCTGCTCCGGCTTCCCAATTAGCTAAGCCTCCAGGTGTGCACTGACATGCTCAGCTTGTTCAGGCAGATCTGGGATTTAAACCCAGGCCTACCAAATGACCCCAGCCTTGTGCTGCAGTGCCCTACCACTTGTATCACTGAGGGCTGGGCCTGAAATGCAACTTTAAAAAAGTACTTATCTATTTTACTTAATTTTACTTGCTATTATTATTATTTTTTTTAATTTTACAAGAGAAAGAGAGAAAGGGTAAGTGAGAAAAGGCAAGCCACCAGGTCTGGGACTCCAGCCACAGTCCACCACGTGGGAGTCCAGCACCTTAACCACCACATCACCTGCCAGACCCCTGAAGCTTGAATTTTAACAATTTGTTGCTGGTAACATCATACCCAAGACTTGCCTGACTTGATGTCCAAGTTCCAAAGTTCTAGTTGTATGGGATGGGGACCAACCATCTGGTATAATTGCTGTTTTTCCTAGACTCAACCCTCTGGTGTCAAAGGATGCTGACAGCAAATGTTCAGTATGCTGTAAAATAAAAAGAACCTTTAATCGTCCCTGTGCCTGTAGCTTATCCTTAAGGGGATGTAGATGCTTGAATAAATGAAATGTGTAGACAGCTTGGAGATGAAAGTGGACTTGACTCCACAGGCAGGACTATGACCTTAGTCCTGTACCATGAGCTGGGAATGCTGGCTGCCATGCAAGACAGGTTGCGAGGGCTCTCATCTCAGCAGGGAGGGAGTATTCTCATTGTCCCCACACAAAGATCTTGCCATGTGTTTATTTTCTGTTTGCAATCAGTTTCTTCTACCCTTGCTTGTGACCCAAACCAGACTCTAGTTCAAACACTTCATCAGACTAGCTAGATTTTCTGTTTCATTGTAAAGATTTCCGGGGGGGTGGGATGTAGTTGGCCTAGAACAGACTCTTTTCATTTTTTATTTTTTGGAGAGGTTTTTGGTATAGGGCACGTGCGCTTGCCAGACAGAGAGAGACAGAGAGGATAGAAAGCGAGAAATCACCCCTCCCCCCAAGGGGGATGGCCATGCCACAATCCCTTCTCCTCCATTCTCCTTCTGGGATCTTGGACATGCACATACATGTGCCCAGCGTGAGTTTAAGCCACTGGGTCTGGGACTCGAACTGCGGTCAACTACATGGGAGTCCAGCGACATAGCCATTGTGCCAATTGCTGGTCCCAAAACAGACTTTGGATCACTTATTTATGCTTTGTCCATACAATTGAGACTAGAAGAGGAAAGATAGAATTGTTTGTACAAGGAGCCCCTGGAGTTTGGGGTATAATTCTGAGAGGATTTCTGGGTGGGCATGAACACCAAAAAAATATCTATCAGATTTAATTTAACAATCATAGCAATTCATGAGGTAGATTAATTTTACTTCCATTTTAAATAAAGATTAGTTGAGGCTTAGAGAATTATTCTGCCAAAGAGTGCATGTCTGGATTGGAATTGAGCTACGTATGATACCAATGCTCATAGTCTTACCAACCCCAGTCTCTTTATTCTCATCTTGACATTAATTTGTTCATTCAATAATTCTTTCTGTAGACCTGAGTAGCTTATTCTGTAGAAAATAGAGTGTGGCTATTTCTATGTTTCAACGTGGGAGTCATAAAAATCACTTTGACATGAGGTTTCAGCCAAAAGCTTAGCATCTGCTTGTGTGAGTTGGTGAGATCCCCCCACCTCCCCAATACCACCAAGGAGGATAGACATCAGATTGTCTCTATCTGGGATGAGCAAGTTTTTTTTTGTAAAGGGTCAGAATATTTTTTACTTTTTTGTTCATGTTATTTGCAAAGCAACTACTCAGCATTGCCACTTGATCACAAAAGTAGTCAGAGATGCTAGGTAAATGAATGAGCTGTGTTCCAACACAACTTCCATTATGGATCTTGAAGCTCGAATTGCATGTACTTGTCCCATCAGAATATACTACTCTCCTTTTATGTTTTCTTAACCACTCAAAAATGTTAAGCCATCTTTGTTCAGAGGCCACACAGAAACAGGTTATAGGCTGACTGTGGTCAGTGGGCCATCGTCTGTGTTATTTTTATCCTAATATAAATGAATTCATTTAACCAATATGGAAAAGGGCCAGCCCGTGGCATGGTGGTTAAGGCAGCTAGATCCTACATGACCAACAGCATGGCTCAAGTCTTGGATCTGATGGCTTGAAAAATATGATGGGGATGTGTAATTGAGTGCCTGAAATCTTGAAGGGGGGGAGAAATGGAGAAAAGCAGATTGCAGTGTGACCATTTCTCATGGGGGGGTACTTTTTCATTTTCCCTCTCTCTCACTCTGGTGAGTGCATGCACAGTCTGGCAAATTTTAAAAATAAATAGATAAACAAATATGAGGAAGGCACCTGCTATTAATATATATGAGGCACATGACAGGTCCTGAGCATGTACTGGAAACAGATCCAGATCCCACTTTTGTGGAACTGACTATCTAGATTAATCGCATCATCGTGCCAATCTGAAAAAACACAGCACTGATGAAGTCCATGAAAAACAGCATAAGGGAGCTTTTAGAAGGTATTGCAAAGGGATTCGCCCTAGTTTAAGGGCAGGGTTAGAGAAAGCACCCATAGATTGATCTAAATGCCTCTCGTCTTGCCCATGAGCTCCCACACCTGAGATTAATACTGCTGCCTCCCACCCATTGCCTGGTGCTCATTGGTTCTACTGTGGTTATATCCAGCCAGCCTTATCCACCTTTGCAGCTATGTGGGTTTTCATGGAGATGAGCCATCCTACATTTGTTCCCACTGCATTTTATCTCATTTCTAACAGGCTGTCTTTTTAATTTGCCCAGGATCATATTGAATTCTACTCTGGTCCCTTGAGCCCTCAGTAACTTCATCTGGCTTCATTTTGCTTGCCATTCTAATCCTTATTAATCCTCAGGTCTTTCAGCCAAGCAATTGATAAAGATATTGTGCACCCAGAATGAAATAGCCTCCCCTCCTGGGTTCATGGTTTTTTATTTTTATTTATTTATTTAGTGTGTGTGTGTGTGTGTGTGTGTGTGGTTCTAAAGATTATTTATTGCTTTTTCTTTGCTCAGAAGAGCAGCAAATACTTCATGCTGTTGGTACTAGCAGAATGTCCTGCTTAAACAGATTTGTCAGAATATCTCAGGAAACAGTGCTGGATGTAAGACATACTCATTTCTAAAGCATCTGGGTACTTGGTATAGAATATGTCATGTCATGGGAAAGACTGAAACTCATTTAAACACCAAACTCTCAGAGACATGTGTGTAAATATTGGACTTAGAGTCAGAAAATATAAATTCAAGTGTGTGCTCTGCAAACTGGGCCTGTCTAGGCTTGACTTTCTTCACATGGAACAGGTGGACAATAAAATCTCTCCCAGAGAACTGAGGAGCAAGGTCTACAGAAACCGATCTCCATGAAATGGGAGCATCTTACAGCAGATTGGATAATAAATCTAGTGGAGTAATTTAATTCATTTACATTTTCATGATTATATTGAGTTGACAGGAAAGTCATGATGCATTTTTGCATAAAATAACATAGAAATATACATCATGAGGAATTTTTTGCCTGACAGCTGCTTTCTAGCTAAGTACTATACGGTAGAAGAGAGAGCACACATTTTAGTGAGGCATTAAACTAACTATTCTAACGTCTACAGAATGCACTGAATATTGTGTTTTACTTTAGAAGAAATCATTGTAGTGACAGGTAACATTTGCTGAATTTTACAGTATATAAATCTAAGGCTGCAAAATTGGGTGTAAAATAATTTTATCCTATAAATCATGATAAATTACATTTCCAAACTCAATCCCTTTTCTACAATAGGACAATTTAATTGGGATCACTAAAGTGTTCCCTTCCCAGAATTTGTCATAGGACTCTGGAATGAATTTCTGAAATGTTGGGGAACAGGACAGGAATCTAGTTATCGATCATCTCACAGGGCCTTATGAGATGTCCACTAGAACAGAAATCATGGCCTCTAGTTCTAGTGATTCTGACATGGCGTTATCAGGATATAGGATAATTTTGTGCTTTCCCACAGATGAATGCCCTAGAATGGAGACATCTAGGTTTAACGTGTTGTTCCTCTTGGCTGAGTTTCCAGGTCTCTTTCAAGCACTAGTCTCCAATCCTAACCCCAAAGGGAAGAATGTAGCTGAAAATTTTAAGAAGGTAAATTTGTTTTCTTTCAAGTTTTTGGCCAATATGTTTTGTCTGTATCTAAAATCTACCCTTTCCAGAAGTTTAAGCTATTTTTCAAACGTGCAAGATATATTCTTACCCCCATATCTTTGCATTGTTGATCAGTAATGGGTTCTCAGCACTCAGAACAATATTTGGGCAAATAGTCATCATTCCAAAAATGTCTCTGGAATGAAGTACCTTCAAGAAAGAAGGTCTAACCCTCATTTTACAGAAATAAATGCTGAGGCTCAGAAAGGCTAAGAAAAAGTTTTAATGTTTCAAATTAGTAAGTAGAAAGGCTAGGAATTTTGTTTGTTTGTTTATTTTTGGAGAGATTTTTGCTATAGGGCATGTGCACGCACCAGCAAGACAGAGAAACAAAGAGACAGAAAGCAAGAAATCACCCCTCAGGGAGGATGACCATGCCTCAATCCCTTCTCTTCCATTCTCCTTTTGGGATTTTGGGCATGCATGCACATGTGCCCGGCATGAGTTTAAGCCACCAGGTCCGGGACTCGAACTACGGTCGACTACATGGGAGTCTAGCGATGTAGCCATTACATAATCTGCTGATCCTAAGGCTAGGAATTTAACACAGTTAGTCTATGTCTCTATGTATTTAAAAACAAAACAAACAAAAAGAAAAAAAAAACCTGTCTTCTCCCAATTTGTCTTTTGGTACATTAGAGAGGGCCCTGCATTTGGAATAGGATAACTCTTTGTCTTATTTCATTTGTGACTTTGGGAACAATCACATAACCTCACTATCAGTTCCTTTCTCAGTGTCAGTAATCGCTCAATTTCTCCACTTGTGGAAGTGGAAATAATGATTTATTTATCATAGATGATAGGATGGCATATATAGTGATGGACTGAGCACTGAGAAAGTGGGTAATTGTGTCTTTTTTTATCTGTGGCTACAACTATACACAACAAAGTTAACAAATCACACAACCACAGAGGGCTATAACAATAAATTGATTTTTCATATATCGGGACAGCTGGGGTCCACTGAGGCAGCTCTGAAGGTCTTGACTAAACTCATTCATGTATTTGCGTTTGGATTGGCTGTCAGCTGATTTAAGCTGGCATTGGATGGAGTGGCTGAGTGACTGGCTCTGTTCCATTTCTGTCTCATCCTCACAGGTTAGCCCGAGAATGTTGTCATGGTGATAGCAGAGGCACAGGAGGGCTAGTGGAAATAAACACTCTGAAGCCAAGTCTTAGAAATAGCACACCATCACGTCTACTGCACTCTGTTCATGAAGGCAAGTCACCACCCCGACCCAGACTTCAGGAATGGCAGACCGACTGCCACTTTAGGAGGAATTACAAAGTCAGCGGGCAAAGGGCATGGATATATATATATATATACACACATACATACATATATATATATATAATAATCAGGACATTAACATATGCAATCTTCCACAGGAATCTTTAAATTCTAGTTTAATCTGAGATATTTGGGCATATAAAAACTTTGAATCTACTTAACAACCCCTTTGGAATCAATTCCATTGATTTAATTTTGTCTCTTCTTCTCTCCAGTAGGATGGGTATTTAGCTACCCTCTAGGAAGGAGAAAGATGGATGGAAACCCCTCAGAGGAGATAGGTTAGACATAAGCCCCTCAGGGGAGATAGGTTAGACATTTTCTGTCTTTTTTTTTTTTAAGAATTATTTTATTTAACTTTATTTATTTATTTTAATTTGACCAGAGAGAAAGAGGGAAGGTGAGAAAGCAAGCTGCCCAGTCCAGAACTTGAACCACGGTCAGCCATGTGGGAGTCCAGCGCCCTTAACTAGCGCACCACCTGCTGGTCCCAAGTTAGACATTTTCTAAATGGAGACTGTCTCTAACTACTCAAGTATTTATTGTTAGTAGATTACTAATATGTATTTCACTTTCCCTTTTAGCCTAAAAAAGGAAAAAGAAAATTCTCTGGTCTCCAATAAGGTTTAGCATTTTTTTCTTTCTTTTTTTTTTGGAGAGGTTTTTACTATAGGGCACGTGTGCTCACCAGAAAGAGAGACAGAAAGGGAGAAATCATCCCCCTGGGGGACGGTCATGCCACAATTCCTTTTCCTCCATTCTCCTCTTGGGATGTTGGGCACACACACACATGCACGCCTGGTGTGAATTTAAGCCACTGGGTCCGGGACTCAAACCGCGGTCAACTACATGGGAATCCAGTAGACATAGCCATTATGCCAACTGCTGGTCCCAAGGTTTAGCATTTCTGTGTTCAGGAAGGCAGGTAAAATCAGCATAGAGATCTAGGACAATGGCTAGACTCCTTTTTGTACCATACAGGGGCGAGGTTTCCACTATAGTGGGCACAGCATGGTATTATAGTGAACTTGCTTATTTCCTAACTTTTCCTGTTTAGTCCTGGTTCTGAAGACAAAAATGGGGTTAGGTAAGCTCCAATGTCATAGTATGATGGCAGAGACAGGGAGGGGCTTCCACTCCAGATTGTGGTTTGTTCTGTCACAGAATATCTGGAATAAAGCACATTACACATTGCAAGACTGCTTTCCTTCTGAAATCCTCATCTGGTCTGTCTACAGTGTTCATAATCCTTCTACGAATACAACTAGGACTTTTTTTCTAGTGAAAAAGTGGCTCTGGCCCTCTCGGCTGAAAGAACGTTCGCTTCCTACCTGCTCTGGGTTTCGTTATGAAGTTTTTCTTTCACTAACTTGATTTCTCTAATAGCTATGAAGTTGGTGAGTAGGTCTTATGTTGTAGCCCACTGCCCAAATCTCTTTATGTACAGTAGCATTTCAATAACGTTTCTTCCTGTTTAAAACTTAAGCCTAGCATTTTTTATACATGCTTATTTTTAGGCCTAACAGAATATCCTATTTCACATGTGGATAGAAATTTATTTAAGCAAGTGTTTTTGTTAAATACTCTTCTTGAGAGAGAGATTTTTGCTACAGGGCGTGTGCACTCACTAGACAGAGACAGAAAGTGAGAAATCACTGATCCCCCCCCCGCCCCCGGGAAGATGGCCACAATGAAATAC
>NW_006159795.1:2966683-2986048 GCF_000334495.1 Tupaia belangeri chinensis
GCACGTGTGCATGCATGCCCAAGATCCCGAGAGGAGAATGGAGGAGAAGGGATTGCAGCGTGACCATCCCCCCTGGGAGGTGATTTCTCGCTTTCTGTCTCTATGTCTCTCTCTGTCTGGCGAGCACACGCGCCGCCTGTAGAGAAAACCTCTACAAAAAAAAAAAAGAAAAAGAAAACATGACACCATCTGCTGGTTCCCTGTTAAACACTTTTATAGTCTGTTATAGTTTTAAACAAAGAAGAAAGTGCTGGGAGCCATATTTCTACAACAGAGTCTTATGGAGGAGCTGTTGTAACCACTCTAGAGACGTCTACCATGCAGGTAAGACAGTTTAAAAGTATTATTTTTTAAAAAAACCCAGCTATTGTAACATGTCATTATTTTTATCATGTTAGGCTATCCTCCTCTCCAGAGTAGAGTCTTAAAAACTTATCACATGAGGAGAGTGGGAGATCTCCATTCGATTTCTCTTTTTTTTTTTTTTTTTTTTTGAGAGGTTGAGAGGTTTTTGTTATAGGGTGCATACACTCGCCAGACAGACAGAGAGAGACAGAAAGTGAGAAATCATCCCCTAGGGGGGATGGCCATGCTGCAATCCCTTCTCCTCCATTCTCCTCTTGGTATCTTGGGCACGCACGCACACGCACCCGACATGAGATTTAAGCCATGGGGTCCGGGATGTGAACTGCAGTCGACTATGTGGGAGTCCAGCGACATAGTCATTATGCTAACTGCTGGTCCCCTTTATTTCTACTCTTTAGGTTGGTCAATAAATGCATGTTACCTGACCTTCACAACCATGATCTGAAAAAGGAGAGACGGATGTTGTTAGTTCTGTATTTGAGAAGGAGCTTCTGAAAAGTAAAGAACTTGGTCCAAGTCACACTCTATAATGTGGTGGGATCTCGAGTTCAGGTTTTTTGAGTCCCAGGTGGGGTTTTCCACTGATTTATACTACAGGAACTGTTTTGCCCTAGACTTGTAGTAATAGGTAACTTTTATTGGACTTTTACTTTATGCTAGATGGTGTTCTCAGTGCTTTTCATGTATTTCTTCACTCAGTCTTAAAGAAAAAAACCATACGTGGTAGGTGGTACTTTATTATTATCATCATTCCTATTTTACTGAGGTGTAAACTGAGAGAGAGGAAATAATTTTTCTATGTCACATGGCTGGTGAGCTACAATTTGACATGGAAGGACCTAGGCTCTCAGCCTCTGTGAGAAAGGCATGCGTATTTACTGATAAGCATAATTTAAGGCAACCGAAAAATCAGCTTTTGAAGCTCACTCATCGATATTGTTGCTCTGTTAAATCTTGCATAATCTTCCTCTGAACACACACACATACAATTGGAATGTTATTCAACCAAGTTGCAATGTAAAGGATGATGTCTTTATCATCAAACAATGTAATCATTTCATCCCTTTTGTAAATATTTCTTTCAACCTACAACCAAGTCCCTTCACCCAGGAAGTCTTTCTCAGTTTTACTGTGGTTAGCCATAAAGGGTAAGTCAGTTGCTCATCTGGATCTTGTTTATTCTTCTTTAAAATATCCCTTGTTGTGTTCTTTTGATTGCAAAAGTAGTACACGTATACTGAAAAGAATAGGGAAAACAGGAAAATATGAGAAATAAGGCAAAACCTCTTGTGATCCCTTTGTCCCATTGTGACTGCCTCTAATTGTTTCTAGACATCCTCTAGGCATGTGACTATACCATGGTGCTCTTTTGTACTGGCTTTTTTCACTAAATGGACCATGAACATTTCCATGTTTCAGTAACTGCAATGTGTTGTTTAACAACAACACAATATTCCATTGAATTAATTAATACATTAACTTAATACATTTAGGTGAGTATCTTGTACACCAGATAGAGAGGGAAAAAGCGTCCTCCAGTGGGGCATTGCCACACTGCAATCCCTTCTCCTCCATTTTTTCATCCTGTCAGGATTTGGGGCACATATGTATCCGATGTGTTTTGTAAATTACCAGGGCCAGGATTTGATCCACGGTCAAAGCTTTCTTAACCTCTAGACTATAGGGCCAGACCTATTCAGTCCTCAAGCTATGCTGGATGGTCAGACACATACCTACCTTCCAGGATGTTGTGGTTTGTCAGGGTGAACAAATAACTAGACCAATATGAAGAGTAATTGGAGAATATGCAAGAGACTGTTATTGAACTTTTCCAGTGTGTTTGAATGATGGAGATAAAATATTCCACAGAAACCAAAAAGCTGTCAGACACATCTCAGATGGTTTACATCTCCAACCATCCTGCTGTTCCTCCCCCACTGCTGCTACATAAAAAGAGTTCATGGAATTTGCCGGGGACTTTGGGATTGTGTTTCCCGACTCCTTCCTATACGATGTAGGGAAGGAGATTAAACCCTCTAACTTAAGCCAAATGAGAAAGTTTGGCTTAGGGGGAATATCCCCTCAAGATTGGTTTGTCTGGAAGAGGAACGTGCTTTCTGTGCCTGATTGCTCTGTGTATTTTTGCTCTTGTTTCTGAATCGTTGGGGCAGGTTAAAGAATGGAAAAAGGGAAGGGAGTAGCCTCACCTCCACTTTCAGTATAGGGAAGGTCCTTAAGTTTCTGGGTGGGCCAAATGAACAATAGGAACCTGATGGGCTACCTTTCCGGTACTTTGCTCAGTAGGGAAGTAGAGTGAACCATGATGGCAGGAGATGAAGAAATGGGAGGGGTGTCTGATGAGATCATGGTGGAGCAGAGAGCTGCCTCCTACCAGGAACCACACTCTCAGAAACATTTTCCTCACTGAGAAGTCCTCACATGGGCATCTAACAGGTTAGGGCAGTATCATGGTGACATGAACTAAGAAGCCTTCCTTACCTCCCCAGGGGTATGTGGACCATTGGCTATATTCTCAGTCATTCTAAATGACCTAATTACACAAGGACTTCACAAAGTTCATGGAAAAATGGAGTCCAAGTTTATTCTGGTGCAAAATCCTTTTGTTTTTTAATCCAACTAGTTATTTAAAAATATATATATATACATTTTTCATGAACTTTTAAAGACTCTTTTGTTTTTATGTCTTTTTTAAGGGAGACATTGCCTACTCTACAAAGACATAGATAATGTGACCAGCAGTTAGCATAATGGCTATGTCGCTGGGCTCCCACATAGTCGACTGTGGTTTGTGTCCCAGACCTGGTGGCTTAAAACTCATGCCGGGCGCGTGTGCATGCATGCCCAAGATCCTGAGAGGAGACTGGAGGAGAAGGAATTGTGGCGTGGCCATGCCCCCTGGGGGGTGATTTCTTGCTTTCTTTCTCTCTGTCTCTCTCTGTCTGTCTGGTGAGTGCACGCACCCTATAGCAAAAACCTCTTAAAAAAAAAAAGACACAGATAATACTAGACTTTACATTCTTGGAAGAACTTTCCTGAAGAATCAAAAGTGGTGTCAGGTCCTAACATTGACATGCGTCTCTTCTTGTCTCAACTGCCAGTAACCTCAGGACTTGGTCCTTGCTGATGGTAGCAATTAGCCTGTCTCCTACATCTAGAAATACCACCCTTTGCTCCCTTTAACTGGCCTCTGTCCTTCAAATGGTGCTAATTGACAATTTGTTTTAGTTTGTAAAACACCTCCCGCCCCTTTGTAAATGTTGACCCACATTTTAAAAGTATATATCTTCCCCAGTGAGAAGTGTGAGGAGTTACACACTGACATTGTGGTTCTGGAATCTGGACCAAGGTATTGGTTGTCCAAATAAACAAAAGACAATAGCTAAACAAAGATGTGTCAACATGACTTTCATTAGTGAATTTGCTCAACAAGTAGAGTTCTTGTTTTTAAGAATTACCCACATTTTGCTTTTACATACATTTTTATGCTCTTGAATCTCAGTTAGAAAAAGCTCTAACTTGTGACGCTTGTTTTGAGTTTAACCAGAAATCTTTATCATCTGAAACCAGATTGGGAAATCTTAATACAATTTTATTTATTTCTATGACTTTTATAATCAAAGAAATATACATAATTTATGTATATGTAAATATATATAATTTCATATTTGAAATTATAAGAGAAAAAATATTTTTAAAATTTTGCCTTGTGGGAACCAGCAGTTAGCGTAATGGCTATGTCACTGGACTCCCACGTAGTTGACCGCGGTTCGCGTCCCGGACCTGGTGGCTTAAAACTCACACCGGGCGCGTGTGCGTGCGTGCCCAAGATCCCGAGAGGAGAATGGAGGAGAAGGGATTGCGGCGTGGCCATCCCCCCTGGGGGGTGATTTCTCGCTTTCTATCTGTCTGTCTCTCTCTGTCTGGAGAGTGCACGCGCCCTGTAGTGAAAATCTCTCTCAAAAAAAAAAAAATTTACCTTGTTTGGATTCAGCAAATTTGACCAGAGAGAGAGAGAGAAAGTGAGAAAGAAAACCACCAGGTCCAGGACTCAAACCATGGTTGGCCTTGTGGGAGTATCCAATGCCCTAACCTCCACACCACGTGCTGGTCCCTTGCTCAATGCCTTCTGTGGATTAGATCCTGAGGAGACAGAGGGAGCAAACACAGGTTTGCCTTCAAGGGGTTTATAGTCCGGCAGGGCTGTCTGCTTACAACACAAAGGGTTGTTCCTATTCCTCATAACTCATGAATCATGATAACATTGTTTTGTCTCAATAATTCAAGAACAAATTGTCATAAAATGCAGCAGTCTGAAATAGTCACTTCACTTTTGTTCACAATTCTATGAGTAAAGAATTTTTTTTTTTTTGAGAGGTTTTTGCTATAGGGCATGCCAGACAGACAGAGAGAGACAGAATGCGAGAAATCACCCCCCAGGGGGGATGGCCACGCGGCAATCCCTTCTCCTCCATTCTCCTCTCGGGATCTTGGGCACGCACGCACACGCGCCCGGCGTGAGTTTAAGCTGCCGGGTCTGGGACTGGGAACCACGGTCGACTACGTGGGAATCCAGCGACATAGCCATTACGCTAACTGCTGGTCCCTGTGTTAGGAATTTGGGAGGGGCTTCTTAAGGTCTCTCATATTGTTGAAGTCAGACATTGGCTGTAGTTAGTCACTGATGGCTTGACTAGACTGGATATCCAAGGTGATTCCCATGGCTGATGGAAAATGTTGGCTTATCCAGGCTCTCTTATCCAGGAGCACCTTCACATGGTTGTTCCAGCATGGCGATCTCTGGGTAGTTGGATTTCTTATGTAATAAGTGGCTCCTTCACAACAAGCATTCTAAGAAACCAGCAGATGCTCCATGGCCTTTCTTGACCTAGCCTTGGAATTTACCCAGTCACTGCTGCTGTATTCTACTGATTACAAGCAGGTCACCAAGGCTGGCTCAGATTCAGGTGGACAGGACAGAGAACCCATCTTTTGACAGGCAAAGCCCCCCCAAAACTTGACAGGTTTTAAAAACACTACAATACTTATGTATAAGAGACATTTTTCAAGTGGTGATCTGGTCTCACAAGATTTGTGGTACTATTTAGGGAACCTATCTGGGACAAGGCTGAAGCCATACTTAAACATGACAATGATTTGAATCTATGCCAATGAAGCCTCCTCCACTCTCCCTCCACATATAGGGCCTGTAAAGCAAATTGAGAAAATGATTTCCCTACTTACTCCATTTAATATCAGTGTGGAGAAGTGCTGTCCCAGAGCAGGTTTTTTGTTTGTTTGTTTTTAAATAGTATTTATTCCTTATTAATTTTTAAGACTCTACCCTTTTTAAAAAGAAGTATTTATTTTATTTTATTTATTATTATTTTTTTTTTAAAAATTGCTATCAGGCATGTGCACTCACCAGAGAGAGACAGAGAGAGAGAAAGAGAAAGTGAAAAAGCAAGTTGCCAGGCCCAAGATTTGAACTATGGTCAGCCATGTGAGAGTATAGCACCTTAACCACCACATCACCTGCCGGCCTCAAGACTGCCTTGTTTTTGTATCTTGACCAAAGTAGTGGCTGGAGAGATTTCATAATCTACAAACAGACAATATTAGAGTTTCTTGAGTTTACTTTCTTGGAAGAGTTTGCCCAAAACTCTTTCACACTGGACTGCTATGAATAGTTCTCCACATTGTAGAAGCTCAGCTAAAACTTGTCAAATAAGGAATAGATGAATAAAGGAGGGAATACTCAAATATTGAGACAAGCATTAAATATAAGCTGAAAATGGCAATTCCTCTATCTAAAAGAAAAAAGTTTGCTCACCTTGAATTTGCATAACATGAGATATTTTTGACTTCTCTCTTTCTATCGTATCTGGCATCCAATCCATCACACTGGATTGGCTCTATCCAAACCCATCTAGCAAATTCTTGCAACTGTTTCTTAAAAGATATTTCAAAGCTACACTTCTCACTACCCCCATTGGCACTCCCCTGCTCTAAAGCTCCCTCTCTTCACCCTGGATCTGTCAAGAGACTCCTCTGCCCACCTTTGTCTCTCTGTAGTTTGTCTTCCAGCCAGTGATGAGGTTGTCCTCCTACTCAAATTGTCCTGTGACTTCCCGGCCTACTCAGTGTAAAACTCGCAAGGTGCCATATGATGGTCCCTGCATGTCCTCCCCTCTGTGGCCTGACCATCACTTACTTTTCTCCTAATGCTTATTCTGCTCCAGCCACCAGCTTCCTTGACCTCTCAGGAGTTTATAGACCCCACGGCAGCCTCCTCTTTGCATTTCCTGCTCACATCTACATAGCTTGCTCTCACCTCTTGGTGCCTTGGCTCATATATCTGCGCAATATGTCTGTGTAGATTTATCTCAGCCATCTTATATGAAAGTAAGCCTTCCTCCATTTCCCAGCTTTCCTCTCATTCTCAATACTATACATTTACATTTATTTATTATCTCTTAGCCACACTGGACCGCTATGAATGGTTCTGCACATAGTTAAGAGTCCAATTAAAACTTATCGAGTAAGAAGGGAGTATTGAAGTGAGAATGAAAGATAGCTGAAAATGGCAATTCTTCTTTCTTAAAGAAAAAAAGTTAATTTTTTCCTCCCTAGGCCTTTCTAGCTCCAAACAAAACAGAATCCATTTTGTGAGTTCTTGGCCTCTTGTAAATGGTAGACAATAATAAATAGTAAAAAGCTTTTTAGGGCCCGATGAGTAAGAGCAGCAAATAATCCTAAGATTCTGTCTCCTAAACTAGATGGCATGGGTGGTGGTATAGAGGCCTTGTCTTGCTTTTCTAAGCCGAGTGAACCAGTGAACGCTTTGAAGGGCTATGATTGTTTCACCCACAGTAGGCTCAACTGGTTACTTGTCAGGATGGTGACTGGCCATCAACCAGTCCTGGTTCCAGCCTGGGCATAGCATAGCTTGTGCCCCAGAAACTTATGAAATAGGGGGAGGCAGAGAACTCTTCTAAAACAAAAACAAAGCAAAAGACATGAATGATAGCCTTGCCCAATGCTTATTAAATATTTAGAATGTGATAGAGACCATGCCAAGGACTTTGCATGACTTTTCTCATTGAATCCTCACCACAGCTCTATGAAAACTATACGGTCTCTTTTTTCTTTTCCTTTTCTTTCTTCTTTTTTTTTGTTGGAGAGAGATATTTTTGCTAGAGGGAACATGCACTCACTGGAGAGACAGAGGGAGACAGAGATAGAATGTGAGAAAGTACCTTCCCGGGAGGATGGCCATGCTGCAATCCCTTCCCCTCCATTATCCTCCTGGGATTTGGAGCACACACAAACATGTGCCTGGCATGAGTTTTAAGCTGCCAGGTATAGGACTCAAGCCACTGGTGACTACATGGGAGCCCAGCAACATAACTATTACATCATCTGCTGGTACCATATCATCTTTCTTTTCTTTTTTCTAAATGTTATGTATTATTATTATTTTTCAATTTGACTCAAGAGAAAGAGAGAGAGAGAGAGAGTGAGAAAACAAGTCATCAGGTCTAAGACTTGAACCATGGTCGGCCATGTGGGAGTCCAGTGCCTTAACCTCCACATGACCTGCCAGCCCCTCATTCATCTCTATTTTCAAGGTGAGAAAATTGAGGGGATATCACATCCTAAATAATCGAATATAAAAATCAGAATTCTGCTATTTGCAGAGCATTCCTTCTCTTGTTCTTACTAGAGCCTTGTGATGTTCCATGAGATACTAGGGACATGCAGTGCAATCCCCAATAGTGGATGATGAATCTAAGGAACCAGATAGTGGCACAGCAGTAAAATCCAATGATCTGCAAGGCTGACTTGCAGAGGTTCATGGGGAGGTTCCAGGTTTGCATCCGGAGACCTCCCTGAACGTGCCAGGTATGCACATGCCTTTGGCCAGAGTCGGCTAACACTGGGGTTGGCTCGTGGCAAGAAGACCCTGTTGAGGTACCTGTTTCTCTATTTTTCTCTCTGTGTCTCTCTTTCTGGCTCTCTTGCTCATAAAAAAAAAAAAAATACTCTTAAAAAAAAAAAAAAAAGAATAAAAGATGACAGAGCAAAAGATGGGAGACAAAATGGCTTCCAAACTTAAAGACTGGGCTGAGATTTAGCATCATATCATGTGAATCCCCAAATTCATTTCTCCTCCACATAGTATACCTGAAGCACCACTTCCACGAGAAGGCAAACAAAACTACACACATGCTTTACTACTAGCCATCAAAAGCAGGCTATTCCCCCAGAGGCCTTGATGTGAATCATTCTTTACTTCAGAGAGTTTAAAATGGTTCTGGGCTGAAGTTCAAAAACCAATAAGAATGGATCTAATCACCCAGGGGTGAACTTCCTTTAGCTAAGTTGGTTAATTTGAGATCTAAATGATATATATTAGTATTTATTTGTTTTCCCTTTCCATGCAGAGCAAAGTTGGAGGCTAAGTGATTATAGGGATGGAGTGAGTCCCTGGGTAGTAAAGTATGTCTTGTGTCCATGAATTCAATGCTCAACCACAAGTGGGTGAGCTACACTCAGCAGGCCCAAATAGCTAAGTCCACTCCTATACAGAGATGTATGACTGAATTTCTACTAGAGGACAGAGTTGAGTAGTTGTGGCACAGACCATCAGGCCTGCCAAATTGAGACGCCTGCTATTTTTAGGCCCTGATGTTTGTGAAGTGGTTATGCGACTGAACCCACATGGGATAGTCCAGGGATCACATCGCGGGACTTCCTGTACACGTTGGGCATGCCCGTGAACCAGGCTGGCTAAGGCTGGCGGTGGGTGGGAATATGAAGACACTGTTGGGAGTACCCATCTCTCTATCTCTGTCTGTCCCTCTCTCCCTTTCTTTTTTGGAGAGGTTTTTGCTATAGGGCACGTGTGCTTGCCAGAAAGACAGAGAAAGACAGAAAGCAAGAAATCACCCCCCCCCTCCCAGGGGGATGGCCATGCCACAATCCATTCTCCTCCACTCTCCTCATGGAATCTTGGGCACACACGCACACATGCCCAGTGTGAGTTTAAGCCACTGGGTCCAGGACTCAAACCGTGGTTGTCTACATGAGAGTCCAACAACATAGCCATTACGCCAACTGCTGGTCCCTGTCTCTCTCTTTCATGGAAGAAAGAAAGAAAGAAACTTTTTTTTAAAGAAAGAAACAGTGTTATTTTTAGAAAACATTCCTTGGCCCCTGCTTCAAACCTTTAAACGCCAGTTGCAGTTGGTAGGACAGTGGCCAAGTCCCTTTTTCTTCAAGGCCCCAGTCCTGCCTCACACCCCAAGGGTTGTTGTGTTCTTACAGCTATCTGTCAGGAAGTAGCAGCTTCCCCTTCATCTTGTCTCTGCACCTAGACTTTGCTGAGGAGGACCTGCTTGCTGAGTTGAAGCTATCCTTTTTAAACTATTGCCGGGGAGAGGAGCTGGTGGGGAG
The DNA here is from genome assembly GCF_000334495.1 of Tupaia belangeri chinensis. Taxonomy (NCBI): domain Eukaryota; kingdom Metazoa; phylum Chordata; class Mammalia; order Scandentia; family Tupaiidae; genus Tupaia; species Tupaia belangeri. The sequence continues at coordinate 2,976,527 of NW_006159795.1, forward strand.
CAAGGGGGTTCTTGCTCCCGTCTTAGCCTTTTGCCATTGTGTTGGCCCAGCAGCAGCAAGTCCAGCAGTAGCCTGCCTCTCTGCTGGGAAAACCTGAAGCAGGGAGCTCTCAGCCAAGCTGACTGAAGCTCCTTGGGTTTAAGCCAAGATTGGGAGATGGGCTGGATTACGATGCTTATTATCTCATAAGCCAGGAGAGCAATGTGCATTAGGGAGAGTGACTGAACAAATTTGGTGGGTGATGTGTGTGTGAATTCTTCCAATGAAGGCTGACCAGGTCCTTGCTAAACAAAAACATCCTGTTTTGGGTCAGCAGTGTGGTGGTGTCACCTAAATCACTGTTGCTCAGGTTTGAGGCAATGGCTGCTGTTTCTTAGACCTAAGGCTTTGGACTAACTCTGTCCCAGCCCAAACGACTATAGTTACCTTCACGCTGGGGCAGGACCAGTCTCTCTTTAGGGATCTTGACCATTGCCTTCACTTCATCTCCTACCACAGGGCAGCTGGGAGCTATTTTATCTTATTTTATATTTTATTGTATTTGCCTTTCAAGGTCTAGCCATGGTGGCACACGTTGCTAAGGGACAGTGGTCTGCACTGCTAAGACGCTGTGGTCCACATGCTGGGACCATGCAGGAGGCCCAGGGTTGATTCCAGGTCCACTTACGTGCCTGATTTAATGTAGCATCTATAATCCCAAGGACGTGGGAGGCTGATGCAGAGGATCAGGAGCCATGGGCTAGTTAGCTTAGGCAAAGTAAAAGATCCTTTCAAAAAAAAAAGGGGGGGGTTTCAAAAGCCTTTTGGGAAACACATACACACAGACACACATAAACATATCATTTTTATTTTTTAAAAATCCACTTTTCTGGGCAAGCAGGTGGCATGTGATTCATGCATTGGATCCTACATGTCAGACTCCATGGTTCAAATCCCAGGCCTGGAGGCTTGAATAAAACATGTTGGATGCATGTGCATGTGCAAAATTCCAAGAGGAGAACGGAGAGAGGGGCATGGCCATCCCTTCTGGGTAGTGAATTCTCACTTTCGGTCTCTGTCTCTCTCTGGTGAGTACACATCCCCTATGACAAAAAATAAATCCTCCTTTCCTACGACAATCTTGCTGACAGACCTCCATTTATATAGTTAAGGGCATCATTTGTGGGATTGTTTTTTTCTGATAGAGGAAAATTTGTTTCATCAGTGGTACTTTTGGGGCTTATACTCAAAGCAACTAGAAACACCTCATTAAAGGGAGGAAATAACTGAGTTGTAATCTCTAATATAGATTCTCTTTGATTTATAAAAGGAAAAGTCCCAATAAACCCATCGCAAGTTGAAAACATTGCAAGTCAAAAATGCATTCAACACCCATGTAAACTCAGCCAAAAAATCATAAATTAAACCATTGGATCTGTAGTCCAAGTTTCTGGTAAAAGCGTCTGCAGCTTCAGACCGAGAAGGCTACTGAGTCAACAAGCAAACCAAACAAAAGGCAAATTCCAGGGGAGTGGGGTTCCAGCCTATCATCTTCATCCTTTTCTACCACCCCTAAGTAGTCACTAGAGTAGTTGCTTGATAAAAAACGTGTCATGGAACTGATTGATTAGAATTAATGACCCAAGTTTGGGAGAATCTCCATACTTCTGCCTCTTCTCCCACAAGGACAGTTCTTATCCCAAAGATAGGATACTTAGGTGGTTCACAACTCTCTCATTCACTAGTTCTTGGATCAGATGGTGCTAAGGTAGATGTAACTAAATTTTGTCCTTATAAGTCGATTTTTTGTGTTTTCAGAACTAAGCTACTTCCCATCTGCTTTTCCACATCATGTCTTTGATATGTTAATACATTTAATCAAGTCCTAATGCCCTCAAGCTAGACTGTTTATTTTAATTCCAGTAGTAAGAAGAATTTCCTCCTGAGAGACAGGTCTGTTCAGAAATGCACAGGGAAAAGTAGAATTCAGTTTGAAAATCTCACAGATCCTAGGAATACGTTTATAAAATTACCAAAGCTGTATGCAAACTCCTGAGTTAGTATGAGCGTTGTTTTGGGGACAGAGTCCATATTTAATTAGTTTCTTAAAGGGCCCAATGACCACAAATCATTTAAGATGCAGTCTTCAGCTCTTTGAGTATATTGCTCTTTCTTACATAAAATAATTCTGTAAGAATCAGTTAAAATAAGAGGCACAGAATCATATAAAACCTCTAAAAGTGGTCAATTATTTTATTTATTAGGCATTAATTGAACATCTATTATATGCTATTCATATGACTAGGCACTGGGGTACAAAAGCTAAAATGGCATGAATGGTCAAGAAAACCTGTTCTCAGGGGAGAAAGGCAAATACATTAGTGGATGCTGCCCAGTGTGCAGTTAAAGTTGGGTGCATAAAGGAAGAATCTAAATTATACCAACTTATCAGACAAGGCTTCTGGGAATAGTAAGCTCTTGGGAAAATGTGTTAGAGTTACAGAACATTATTTAATCTGAGAAATGAGGTGACAGATAGGGGCAATTAATGACTGTTCTGATTAGAGCAGTGGGAGATAGCCATAAGGCTTATTTACAAACTTGATAGCTTAGCAGATGAATGTTCAGAAAGAGAGGTGCTTCAGAAAGCTCCCTCTGCAAGCACTCTTAGACAGTTTAGTTGGAGGAGAGAGGGACTAAGGGCTCAACCATTGGTGACATAGGGGTGATGAGAAAGAGAATGGAGACAACTACAGTTGTTGAGAGATATTGATGGAGAAGAGGGAATAGACTCCAGTTAACTATGTATGGGGAAAAGTAAGTTTTGAGGATATGATGAGTAATGTAATATGTAATGCAATGTAATGTTTCTGTGTAGAAGAGTTTGAGTGGCGGATAAAGATTTCATTTACTTAAAGACATTGTGACTTTAATTACAAACATGTTTAAGGAAACTGAGTAGCCCATAAATATCAAGGTGAAAAAATAATAGACATTTGTATAAGAGGTCCTCAAAAAGTTCATGGAGAACATATATTATGATGAAACTGCATGGATTTCAAAATTTTCTGTACTAAAATAAACTCATACTTTAATTCCATTTTCATGGACTTTCTGAAGGCTTCTCATATGTGAATCTGAAACCCAGGAAACAAAGCAAGTCTAGAAACATCGCTGTTATAGTTTAAATGTATCCCCTCCCCTCATCACCAAAATGCTTATGTTGGAACTTAATTCCCATGCACCAATATTGAGAAATAAGGCCTAATGGGGAGTGTTTAGACCATGAGAGCTCCATCCTCCACCAGTCGATTAATGCTAATTATAAATAGGCTTGAGGCTGCAAGTTGTATCTGTTACTCTCAATTACCCTCCATTTGTCCTTCCATTATGGGATGATGCAATAAAAAAATCATCACCATGTCCCTTGATCTTGGACTTTCCAGCCTCCAGAATCATGAGCCAAATACATTTTTATTCATTAAAATGACCAAGTTTCGAGTATTCTGTTTTAGCAGCATAAAATGGACTAAAACAATAGACTTGGGAGTCTTTAACATATATGTGATGGTCCCAGTGAAAATGTATAAAGTAAGAATAAGAAATAAATGAGTAGAAGGTTTTGAGGAATCCTGGAATTTACGGATCAAGAGAAACATGAAGATTCTGGGTGGGGGGAGGGCAGGGAGAAGGATATTCACATAGATCTATGGGGTTACCAAGAGGCCAATAGAAAAGAAGAATTCAATAAGGAAGTGATCAACTATGTCAAACTGCAGTGAGGACCAGAAGACAATGGGGAAAAAAAAGTCACAGGCCAGGTAACCAATCCTCTGGTCAGAAACATTTTCTTTGACTTGGTGGGATTAGAAGCCTAATTGGAGAATGGTAGAAATTAAATGAGAGATGAGAAAGCAGAGAGAGCTAAGACGCTTGATTAGGAAGGGAAGGTGAGAGCATGAATTAGTGGGGGAGGTTGCAGGGTTTAAGGAAAGGATTTTGTAAAGACTGGAAGGAATTGGAAGACTGACTCACTGAGAAGTCTGTAGAAGAAATCAGGACAGTGGGAACAATTCTGAGACAAAGGGCCTATGAAGGTAGGAAGGGCCCATGGACTCAAGATCTAAATAAAGAACAAATTAGAAAAATTGAAAGAATGGCATGAATTTTGAGACTGTGGACCTCAATGAGATTATTGGAATTTAAGATGTCTGGGTGTGGTGCTCTGTGTTTTGGTAAGTATAGGATCCAATTCTGTTCATTTGATGCTGCCTGAAATAATAATGACTTGACTCACAGGGCATTATGATTAAATATTTTTTGATCTTCAGATCTAATTGGGCAAGTTATTCTCCTATGTGGCAGAAATGTCCTCAACTACATACAGCAAATTGGGTGTTGATAGATGCTATCACATATGGTATGACAGATGGGGAAAGCCAGGGAATATGTTTCCCCTTGTCACAGAAATGTTTTCTCTTGATAGCTTTGCTCCTTTAGGGTAGTAGCTGTTCTTCTTACAGTTCTTACCTGCTCTTTCCTCTGCTACAGGGAAAGGTTGCATCAAGCCCAACACTCAGAGGGAAAGGAAGAGCTTGGCTAGCATACAATGGTCCAAAAAACAATAAACAATTTCTTTTTCAAGTTCTTTACATACATTTTAAATTGAAGTTTAGCATACATATATAAAAATTCACAAGTTGTAAGTTTGCATGCCAGTAGAACCAGTTAAGAAGGCCCATGTTCCACTCTGACCTTGCTTTCCCTCCCAAAAAATTAATGGCTATCTTGACTTCTACCAATGAAATTTAGTTCCTCTTGTATTGCATTTCACAAATAAAATCATATAGTATGTAGTCTTTTGTATTCAACATCTTTGACTCATCATTTCAAATATTTTTAGGCACCAAAATGAATTCATACTTTTACTCCATTTTCCATGAACTTTTTAAAGTCCCTGGGTGTATATGTATGTGTGTGTGTGTGTGTGTGTGTGTGTACACCTAAATGGCTCGTCTGCAAAACTATGGCCAAACATAAGGTTATTGTTACGTCAGTTAATTTGGGGGTTGTTTTTAATAAAGCAATAGCTAGCTGACAACACCCAACTCAATTATGATGACTACAAAATAATTGTACAAGAAAATCACATAATATTTCTTATAAGACATGCAACTGGTGAGAAAAAAACAAATTCAGAAATAAACAAGTGAAGAATAATATGAAATATTTTCAATCAAATACATATAAATTAATAAAAGTGGAAACACAAGTGCTAATATAACAAGTGTTAGTGAGATTAAGTATGGTGTGCTCAAATAATGCTTCACGGAGAAGCAGAAGAGATAATGAAAGCTGTTTTTGATGGGTAAGCAGAGGATTCATATTTGAATACAGAAGTGAACAGGACAGAAATGGGAGACAGAAGAAAAATTTGCTTGGAACTATGCCTGGAGCCAATAGGTTAACAGTAAGAACAAAGAGGAAAAATAGAAGAAAAGTGTGGTTTTTTGAGTAAGGGCAGAAAAGGGAAATACATGTAGCCAAATGGAGACATAATTTTGAATGTTTTATATAAGTTTTAAAAATTTCTTGGGACCAGCAAATGGTATAATGGTTGTCACTGGACTCCTATGTAGTTGACCATGGTTCAAATCCTGGACCTGTGGCTTAAAACTCATGCTGGGCATGTGTATGTGTATGCTCAAAATTCCAAGATGAGAAGGGATTGTGGCATGGCTATCCCCCACGGGGGATGATTTCTCACTTTCTGTCTCCCTGTCTCTATCTCTGAAGCAAACGCATACACTCTACAGCAAAAATCTCTATTAAAAAAAGTTTCTTTAGTTCTTCCATGAGTACATATGTGCAAGAGAGAAAGAGAGAGACAGAAAGAGAGTACCCCACCAAAAGGGTCCCAACACTGCACTCCATCCCTAACTTCAGCCAGTCCCAGATCATAGGCACGTATGAACATTTTAAAATTTAAAAATTTGTTTTTACAGAATGCAGAAGGACCCTAATTATTTTCTCCTTTTTGTATTCATTCTCTCTACTTTATAACTTACTTTTTATCTCTTTCCATCAATAGACATAGTCAGTTTCCTCACCTCAGGAATCAAAGTTAGCCAGTGATGTTGTCTGCAAAATAGAATGCAAAGAAATTATGAAGTACCAGTTTCAACTGAGGGCTTCAAAAGGCCTTAGCATGTATCTGCTTATTTCTGGAACCCTACCTCCACTGTATGAACAAGCCCAGGCTAGTCTAGCAGAAGATTAGACACATGGAACAAAGACAAGTCTTTTTATTTTATAAACAAGTGAAGAATAATATGAAATATTTTCAATCAAATACATATAAATTAATAAAAGTGGAAACACAAGTGCTAATATAACAAGTGTTAGTGAGATTAAGTATGGTGTGCTCAAATAATGCTTCACGGAGAAGCAGAAGAGATAATGAAAGCTGTTTTTGATGGGTAAGCAGAGGATTCATATTTGAATACAGAAGTGAACAGGACAGAAATGGGAGACAGAAGAAAAATTTGCTTGGAACTATGCCTGGAGCCAATAGGTTAACAGTAAGAACAAAGAGGAAAAATAGAAGAAAAGTGTGGTTTTTTGAGTAAGGGCAGAAAAGGGAAATACATGTAGCCAAATGGAGACATAATTTTGAATGTTTTATATAAGTTTTAAAAATTTCTTGGGACCAGCAAATGGTATAATGGTTGTCACTGGACTCCTATGTAGTTGACCATGGTTCAAATCCTGGACCTGTGGCTTAAAACTCATGCTGGGCATGTGTATGTGTATGCTCAAAATTCCAAGATGAGAAGGGATTGTGGCATGGCTATCCCCCACGGGGGATGATTTCTCACTTTCTGTCTCCCTGTCTCTATCTCTGAAGCAAACGCATACACTCTACAGCAAAAATCTCTATTAAAAAAAGTTTCTTTAGTTCTTCCATGAGTACATATGTGCAAGAGAGAAAGAGAGAGACAGAAAGAGAGTACCCCACCAAAAGGGTCCCAACACTGCACTCCATCCCTAACTTCAGCCAGTCCCAGATCATAGGCACGTATGAACATTTTAAAATTTAAAAATTTGTTTTTACAGAATGCAGAAGGACCCTAATTATTTTCTCCTTTTTGTATTCATTCTCTCTACTTTATAACTTACTTTTTATCTCTTTCCATCAATAGACATAGTCAGTTTCCTCACCTCAGGAATCAAAGTTAGCCAGTGATGTTGTCTGCAAAATAGAATGCAAAGAAATTATGAAGTACCAGTTTCAACTGAGGGCTTCAAAAGGCCTTAGCATGTATCTGCTTATTTCTGGAACCCTACCTCCACTGTATGAACAAGCCCAGGCTAGTCTAGCAGAAGATTAGACACATGGAACAAAGACAAGTCTTTTTATTTTATTTTATTTTATTTTATTTTATATTTTATTTTATTTTATTTTTTGGTTATAGGGCACGTGCGCTCGCCAGAAAGACAGAGAGAGACAGAGAGACAGAAAGCAAGAAATCACTCCCCAGGGGGGATGGCCACGCCGCAATCCCTTCTCCTCCATTCTCCTCTCGGGGGGATCTTGGGCACACATGCACACCTGCCCGGCGTGAGTTTAAGCCACCAGGTCCAGAACTGGAACCGTGGTCAACTACATGAGAGTCCAGAGACATAGCCATTAGGCTAACTGCTGGTCCCAAAGACAAGTCTTCACAGCAGACCCTTTCCTAAAGAAATACCCCTCACCCCATCAAACCTGGTAAATCCAAAAGGAAGTCCAGCAAAGATCAGACTATCTTCCCAGTTGGACCAACCGTGCTCAAATTGCCTAGCTGCAGAATTATCAACTAAGTAAAAGATAGTTACTTTAAGCTGCTAGGTTTTGGAATAGTTTACTACATAGTGAAATGTTAGAATTGGATGCTAACATTTCAGTGTTAGACTCAGATGCTAACATTAAAAATCAATAATTTATCATAGAAATCTGGAATAATATCTTCCCTTGAAAAATGTATATAATGTAGAAATACTGGGTCTGCATAGCAGTCATAATACCAGAAGATCTTCTCTTAGATGAGACCTGCATAATCCAACTATTTAAAGTTCACACCACTCTCTGCTCTTTTATGCCTGGCATAATTTACTAATCTACATTATCCAATTGGCTCCTCTCAGCATGTCAGTTTGCAAGCCTAGATTAAGTAGTTGGACAATTTGGGAGCAATAAGATGACATAATATATCGTCTTTAAAAAGGCTATTAAGGTAATAGAGTGTAAGAATGGAGTGGTGGAGAGAGGAGACTAAGAGGTTGAAATGTTAGACAAATATTGGCAAGAGAAAATTTAGAAGACATTGCAAATATGGGGGAGTCTTCAAAAAGTTCATGGGAAATGTGTGCTATGGAAAAACTTTTTGAAGGTCGTTCATAAAATAATTCAGAAGACTTGAATATCTCCCTGGTTAATTATAATGAAAATGAAAAAAAAAGTCACAGGTAATCCCAAAGTAACTGGAAATTTGGTATCACTAAAAGCCATAGGTAAGTTGGAAAAGAGAGCTAGTTTGGAGGATAGAATGATGTGCTTGGTTTACAAACTAAGTCCAGCAGCTACATGCTACACCAAAGCATAGTACCTTGGCATGCTGAATGTTTCAAGCTGAAAGAATTTGAGAAACAGCATATGTAGGAAGTGGACTACAAGACTCACGTGAGAGGAGCCCTCCATATACCTAGAGGAAAGGAACATCCTTATGTCCAGGACCAGGGATGTCAAGAAGAATCTCAACAAACAGACCTTGCTAAGTTTTCCCCAGTTTATTATCCTTCGCTCAGATGATAGAAACACCTGAGTTTAATCTATTCCCTTGGTATTCATTTGTAATTGAAGGCTGCCATATTATGTTAAATTTACATTAATAAATTTAAATACTTTTCCTTTGTTCATCTGTCTTTTGTTATGGGGTCCTCAGCCAATGATCTGAGACTGTACTCATCAGAAGGCCTCTGGTTAATGATTGGTGGCCTGGAGCTTAACAGGACTTGTCAGCTGGAGCACCTGCATGTTGGTCTCCATTTTCCCCGTATGGATTAGACGTCCTCACAGCATGGTGGCCAGATTCTAACAGTAAGCATCCCAAGAATCTCAGGTAGAAGTAAATGCCATTTTCTTGATTTGGATTTGAAAATCTTTTTTTTTCTTTTTCTTTTTCTTATCATCATAATCTTCTTTATATTACATTGGATTACATATAACTTTACAGTGTATTACATTGCTTTTTCTAAAGGGAATGCCATGCATGTCAGTCAATACAGAGACATTAATCTCCCTGCTTCATCATTCAATATCTTTTCTATATTTTTCCCAATCATTATTATTATTCTAATTATTTTTTAAAACAGTCAATCACTATTTCTCACTTTGCTTGTAAAAAGACTTTACCCATCATGAAATACTTCTCAGACCAATCCAGTTGAGAATACTATACATGTCATCATGAACAGGTAATAAGCCATATCTGTTTCTCACTA
>NW_006159795.1:2986934-2987933 GCF_000334495.1 Tupaia belangeri chinensis
GATAGTCGGTATATACTGAGTGGATACATACAATATCTTTCTTTCATAGCCTGGCTTACTTCACTCAGCAATAGATCCTCCATATCTGACCACTTTCTATCAAATGTCAGGTTCTTGTTACTTTTTATGGCTGAGTAGTATTCCATAGCATATATATACCACACTTTTCCAATCCATTCATCAGATTTTGGCCATTTAGGTTGGTTCCATGTCTTGGCAATTGTGAATAATGCTGCAATAAACATTGATGTGCAAGCACTTTTCTGACTGAACATTCCGGGTTTGAAAATCTTACAGTGTCATTTCTTCTAAATTCTTTTGGTCAAGGCCATCACATGAAGTCTGGTCAGATTTAAGGGGAGAAGACAGATGTTTCCTACACAATGCAAATTATGGCACCATTACACTCAAGAACAGCAATGGGCTCTGCTATGGTAGTGTACACTGCTAGGATACAGTGCTCTCCAGAACTATAGGCAGCCCAGGTTTGAGTTCAGTTCTATCTAAATGCTGGACATAGTGGACCTGTAGTCTTAGTAACTCAAGAAACTGAGGTTAGCAGATCATAACATAGTGAAAACCTGTTTTAAAAAGCATATGGAATGGGACCTGCAGATGGCATAATAGCTACATCACTAAACATTGACTACCCACGTAGTCGACTATGGTTTGAGTCCCAGAGCTGGTGGCTTAAAACTCATGCTGGGCATGTACACATGTGTGCCCAAAATCCCAAGAGGAGAGTGGAGGAGAAGGGATTGTGGCATGGACATTCCCCCTGGGGGATGATTTCTCTCTTTCTGTCTTTCTGTCTCTCTCTGCCTCTCCAAAGAGTGTACATGCCCTACAGAAAAAAAAAAAATCTCTCTCTCTCAAAAAAAAAAAAAATGAAATGGATTTGCTGACCACCTTTGGAAATAGAATCTGCCTATACATACACTAGAAATAACTAAAATTGTGTATAACTTTTGCTTTTACTTCAATATATTTTTAAGGATT
>NW_006159795.1:2987969-3004089 GCF_000334495.1 Tupaia belangeri chinensis
CCCGGCGTTCAGCTGCCTCTCCAGGGCCGGTGTGTGGCCTTTGGACCAGTAAGCTGAAGCGGAAAACAAGGTTTGAGAACTTGCAACTTGAGAAGATGATGGTTGCCAGCCCTGCATTGCCTCAGGGAAGAACAGGAACTACTCTACCATTCTTGAGGAAGCCAGACATCCGAGAATTTCTCTGCCTATGGGCAGTGAGAAGATGATGGTTACCAGCCCTACATTGCCTCAGGGAAGAACAGGAACTACTCTACCATTCTTGAGGAAGCCAGATACCCGAGGATAGCTCACGCTGTAGAGCCCCCCCGGCACCATTCCTACAATGGCGGATCTGCGCGAGACCCACCCTTGATCCAACATTGAATGGAATCTATGATCCTTATTGTTGAAAACTTTAAACTTGTGGCCCTTCTCCCTTTACTTGCAGGTATCACATTTTCAATGGTTCCCCTGGAAGACAACTGTATATAGCAGAGATAGTGTAATGGGAGAGGGGGAAAGGGCAGAGGGTCAAAGATAGGATAAAAAACATATATGTATGTATACATTGTATGAAAGTAGAAATGGAATATTATTGATGATAACATGCTTGATTAAGTCACTATGTAGTTTGTCCTAGATGGGAAACAACATTTAGAATGTTGTGATGATGCTCAGGGAATGAGTGTTAGGTAATATAATATTTAAAAAAAAAAAAAGTTGCAGGAGGAAAAAAAATATATATATATTTTTAAGGGTTGACAATGATAAATCTGCATGAAGGCAAAGGAATGGACAGTGTAAAGACTGGAAATTTGGGGTTGTTGTCAATATAACTTAATTTGCCAGTACTGTGGTCTGAAGTATAAGGGCTTTCTAGCTCAAGGATAAACCCCAGAATTGTACAATTGCTGTAATAGATTCATTCACTAGGGCGTATCTAGCACATTCCTTTGACTCCAGACAAAACCAAATTTAACACATTCCAAGGAGATCTATTTTTTTAATCACCCTGGCCAGAATGTATCCTTATAAGGAAACTTTTTAATGGCATTTCTTCTTTGTGTATTTCAGGTTCTTTCAAAGAATCAGAACCTTTAAAACTTTAAAAAATGTTACCAGTGTTGCCATTTCACTCATCAAATTTCATGGCATTACTAAAACTTAGTTCTGAATCTGAAATATGCAAACAAGTTCTTTTAAACTCCATGGATTAAAATATGTGCTTTGAGCAAAAATATAATTTTTTATTCTCTTAAATGTTTTTCTTTCATTCTCAGAAAAATCTTAACATTAAGTATCCTAGGATTTACTAATTACAGAACTACAGTAATAATCTAGGCTGTTTTAATAGAATAATCTTACATTAAAGAATATTTAAAAAGTCTTTATTAGTATGCAATACATAAAATCAGATCAAAGCGAAGATGCTCAGGTTTATGTTACTTTCCCCTAGATCTTAACTTTAATCTCTGTGGTCTGGCGTGACACTCAACTGCCTCTCCTCCGACCCTCCTTCCCTCCTGCAATCCCCCAGGATTTAGGGCTTTGCAGATCCTACTTTGAAAATCACTGGTTACTCAGAATTCTGAGCAAATTGGTAAGAATGATTAGAAAGAGGCATTTGAAGCACTCTCAGCATATAATTATCATCACTGTCATTATAATTATCGTCTTGAGAAAACACTAAAAACTAAATGTTTCTAAGCAGTCTGTGCAAGGTTGAGCATAGAGTGAGCTGAACAGTCACTTCATTGTAAGAAAGAGAACCTAGGGGTTCCTCCCTACCCCATATGGACTCCCCTTCAAGCAAAGGGACTTGTCCCACATCAAGCTGCCTGCTGCTTCAGGGCTTAATGACCAGGACCTGTGGCTCATCCCCTCCCCCACTAACCTTTAGACTCTCAAGTTTGTTTTATGGGACTCTGAGATAAACTTGTGCCCCTCCCTGCCCCATCCAGACACCCATTCAAATCAAGGACCTTGCCAGATGTCAGGATGCCTGCGGCTGCAGGGTTTTGAACTCCCAGGACTTTGGTGTTTTAGATAGCACATGTTGCGCACCTTTCACTTTCTTCTTTGTTACTGAGTTGAAGCTCAGCAGCTCAGTTTCAGGTGCACCTGTTCTTTAGGAACAGGGAGGGCTTTGGGTGACCCAGGACCAGTGACAATAGTGCAGGGTGCTGGTGAGCAACAGAGAGGCAGAGCAGAAGAGAGATTGCCTATTTCCTATTCCTGCACACCTTTGAATGCTCAGAGATACCTTGAATAATTTAGAAAGGAACATATAGATCACCAGGTGACTAGGAACAATCTCAGAGGCACAAGAAATATGAGCAAGCAACAAAATGTCTCTTCCCAAAGGGAAAACATCAGTTCTGCATCACCCAGAGACAACACAATGGTATTTGTGGAAATGTTGGATAAACAATTCAGAATATTTGTATTGACCAAACTAAATGAGATGCAAGAGAAAAGAGACAATCAGCTCCAGGAGATGAGGAAGTCCTTTCATGATTTGAAGGAAGAAATAGACACCATAAAAAAAGAATCAAACGAAATTGGTAGTGATAAAGAATATGATACAGGAAATTAAAACCTCCCTTGAAAGTATTAAAAGTAGATTAGATCACACAAAAGATTGAATCTTGAATGTAGAAGACGTAGAAAAAAAAGTATAAAAGAGACTGAGAAAACAACCATGAAAAAAGAGGATAATATATGAGAAATACTGGATACCATCAAGTGCCCAAACATTTGGATAATTGGTATCCCAGAAGAGAAAGAAAATAATAAGTGCATTGATAATTTATTCCACGAAATCCTGGAAAAAAACTTTTCAAACCTAGAGAGGCATTCAGATATCCAGACCCAAGAAATACATAGGATCCCAAACAGAATCAATCCAAGAAAAACTTCTGCAAGGCATGCCATAGCTAGATTGGTCAAAACCACAGAGAAAGACAAGATACTAAAATTGATAAGAGGGAGATGTCAAGTTACTTACAAAGGTTATCCCATCAGGCTAACATTGGACTTCTTGTCAGAAACAATACAGGCAAGGAACAAATGGGGAAATACAGTCAAAGTATTAAATGAAAAACAATTTCAACCAAGAATACTATACCCCCCCAAAAAAATACTATTCCCTTTATATGGGGAAAAAAAAGATAAAAACATTCTCAGATAAGCAAAACCTGAAAGAATTGACCAACTCCAGATCAGCTCTTTAAGAGGTTCTGAAGGGAGTGCTATAAAAACTAAAAAGTCTGATGGATAGTTATAAGAGAAGAAAAAACAACCAAGAAAATGGCTTACTTAATGATAGGAACATGTCCAGAAATACCAATAATAACATTGAATGTTAATGGATTAAATTCTCCAATAAAGAGACACAGATTGCTGTGTGGAAAACAAAACAAAACAAAAACCTATCTGTTAGCTACCAGAAATGCACCTTGTAGATAAAGACATACATAGACTAAAAGTGAAGGGCTAGAAAAAGATATTCCAAGCAAATGGAACTCAAAAAAGGGTTGGAGTTGCGATACTGATTTCAGACAAAGTAGACTTAAAGACAAAGACTGTGAGAAGAGACCAACAAGGGCATTATATAGTAATAAGTGGGCTAATTCATCAAGAAGACATAACACTTATAAATATCTATGCACCCAACTCAGGAGCACCAAAATATGTGATGGAAAGACTGCTGGAGCTAAAAGGAGAGATAGGGTGCAACACTATAATTGTTGGGGATCTCAACACCCCATTATCTCCTTTAAACTGATCTAGACCAAAAATAAGCAGAGAGATACAGGACTTAAATGATATTATAAATCAAATGAGTTTGACAGACATCTATAGAACTTTCCACCCTAAGATGACAAAATATATATATTTCTCACCCCAGGATGGAACCTTTTCAAAGATTGATGTATGATAGGTCACAAATCAAGCCTTTACAGATTCAAGTGCATAGAAATTGTATCCAGCATCTTCTCTGACTATGATGGAATTAAACTTGATATTAATTTCAAAAAACATCCTCAAAAATACACAGACACATGGAAACTAAACAGCCTACTTCTGAATGACTTTTTCACTACTTTTTCATTACTGAATAAATTAAGTCTGAAATCAAATGATAATGAGTGCACAAGTTTCCATAATCTATAGGACACAGCAAAAGCAATCACAAGAGGAAAATTCATAGCAATTAGTGTGCATAAGAAAAAGATGGAAAGGTGGCAAACACTCAACCTAACATCATTCCTCAGAGAACTGGAAAAACAACAAAAATGCCAATGCAATCAGAAAAGAGAATAATATAAAAGTTATTCGAATAGGCAAAGAAGATTTGAAAATATCTTTATTTGCAGATGACATGGTATACTTAGAAGACCTAAAGGTTTCCATGAAATAAACTTCCCAATGTCGAGACCAGCAGTTAGTGTAATGGCTATGTCACTGGACTCCCATGTAGTTGACCGCAGTTCAAATCCCGGACCTGGTGGCTTAAACTCACACCAGGAGTGTGTGTATGCGTGCCCAAGATCCTGGGAAGAGAATGGAGGAGAAGGGATTGTGGCGTGGCAATCCCCCTGGTGGGGGGGAGGTGATTTCTTGCTTTCTGTCTCTCTGTCTCTCTCTGTCTTTCTGGCAAGCACACACACCCAATAGAAAAAAAACTCTCAAAAAAACCAAACAAACAAACAAAAAATTTCTCAATGTGTAATTAATGAATACAGTAAAGTAGTAAAGTATTAGGACACAAAATCAATATCCAAAAATCTATAGCATTTCTATATACAAACAAGGTGAACGAAGTAGAGCTGAAGAAAGGAATTCCTCTTACTGTAGCCACAAAAATGTACAAGATTCCTAGGGACAAACCTAACTAAGGAAGTGTAAAACCTTTAAAAAGAAAACTATAAAAATTTTGAAGACAGAATGGAATGGAGGGGGGTGATTAGGGAAGAGTATAGAAAAGGATAGCACAGGAACAAATAGAGAGGCATGACATTTATGGGACACAGAAATTGTTAATTATCTGTTGATGATAACATGTCTAACTGGTATGAATTGGATTAAACTGGTCTGAACCAGTCTTAGCCAGACCAACTGGATTTAACTGGTCTGAACTGGATCAAACTGGTCTGAACCAGTCTGAACTGATTCTGTCTGAGCCAGATGGAACCTGTATGAACTGGATCAAATTAGATTGAACCAGTTTTAACCTGATCAAAGTGGATCGAAACTGTCTGAACCTGATTGAACTAATCTGGACTGGATTGAACCACTCTAAACTGGATTGAAATGGTCTGAACCAGATTGAACTGGTATAAACAGGATTAAACCCAATCAAAACTGTCTGAACAGGTCTGAACTGGATTGAACCAATCTGAACTGGTCTGAACCTGTCTGAACCAGACTAAAATGGTCTAAATTGGTCCAAGCAGGATTGAACTGGTCTGAACTGTTCTGAGCCAGATTGAACTGGTCTGAACTGATCTTAACCAGTCTGAACTGAAATGGCCTGAACTGGTCTGAACCGTATTGAAACTGCGTTAACCAAACTGAAATGGTCTGAAACGGATTATGTGCAATCGAACAGGTATGAACTGGTTTGAACCAGTCTGAACCAAATTGAACCAGTCTAGTCAGTTCTGAACTGGTCTGAACCAAATCAAAATGGTCTGAACTGGTCTGAACTGATCTGAACTGGTGTGAACCAATCTGAACTGGTCTGAACTGGACTGAATCAGTCCAAACTGGTTTGAACTGGATTAAACCAGCCCAAACTGGTATAAACTGTATTGAACCAGTCTGAACTGGTCTGAGCCAGATTGAACTGATCTGAACTGGACTGAACTGGATTGAACCAGTTAGAAAGGTATTTAACTGGTCTGAACTGGTCTGATCTGGTATAAACCAGCCTGAGCCAGATTTAACCAGTCTGAACTGGTATGAAACAGTCTAAACAGAATTGAACTGGTCTGAACCGATCGAACCAGTCTGAACTGGTCTGAACTAGATTGAACCAATCTGAACTGGATTGAAGCAGTCCAAATTTGTCAGAATCATATTGAATTGGTCTGAACTAATCTGAAATGGTTTGAACTAGTCTGAACTGGATTGAACTGGTCTGAACCAGGTTGAACTGGTCTGAACCTGTCTGAACTTGTCTGAACCAGATCGAACTTGTCCAAACTGGTCTGAACCGGATTGAACCAGATCGAACCAGTCTGAACTGCTCTGAATCTGCTCAAACCAGTCTGAACTGGTCTGGACCAGTCTGACCTGGGTTGAACCAGTCTGGACTTGTCTGAACTGATTGAACTGGTCTGAACCGGTCTGAACCAGGGTCCAAATCAGATCAAGCCAGTCTGAACCTGTTTGAACTGAACTGAACTGGTTTGAACCATTCTTTACTGGTCTGAACTTGACTGAACTGGTGTGAACCACGTTGAACAAGTCTGAACCAGTATGAACTAGATTGATCTGGTCTGAACTAGTCTGAACCAGATCAAACTGGTCTGAGCTGGACTGAACTGGTCTGAACCGTATTGAACTATTCTGAACCAGTCTGAACTGGTCTGAACCAAACTGAACCAGTCTGAACAGATCTTAAACAGTCCAAACTGGTCTAACTTGAATTGAACTTGTTTTAACTGATCTGATTCATTCTAAACTGGTCTGAACCAGTCTAAACTGGTTTGAACTAGTCTAAACTGGATCAAATCGATCTGAACCAGTCTGAAATGGATCTAACTGCTCTGAACCAGTCTGAACTGGTTGGAACTGGCCTGAACTGTTCTGAACTGCAGCAAACTGGTCTGAACTGTTTTGAACTGGCCAGTTATGGCTATTTTTGACTGGTTCTGACTGGTTCAAACCTGTTCTGGCAGGATTTGACCTGTTATGTCTGGTTCGGACTGGTTCTGGCCAGTTCTGACTGGTTCAAATTTTTTAAATTTTTCAATCAAGTTTTGACTGGCTCTAAACAATTCTGGATGGTTTAAACCAGTTCTGTCATGTTTAGACAGGTTCTGGCCCACTAAAAGTGGTTATGACTGATTCTGGATGGTTCAGACTGGCTAAAACTGGTTCTGGCCTGTCCAGATCAATTATGGCTGGTTCAGACTGGTTCTGGCCAGCTCAAACTAGTTCTGCCACATGCTGGCTCCATGTCACACTTTTTACATTTGTCATTTTTGACATGTGTCTTGTCTTTTACATGTGTGCAACACGTGTTGCTTTTGACACGTTGCAACGTGTGTCCCTTTGACGCACATGTTGGTTTTGTGATATATAAAAATAAGAATCAATAAAACACTTCAGATACAGATAGATAGATAGATAGATAGATAGATGGATGATAGATATTTAGATAGATAAAAGAGAATCTAGGCAACCAAGATGCAGAAAACACAGCACAGGATGAAATACTTTCCAAATTCATAGAGAGTCACTATTTTTTATTCGTTTTATCTTGATAAAGTACTTAATTTCCCCCTCTCAATAGTTTTGAAGGAAGGGAATAGGTTTAGGAATTTCTGACTGCCTGCTATAGTTTGAATATAGTTCACTTGTCGAGCCATTGTACTTGGATTAAAAGGGCAAAAACTTAATCCAATCATGATGTTGAAGGGCAGGGTTTGGGAGAGGAGATTAGTATTAAAGTCTTTAGGGTCAGACTCCTAAAATTGACTCCTGGTGTGTTAATAAGGAGAGGGAATGTTCCAGATAGAGACACCTGAGACATACATCATTTCCCTACCCTTGCAATTCATTCCCCCAGAGGTGACCCCTGGCCCTGGAACCTCCAAACTGTTACCTGCAGAAATGCCTGTCCTCTTACCCATACTCAGGTCTTTTTTGTTATAAATAACAGAGTAGATTAGAGCAATCCCCATCTATTACAAATCCAAGAGAAAGACGGGGCAGGAGGAGCTGATTGAGACTTTCTTATTTAAGCACCAGTTAGTTACCCCTCCAAAGATAGTTGAGTAATTCCTCACTGAGGTCTGCCAACTTTGGTATAATTATGGTCTCTCTGGTTTAGTAGGTCTGAGGTGGAGACAACATTCTACACTTCCATCATGCCCTCAGATAATGTCCATGAAAGACACTTGAGGAGAGTGTAAGGAAACATTTTTATTGTATTAGGATGCACACATTTACCAGGTTATATCTGTCTTCATAAGAAAGACGACACCTGGGAGCATCTAGCTCATCAACTGGAAGTAATGAAAAATTCTATCTACTTCCCAATTCCTGACAGTAGCTAGATGAGGCTATTTGTTATTTTACTTCCCAATTTCTTGCAGAAGGTAGATGAGGCCATTTCTTACACTAGTAATGTAACAGAAAATCTTTTGTATGTGTGAATTTTTGCTCAGAAAAGTACATCATAATGCATTTATGCATGCAAAAACATAAAAATAACTTCAACTTTCCTGATGACTCAATATATACAATATATACAAATTATATATCTCTCTATATATAACACATGAATATATATATAAAAGTATTCTATTTATTTATTTATTTATTTATTTTTGGAGAGGTTTTTGTGCTCACCAGACAGACAGAGAAAGAGAGACAGAAAGTGAGAAATCCTGTCCCCCACCCAGAGGGGATGGCCATGCTGCAGTCCCTTCCCATCCATCCTCCTCTTGGGATCCTGGGCATGCATGCACACGTGCCTGGTATGAGTTTTAAGCCACCGGGTCTGGGACTCAAACCACGGTTGACTACATGGAAGTCAGCGACATAGCCATTATGCTAACTGCTGGTCCCTATATAAAGTATTTTTATCCAACAAAAATATACTCTTTCTTTTTATTATATGAAACATCCTCAAAAAATTCATGAAAATATATATTATGAAAAAACTACTTGAACTTAAAATTTTTTTGCACCAAAATAAACTCGTTCTTTAATTCTATCTTTTCTATGACCTTGTTAATGTTCTTCCATATCATATAGATTGCAAGTAATATATTATGTGAAAATATTATGTGAGAATGCCAAAATTATAGAAAACTTTGTTGCTAGACTAATGTACTAATGCTGAACAAGGTTCACATTAAATTTTGAAAAGAAAGACAATACAATGACATAACTTTAGTCCATTCATTCATTAAGTTGACAAGCATTTTCTGAACATACTTTATATCTGAGACATTGGAAGAGAAACAGAATATCCCCCACTAGGGGTGGAGATAGGGCTTAGAATTTGGTGCAAGAGACAAAAACAAATTTCTAAGCAACGCAGCAACTTCGATACCAGGTATCTTTGCTGAAGTTCTTTTTCTGTGTTGAAGGAAGAATCTTGACTCATTCTCAAGCTTGAGAAGACATTTAAGTTCACAAACACATTACTGAAACTGTCAACAAAACAGGTGCAAAATGAGAAGGAATTCTCATTCTGGTAAGCATACGACTTCAACAGATGGCTCCTGTCTTCTAAGAAGAGAATGTCTAACAGTGAGGAGTCAGAGCTTCTGTTTTGTTAAATAGCTTGAGTGAATGAAATGAAACCACCAACTTTTGACAACTTGCCAAATTGAATCTCCTGTGAAAACTAACTTTTGTTTTTATAAGGTGAATACATTTTTGTCTTTTTCTGGGGTCCTTTACTCAGTATGTGAATTTGGACAGTGGACATAAGCTAAGTCCTTTCTCTCCTGGGTAAGGAATATATTCCATGAAAATTTTTGAAAGTAATTATAGATCTTATCCACATAATACATCTTTCATCTAAGGAGTTCTGGTAAGTTTTAATCTCTGTTTAGTTTTCTCAGTTCAATGTACTGCCTACAGAATGATTGTGAGAAGAAAAATAGTAACAAAATAATCATAACTGATAAATTAATTTTTCTGTCTACATAATGAACAGTATCCCTTTAAAGACATTCTTTCAATGAGCCAAACCAAGAATACCATGCCAATTTTTAAATGAATAAGTTTTATTGGGGGGAATTAGAAATCAACATTGTTTCAAACCAGTTTAGACTGGTTATGACTGAATCAAGCTGGTTCAAGTTGGTTCAGGTCAGTTCAAACTGATCCAGAGCAGTACTGGCTGGTTTAGACCGGTTATCACTAGTTCAAACTGCTTCTGACTGGTTCAAGCCTATTCAAACTGGTTTAGACTGGTTCAAACTGGTTCTGGCCAGCTGAGGCTGATTCAAACCAGTTTAGACTGGTTCAGGCTGGTTCACGCTGGTTCAGACCAGTTTAAACTGGTTCTGACTGGTTCTGGCTTATTCAAACTGGTTCTGGCTGGTTCAAACTGGTTCTGGTCAGTTCAAACTGATTCAGACTGGTTCAGACCGGTTATGACCAGCTCAAACTGGTTAAAACTGGTTCAGGCCAGTTGAAACTGGTTTGAACCGGTTCAGACTGGTTCAAACTGATTTGGACTGGTTCAAACTGGCTCAAACCGGTTCAAACAGATTCAGATAGGTTCAAACCTTCTCAGACCGGTTCTGGCTCGTTCAAAATGGTTCAGACCGGTTCTGACTGGTTCAAACCTGTTCAGACCAATTTAAACTGGTTCAGATCGGTTCTGGCTTATTTCAAGCCGGTTCAGACTGGTTCTGACTGATTCAGACCGGCTCAGGCCGGTTCACACTGGTTCAAACTGTCTCAGACCAGATCTGGCTGGTTCAAACTGGTTAAGACCGGTTCAGGCTGCTTCAAACCAGTTCAGACCGGTTCAAGCTGGTTCAGACCAGTTTGTACTGGTTCAAGCCGGTTCAGACTGATTGGACTGTTTCAGACCGGTTCAAACTGGTACGAATTGGTTCAAACTGGTTTGGACCTGTTCAGAACTGCTGAAACTGGCTCAGACCAGTTCTAGCTGGTTCTAACTGGTTCTGGCTGGTTCAAACCTGTTTAGAGTGGTTTAAACTGTTTCAGACTGGTTCTGGCTGGTTCAACCAGGTTCAGACCAATTTGGACAGGTTCAGACTGGCTCTGGCTGGTTCAAACCAGCTCAGACCGGTTCTGGCTGGTTAAAACCTGTTCAGAATGCTTTAAACTGGTTCAGACCAGTTCTTGTTGGTTCAAGCCAGTTCAGACTGATTCGGACTGGTTCAGACCAGTTCAGTCCGATTCAAACTGGTTCAGACCATTTCGGAACCATTAAAACCGGTTCAAACTTGTTCAGAATGGTTCTGGCTGCTCCAAACTGGTTCAGACTGGTTCAGACTGGTTCAGACCATTTCATACTGGTTCGGTTCAAACTGGTTTGGAATGGTTCTGACTTGTCCAAACCGGTTCAGACCTGTTCAAACTGGTTTGCACTGGTTCAAACCGGTTAAAACAGGTTCAGACCAGTTCTCCCTGGTTCAAACCGGTTCAGACCAATTGCGACAGGTACAAACCAATTCTGAATGGTTCAAGCTGGTTCAAATTGGTTCAGGCCAGTTCAAACTGGTTCTGACCGGTTCTGGTTGGTTGAAACAGATTCTGGCCAGTTTTGGCCAGTTCAAATTTGTTTGGACCTGTTTAAACAATTTCTGGCTGGTTAAGTCTGGTTCAAACTGGTTCAGGGTGTTTCAAACCAGTTCAGAACATTTATGGCCAGTTAAGATTGGTTCAGGCCAGTAATGGCATGTATGTCATTGCTAGACATGAGAATAACATGCAACTGACATTCTAGTGGCACATGGTTTGTAGACAGGTAACATGAAAGTGACATCGTGTAATTGGTATGTAGTAGGTATGTCATCCTTGACGTGAGAATAACAGGCTACTTACATATGAATGGCATGAGTCATGAGAAATACATGACACCTACATGCGAATGACACACGTATCATTGGCATGTCATTTATATGTCAGTAACATGCCACTAACATACTTGTGACATGTGTGTAGTTGGCATATCAATGATGACATGCCAACATGCCACTGACATGAGAATGAGATGTGTGTATATGTCATGTCAATTCGGCATGCGAATAACATGCTAACGACACGAGAATGACATGTGTGTAATTGGCATGTCGATCATAACATATGATCGACATGTTACTGACATGTGAATGGCGCACATGTCATTCTCATGTACTTGACATGTCAACATCGACATGTAAGTAACATGCTACTGCCATGAGAATGTCATGTGTGTTACATGTAATTGGCATGAGATTGGCACGTCAGTTTGATATACGAACGACATGCAACTGACTTGTGAGTGGCACACATGTCATTCTCACGTGCTTGACATGTCATTGTTGACATATGGGCAACCTGCTACTGGCACAGGAATGTCATATTTGTAACTGGCATGTAATCAGCATGTCGATTTACATGCAACCAACATGTTATTGACACATGAATGACACACATGCCCTCCCCATGCAATTGGCATGTCATTCTCGATATGTGAGTAACGTGCTGCTGACATGTACATGATGAGTGTGCAATTGGCATGTAGTTGACATATCATATTTGACGTGTGAACAACATGCTACTGGCATATGAGTAGCACATATGTTGTAGTCACATGGTTTGGAACAACATGATACTGACACATAAGTAGTATGTATATCATGGACATGTCGTTCTTGATGTGTGCGCAATAAATGAATGACATGTGAAATGGTTATAACCAGCCCAAAAACCAGTCTGTACTGGTCAAGACCATTTTGAGCTGGTTGCAACTGGTTTGAACTTGTCAAGACTACTCTGAACCAGCCAGAATCGATATGACTGGTTTGAATAATTCATAAATGACCAGAACTGGTCAGAGCTGGCCAGAACCAGTCTGAGTTGGTTCAAACAAGTCAGATCTGGTTTGGGCCAGGCAGAATCAGTTTGAACATGCTAGAACTAGTCTGAACCAGTCAGAAAAGGTTTGATTCAGCCAGAACCATTCTGAACCTGTGAGCACTAGTCTGAAACAACCAGAACCCATTTGAACCATCCAGAACTGGTTTGAGCTGGCGAGAACCAGTCCAAACTAGTTTGAACCAACCAGAACCAGTCTGAAACACCCAGAACTGGTCTCAACTGACCAGAACCGGTTTGAAACATCTTGAAACTATTTTAACTGGCCAGAACCAGTCTGAACTGGTTTGAAAAGGCCTGAATCAGCCTAAACCAGTTTGAACCACCAGAACCAATATGAACAGATTTGAAATGCCAGAACTGGTCTCTACCAATTTCAACCGGCCAGAACTGGTTTGAACCAGCCAGAACCAGCTTGAACCAGTCTGAAATGGCCAAAATTGGTCTGAACTAGTTTGAACTGTCCAGAATTGGTTTGAATTGGCCACAACTGGATTAAGTCTGTTTCAGCCCTCTAGTACTGGTGTGAACCAGTGTGAGCCTGTTTGAACTATTTTGAACTGTCCTGATCCAGTTTGACTTGGCCAGTTTTGACCAGGTCAGACTGGTCAAGGTTGGTTCAGGCTGGTTTTGATTGGCGCACAACATTTCAGGATGTTTCAGGCAAGTTCTAACTGGTTCAAATTGGTTCTGACTGATTCAAACTCAAACTGGCTCTGGCCTGCTGAAACCAGTTATCATAAGTTCAAAAATGTTATAGCCACTTCAAACTGGTTCAGACTGGTTTGGGCAGATTCAGAGTAGTTCAAACTGGTTCTTGCCAATTCAAACTAGTTCAAACCAGTTTTTGCTGATTTGAACCAGTTCTGGCTGTTTTAAACCTATTTGGAGCAGTTCTGGCTGGTTCAAACTAGTTCAAACCATTTTTTTCTGGTTCAAACTGGTTCCGGCTGGTTTAAACCTGTTCAGACCATTTCTCACTGGTTTAAACCAGTTCAGACTGGTTCAGACTGGTTCTGTCTGGCTCAAAACATTTCAGACTGGTTCTAGCTGGCTCAAACTGATTCTGGCCTGTTCGAAGCAGTCCAGACTGGTTCAAACCAGTTCAGACTGGTTCAAACATTTTCAGACTGGTTCTGGCTGGTTTGCACTATTTTAAACCAATTATAAATGTTTCTGGCTGGTTCAGACCAGTTCTAGGCAGTTCACACTAGTTCAAACCAGTTCTGGCCTGTTAAAACTTGTTCAGTTTGGCTCTGGCCTGTTCAAACCAGATGTGACCGGTTTGGACCCGTTCAAACCAGTTAAGTCTGGTTCTGGCCAGTTCACACTAGTTCAAACTTGTTCAGACTAGTGCTGGCTATTTCAAATTGGTTCAAACTGGGAACCAGCAGTTAGCGTAATGGCTATGTCACTGGACTCCCACATAGTTGACCGCGGTTCGCGTCCCGGACCTGGTGGCTTAAAACTCATGCCAGGCACGTGTGCATGCGTGCCCAAGATCCTGAGAGGAGAATGGAGGAGAAGGGATTGAGGCGTGACCATCCCCTCTGGGGGGTGATTTCTCGCTTTCTGTCTCTAATGTCTATCTCTGTCTGTCTGGCGAGCACACGCACCCTATAGCAAAAACCTCCAAAAAAAACCAAAAAAACCCCAAAAAAACAAAAAACAAATTGGTTCAAATCAGTTGTGACCAGTTCAGTTCAAACTGGTTTGCTCCTGTTATGGCTAGTAATAGGATGCATGTCTTTGCTATGTAGTTAGCATGTCATTCTGGATATGAATATAACATGCTACTGACATATGAATGGCATGTGTCACAGGTATGTAACATGCTACTGACACATGTGTTGCTGTCATGTCACTCTTGACATGAGAATATGTCACTGATATGGGAGTGATATGTGTGCTGTTGAAATGTCACTCTGGACATGGGAAAAATATGCTTCTGACATGAATGACGTGTGCGTTATTGTCATGTAGTTGCATGTTATTCTTGACATGTGAATAACATGGCATCGACATTGTGGGAACATACATGTTGTATGAACAAAACATGTCACCTACATGTGAGTGGAATGCATGCCACTGGTATGTAGCTGATATGTCGCTTGTGACATGCTATTGACATGTGAAGTAACATGCATGTCATAGCCATGTAGTTCTAATGTTCTTCTTGACATATGAGTAACTTGTGAATGATGTGTGAAACAGTCATAACCAGCCATAAGCTGTTTGAGCCAGTACATACCAGTCTGAACTGGCCATAACCATTTTGAGCCAGTTTTAATTAGTTTGGGCCAGCAAAGACAGCTCTGAACTAGCCTGAACCAGTCTTAACCAGGTTGAAAAAGTCAGAAACATTTAAATCCAGTTTGAGTCAGCCAGAACCAGTTTGAGCCAGCCAGAACTGGTATGAACCAGCTGTAACCAGTTTGAGCCAGCCAGAACCATTTTGAAGCCACTTGTACTGATCTGAACTGGCCAGAACTCATCTGAACAATCCAAAACTGGTTTGAGTCGGTAAGAACCAATCTGAACTGGTTTCAACCAACCAGAACTGATCTTAACCAACTGGTCTGAACTAACCAGAACAAGTCTGAGCCAGCCAGAACCAATTTGAACAAATTTTAACTGACCAAATCGGTTCAAACTGGTTCAACCCGGTCCAGTACCAGTTCAAACTAGTGCATCAAGCCATTTCAAATTGGTTCTAACTAGTTCTGGCTGGTCCAAATTGGTTCTGGCCAGAACCAATTTGAGTCAGTTTGAACCAGCCAGAACCAGCTTGAATCAGCCAGAACCTGTTTGAACCAGCCAGAATCGGTTTGAGCCAACCAGAACTGGTTTGAACTGGTTTAAACCAGTTTCATCTGGCCAGAATCAATTTGAAATAGTTAAAACCGGTTTAAACTAGTTTGAACTGGCCATAGCTGGTGTGCTGGCTAGAACTGGTTTGAACCAGTTTTAGCCAATTTGACCCATTTTGAACTAGTTAGAACTGGTTTGGGCTGGCCAGAATCGATTTGATCAATTTGATGCAGTTTAGCCAGAACTGGTTCCATGCAAATGTCATGTAGTTGCCATGAATTTGACATGTCATTCTGGACATGGGAATGATATGCTTCCAACAAAATTCTCAATGTTGCAGTGGGAAAACCAGGAAAATGATCTCATACAGCAATGCGCTATATGGCCTTGTGTAACTTATTGAGACCAGAGTTACCACATCTATAAAATGAGCTAGCTTGGCCAAAGGTCAAAGAACTATTGCCCCCAATCTCACCCCATCTTCTTAAAATCTCTGGGTCTTTATATATATATATATATA
>NW_006159795.1:3008538-3042346 GCF_000334495.1 Tupaia belangeri chinensis
GTCTACAAGGACTGGCTGCCCTTTACAGGGTGTCTGGTGCTTGTATTTCTAGGCACTGTCCTTTGGACAGATAGAAATATCCATGAACATGCTTCAGAAAAGTCAGAATGCTAGAGATGAACAGAAGTTGTTAGATGTAGGTGCTTGGGCTTGATAGCAGCCACAGTGGGGATACTGCAAAGAAGGTGTATGTCCAAGACCTTATGACCTAGGGAATAAAGACAGGATCAATCTGCCGGTGATTATAGACCTACTGTGTGTGTGGGGAGGACTTGGCAGCCTCTAAGGCATCACCACTCATTTTACTCAACAATTTAGTGCAGTCACTAAAAATGAGGATATGTATGAGCCTGGAGAGGTTATCTATCTATTTATCTATCATCTATCTATCTATCTATCTATCTATATGTATATGTATGAGTGTGGAGAGGTTATCTGTATATATATCTATATCTATATCTATATCTATATCTATATCTATATCTATATATCTGTATGCGCATGTATATATAGATAGATAGTTAGATAGATAAATAGATAGATAACCTCTACATATATATTAGCAGTTCCTTGAAGTATCCCTACTGTGGCTACTATCAAACCCAAGTACCCACATCTAACAACTTCCATACACACACACACACACACACACACACACACACACACACGTATATTTCATGAATCTGTGCTTTCTAATTTGTTAGTAAATCCTTTCTCTCCTGGGTGGGCAATAGATTCCATGAAAAATTTTGAAAGTAATTGTAAGTCTTCTCCACATAATAGCATCTTTCTTCTAAGGAGGTCTGGTCAGTTTTAATCATTGTTTAATTTTCTCAGTTCAATAACCAGAAGGTGTATATACTCTTCAGATCTACTGCCTACAGAATGATTATGGAATTCAGAAAGGAAGGAAGGAAAGAAAGAAGGAAAGGAAAGCCTTGACTCCTTAAGGTAGTCAAGTTTTTTATCATTTTTTTAAGAGCGATTTTATTTATTTTTTTAAGAGAAAATTTTTTGCTATCGGGTATGTGTAAGAGAGACAGAGAAAGGAAGGGAAAAATCACTTCCCCAGGGGACGGCCACACTGTAATCCCTTCTCTAGCCTCCTCTCAGGATCTTGGACACACAGGCACAACCACTGGGCATGAGTTCCATGCTGCCAGGTCTGGGATTTGAACTGCGGTTGACTATGTGGAAGTCCAGGAACGTAGCCAATATGCCTTTGCTAGTACCAGCAGTTGAGTTTTAAATAAGGCATACCTTCTGCTGAGCTGCAGCCTGGTGTCACGATGCAGGGCTTATTTTTGTCCTCTATTATCCCCTTAGTGGGTGCCATAGACACCCTCAGCCTATGCAGCATTCCCAAGTCCCCTCAGTTTGTAACCTCTCTGTTGGATTTATCCCCAGATTGGGAAAGTGACCATTTAACTCAAACTCTAGGTAGCTTGGTGAATGCTCTCAGGGGATCAGAGATTTCAGGCACTGTTAGATAGTCAATAAAAGAGAGTAGAGACAAACTGAAACTCAGTTAAGTTTGTAAAAGCTACTAACATGGCAAATCCGAGAGTGGAACTGAAGGGTGGAAGAGGTGTCATT
This sequence comes from Tupaia belangeri chinensis, assembly GCF_000334495.1. NCBI lineage: Eukaryota > Metazoa > Chordata > Mammalia > Scandentia > Tupaiidae > Tupaia > Tupaia belangeri. The sequence goes on from NW_006159795.1 coordinate 3,010,135, forward strand.
TCCCAAAGACGATTCTGTGGACTGGCACTACAAGTCAGTATCTTATTCAACTCAATCCTCTCTGGGTTACACAGTAAATAAGGAGTCAGAGAGCTTGGATAAATCCATCTAGTCAGTCTACTTCTGACTGATAATGACTTTTCAGGCTTTTCTTTCTTTCTTTTTCTTTCTTTTTCTCTTTCTTTCTTTTTCTCTTTCTTTTTCTCTTTCTTTCTTCTTTTCTTTCTTTCTTTCTTTTCTTTCTTTCTTTCTTTCTTTCTTCTTTCTTCTTTCTTTCTTTCTCTTTCTTTCAAGAGTGATTTTTACTATAGGGCACACATGCTTGCTGAAGATTCAGAGAGACAGAAAGTGAGAAATCACCTTTGGGCCAAAGGCCATGATACAATCCCTTCTCCATTCTTCTCTTGGGATTTTGGGCATGCATACGTATATGCCCAGTATGAGTTTCAAGCCAGCTGATGTGGGACTTGGACTGCAGTCGGTCACAAGGGAGTCCAGTGTCCTAACCACCACACACCCACTGGCCTACCTTCCAGCCTTTTCTTGTACTGTGGTTCTAGGATCTACTATAAACAATTAGGTAATGCATGGGATTTTTTTTTTTTTCTTTACTAGACTTGACTTAGCAACAGATTTACCTTCCTCCATGGTTCCTTCAGAAAAAAATATGTGTTTTTTTCCTTAGTTGCCAGAGAGCACATGTGTTTGCCAGAGAGAGAGGAAGACTGAGAGTGAGGAAGCCACTCCCATGGGACATGGTCATGCTACAATCTCTTCTCCTCAGTTTCTCCATCCTGTTGTTATTGGGGACATGCGTATATACTTGCCTAGTGTTTCTCAAGTTGCCACGGCTGGGATTTGAACCATGAATGGCCATGTGGGACCACACTTCTTAAACACTAGCATTCAGGGCTGGCCAAAAAGAGGGTACATTAAAGGAATCTATGATCAGAGAGCATGACCTCATCCTCTGCTTTTTTATGTATGGCCTGGACACTTTAAAAAATATATATATTCACTCTGCAAAAATTGACTTTTCTCTTTAGAAGTATCAAAAGACATAGTAAATAAAGCAATATTCATAGCAAATAAACCAGCCAAAGGTATCATCTACTTGCAGATTTCTTACATTAGGCCACTGTCTTTTCATGTGTCCAGGATGTTTACCTACACATATCACAACTGCAGAACTGGCCCTAAGATTGTGTTCCACACAGAGCAGTCTGGATGGGAACAGGGACCCCAGATACCAAGGGCAGAGAGAGGGCTCAGAGGCAGGATGCAGATGGGATGGAAAAACCTCATGGTCACTGCTTCTGAGTAATTACTTAAACATCTTAAATGGGCCATTTTGAATGTCTTCAGCAAGGTCATTAGCTTTGTATGGAGCAAAGGTTTATTTTTAATGTTTTGACGTAGCCCATGGAATGCTTTGTTCCTAATTTAGAGCTCTTGTCCTGAGAGTTTCAAGTCTTTAGCATCTGCTGCCACCCACCACGTGTTTCATTCATGGCCAAAATTCACTTGGAGTGAAGTCCCAAAGCCCAGCAGCTCTACGGGGAGCCAGCGAAGCCTGGGAGAGAAGTTATTTGGGGGATTATTTAGAAAGGAACCATCTTTGAGAACCAGCAGTTAGTGTAATGGCTATGTCGCTGGACTCCCACGTAGTCGACCGCGGTTCGCATCCCGGACCCTGTGGCTTAAAACTCACGCTGGGCGCGTGTGCGTGCGTGCCTAAGATCTCAAGAGGAGAAGGGAGGAGAAGGGATTGTGGCATGACCATCCCCCCTGGGGGGTGATTTCTCGCTTTCTGTCTCTATGTCTCTCTCTGTCTGTCTGGTGAGTGCACGCGCCCTATAGCAAAAAAACCTCTCCAAAAAAAAAAAAAGAAAGGAACCATCTTTTAAAGCCAACCTTTGGGGTTTGACAGATTGGATTAATTTCAGTAGTTATTTATTTCTTTCTCCTTCCATTATGGGTAGAATAAACTTCTTGGCTCTTCTGAGTTTTGGCTTGGCCATGTGACTTCCCCTGGCCATTCAAATATCAGCACATGTAAGACAAACACAGTCCTTAGTTGAATCTATGTGATGGGCCTGCTTCTTGCATGATAATGGTCTATCGTAAGAGGAGCTACAACTGGTAGACACTGTTTCTGATGCCTGTGTTTCAGTAAAAACATGGGGGAGAAAATCTGAATCTGAGGCTTAGGTTAGAAGTCTCATAAGCAGAAGCTGAATCATCCAGGTGAGTCTGGCCTAAATTAGTCAACCCTGAGATCTGTGATTGTGATATATGTGCCTGTTGTAAGTTTTTTGAATATTTGTTACATAGCATTATTATATCAAGAGCTGACTAATACACAGACTTAATGATTTGCATTTTTTTTTGCATCTGGGTAAATGTTTATGTAAACTAACATGTGAATTTAGAACACTGTCACACAAGGTCTAGAAAGGGAGCTTTAATCCTTTCAATCTAGAATCCTGAGATAAAAGAATGCTGTGATACAGTGACCTTCTAACAAAGATATCAGTTGCCCCAAAGTGAATTAAAATTAGAGGATGACTAACAGTGGCAGTAGGCTATCTAAATTTGTATGTATAAATCTATTATACTATTCAGAATTGTCCAGTTACCTCTACTGCAATAATACTATCAGTCAATAAGAACCTGATGGATATTAGAATGAAATATAATACTATATATGACTGTTTAGTATTTTTGTTCCATTGTTAAATCAGTGTTTTGTGTTCCTCCCTGAGATACTGGGAAAGACTTGATTGATAAGGATGCCTATTTTAATAGATTTTTGTTTGACTTCTGCTTTGAGAAAGTAAATGACAAACACACAAGGAAACAAAAATTACAAAAGCTCCCAATAAGAATTTTTTCTAAAAATATACTTTCAGGAGTGGCTTAAAGTAAGAACTCATCAGCTTGATTTTCTATCATTTCCAATTCATGATTTACAAACAAATTCCTTAGAAACTCAATAAATGTACAACTCCAGAAATGGACACAAATACACATATTGTGTTTATACAAAGGCAGTGCCTGTGAGAGTAATTCTGAATATGCGGGGATTAAAGAACTCATTGATAATCTGAGGAAAACCAGGAACTCGTGATTCAAAGAACATCACATACACAAAGGTATGTCAGAAAAGTTCACAGAATATGTAATTATTGTACAAGTTTATTTTGGTGCCAAAAGTTTTGAATTCCATGCATAGAGTTCTTATAAAATGCATGTTTCATGAACTTTTTGAAGACCTCTCATGTGTACTCTTTCACATAGTGAACTTGTTCATGCATTCTGCCCTCTCAGCATGCCATAAATATTGCTTTTATGTTTGAGGATTTTTCTACTTTATTAATCACCATATCCCCAGAGTATACATGAGAAAATAATTTCCTGTAGTTGCTGCTAAACACAAACATATAGCCTAGGACCAACTGTTCAAGTCTATATGCATGTTCTTGGAAGAAAGTGACATGCAGAAACAGCCACTGCACAGACACATCCTATCTAAGATGGAGGCAAGGCCATTGAGACCTCAGAGACTGCAGAGAGCAGAGGTTCTGATACACTGTGCTGTGCAGCTGCTGGTTCTCCCTGTAGCAGTCTGCACTGTAACTTTGGAGTTCTTCCTAGCTGTGTCACTTCCAAGTCTTATTTCCAGAGTATTTCAGAGCTACTGTGAGATATTTAATGCACTTCAACAAATGTCTACAACAGACAATTCTGACTGGTACACACATGAAAAACAGATTTTGCACATAATGCCAAAACTTTTTAAGATCTTGTGAAGACCATGTCTGGCTTAGCTCTCTTAGAATAAGAAGGTGCTCACATGTTATATTGTCATGTAGAGAGGTGAAAATCTGATGGAGAGGATCAGGATGTGGCCTGGTGATTAAGGCAGCTGGATCCCATGTGCTCCTCTGAGTGATTAAAATATCGGACCTGGTAGCTTGAGAACATAGTAAGCACAAGTGCAAAAATCTTAAAAGAAGGGAGAACTAGAAAAGAAATTGTGGCATGATCATTCCTCATGGGAGTGCTTTCTTATTTTTCTTCTCTCACCACCTCTCTCTGATTGCTCACATCCTTTGGCAAAATTAAAACAGAAACAAGCAAATGAACAAACAAAATAAGATGGAGAATGGAGTCATATAAGGTTTCTTGGTATGGAAGAACTGACAAAATCTTATAAGGAGAGAGAACTAGAGAAGGGATTGTGGCGTGACCATTGGTGTCCCTCATTGGGAGGATGGTAAAGTACAAAGTACACTGAAGCTTTTATCACAAGGATGCTTATTTTGGTAGATGTGTTTCTACTTTGAGAAGAAAATGACAAACACGAAAGAAAGCAAAAATCACAGAAAGCTCCCAATAAGGATTTTTAGAACCAATCTAAAAATACACCTTCAGGAGTGGCTTGAACTAAGAACTAAGAACATGTCAGCTCAATTTTCTACAATTTCCAGTACTGGAATTAAAAGGAAATTCCTTGGAGACTCAATAAATGTTCAATTTTACAAAAAGAAAATCAACTTTTATCATTAGGGACAATAGAAATGTATTGGGTTGTCTGGAAAGTCACAGTGCAGTTTTGCATAGAAAAATATATCATGATTTTCCCAGCAACCTAATAGGTTAAAGTGTTTGTGTGTGTGTGTGTGAGTGTGTGTGTGTGTGTGTGTGTGAGTGTGGGGTGGGGGTTCTATACAGTATATAAAATTAGAACTTGAAGGAACCTCATATTTAAGGCATAGAGAAAGTAAAGTGTTTTGTACAAGATCAGCAAGCTCATAGCAGAATATAAATGGGAATGAAATACTTCAGATTCCCAACTTGGTGTCCACTCTTTTAAAACACCGTCAAGAAGGCTTGCAATAAGATACTGCACCAGTTTGCTATTGTTAAATCACAAACCACCCAAATTTTAGCAACTAAAACCAAAAAACATTTATTAATGCTCACCAGCTTGCAGGTTGTCTGGGTACTTCCGAAGCTTTGGGTCCGTTCTGCCCCCTTAAGTGGACTCACTCATGTAACCACTGTCAGCTCCTGGCTGATAAGGTGGCTTCACTAATCTCTGTTGGACTCTACCAAACTTCTGGTGCATCTGCTAGGAATATAAGGTCAACTCTGCTTCCTAAGGTTTCTCAATGTCCAGCAGGATAGCTTAGGCCTGTTCTCATGATGTCATGGTTCCCAAAGACGGAGGCCCTATGTAGAAACTAAAATAACAGAGTATCTCAGTATTAGCCAATGCCTGTCACAAGGCCAGCCCACATCTAGGTAGAGAAATTATCTCTTGATGGCAGAATCTGCAAAGTCATATTACAAAAATACAGGGAGTCTATGAAGAATTAATGCTGTTTTTACAAACGATCTGCCACAGATTATTTATCCATTCAATCTTTACTTACTGTTTTTAAGTTTATTTCTTGCATGAGTCAAAAAAAAAAAAAAAAAAAAGCAGACCAGGAGACAGAGGTAGGTATCCCAACAAGGTCTTCATGCTATGATCCGCTCTCAGTGGTAGCTGGCTGGGATCATGGGCCTGTGTGTTCCCACTGTGCACAGGAAGGTCCCAGTACACGAATCTAAGACCTTTCTCTCGTGGATTCAGTTCCATTACTGCGGTACCACTGCCTGGCCCTCAGCCCTTGTTTATCATTCATTGCGCTTGACCCAGTGATACTATAAGCCTTAGGGATACCATAAAGAATAATAAGTGATTTTATATTTATTTCTTAGTAAAACATATCATGTAATAAAAGTATCTGTTTCTTTAAACAATTTGGTAGCTCAATGTTAAGATTTTATATTGCTGGGGGCTGGCAAGTAGTGTGGTGGTTAAAGGTGCTGGATTCCCACATAGTTGACCGCAGTTTGAGTCCTGGACCTGGCGGCTAGCTTTCTTATTTCCCCTTTCTAGAGCAAATTAAAAATAATAATAATAATAATAATAATAACAACTAATGTAATTAAATAAATAAATCTTTAAAAAAAGATTTTTCTGTTGTTGTTTAGAAAGCCATTAGTCCTCAAATTTATTTTAAATCACTATCCAAAAAGTCATTAGTCCTTAAATTCTATTAAAAAAATAAGTCATATAGAACTTTGAAGTAATTTAAGGTGCATAAATTAAAATTGGCTTTGGCGAGAATAATTGACTTCTCTGATATGCAGCCAACAGGGAACCGTCAGGCTAGATGAGTTTTTACACATCTCACAGAGAAATTGGAACTCTCAATGCTAAATTTAGCTTACAAGGATATCATACATACGTTTGACAACTTGAAGGTCTTTAGATTAGAGAGGGAGTTGAAACTATCTCTATCTGATAGTCTCCTATCTAATTGCTATTTCAGCTGAGATGTGTGAGTGAGGTTATGGAGAGTCCCCAAACAACAAATGAGCCCTTCAATTTTAGACTTTGGCTACTTTCCCCCGGAGATCGACAGTAACCTTTTTATATTACCCAAATTCAGAACCTGGTCTGGGTAGCATCAGATACATTCATCAGAAAAATAGTTAAAATCTTTCAAAATGTACCCAGTAGAAATGGATGAACTCTTCTGAGAGAACAACTGTAATGCCAGATAAAATATAAAATAAAATCTTTTCTTGAAAAGAATGAAGGAACAAGATAGCACATAATTACAAGCCAAAAATCTAAGGGAAACCTCAAGCCCAGAAACATCAAGAGCATGCTGAAATCCGTTCATCCTGGGAGTATTTCCCTATCCAGCCAAATTTGAACGTTAGTTTTAATGGCCTCACCAGATGAGAAAAACATAAGTCTAAAAATCCATCACACTAAAGAGCTTAACAGAAGGCACTTCGATTATTCAGTTGGTGTCCCAAAAGTTTCAAAATTAAGATAAAGGAAAAACAAAAGTATCCTAACACGGCCTTTATTATAAGGCCTGCAAAGAAAGTTTCTTTGATGCTTGGCTGGAAGAAAAATTGTCTTAAAGGGATTATATCTACAAACTGGCCTTACAAGAAATTTTGTCCTTAAAATGAGTCATCACAGGCTGGCTACATAGTACAGTGGTAAGGACGGAAGTAGGAATCCTGGCCCTGGAGACTTGAAAATATGGTAGTAGGGTGTGTGTGTGTGGTGTGTGGGTGTGTGTGCATGTGTGTGCAAGATCCTGATATGACGGAGAAATGGAGGAAAATGGATTGCAGTGTGGTCACATTCCGTTGAGAGGTACTTTCTGGCAAGCACACATCCCTCTGGCATAAAAAAAATTAAAAAGAAAAAAAAAAGAAAGAAAAAGAAAATAGCCAGACCATTTCCTAAACAACATAGCTTAGGGAAGAATAATAATTGAGAGAGAATTCCTCAGATAGGGTTTTGGGATGGATAGGCATAAAACACACCAGAGACCTGTGTGTGTGTGTGTGTGTGTGTGTGTGTGTATTTTTCTCTCTCTTTTTTCTTTAAGTTTTTGTCTTATGGTGTGTGTGCTCACTGGAGAGAGAGAGAGAGAGAGAGAGAGAGAGAAGGATGAGAAATCACCCCCCTGGGGGGGATGGCCACGCCACACTCCCTTGTCCTCTATTCTCTTCCCAGGATCTTGGGCATGCATGCACACATACTGGGCATGATTTACTGGGTCTGGGACTCAAATAGTGGTCATTCACCTGGGAGTCCAGCAACATAACCACTATGACATCTACTAGCCCCAGTGATCCATATTTTAAAATAAATATCACTCAACTTCAAAATAAGCAGTATTTAAATAGACATTTCTCCAAAGAAGATAATATATATAGTCAAGATACACAGCATCACTAGTTACTAGGGAAATGCAAGTCAAAAACACAATGAGGAATTTTGTGGTTTTGTCAATGTGTTTTGTCAACAAGGAGAGATGTTCATCTGTTGAAATATCCATTTTGTAAGACAAATAATAATGTGATTGAATGTATAAAAGAAAATGAAATAAAAATAAATTAATTAATTAAAAAACAAAAACAAACAAAAAAACACACAGTGAAGGAACAGCAGCTGGAGTAATGGCTATGTCGCTGGACTCCCATGTAGTTAACCACAGTTCAAGTCCTGGACCCAGTGGCTTAAAGTCACACCAGGCACGTGTGCATGCATGCCCAAGATCCTGAGAGGAGAATGGAGGAGAAGGGATTGCAGTGTGGCCATCCCCACCGGGGGGGTGATTTCTTTCTTTCTGTCTCTCTGTCTCTGTCTTTCTGGTGAGTGCACGTGCCCTCTAGCAAAAACCTCTCAAAACAAACAAACAAACAAACAAAAAACCACAATGAGTGGTTCATACCCACTTGGATATCAATGATCAAAAAGACAGAAAACAAGTATGAGTGAGACTATGGAAAGACTGCATGTTTTGTGCAATGGCTCCTGAGTTTCTCTTGGGGGCACAAAGAAGCTGGCTGGTACTCCTGGGAAGTGAGTTTTTTCTTTTTTTTTTTCTTTTACCAGTGTCTTAAATCTCTTATTTGGTGAATGGTTTCCCCTCCTCAGTCTCTAGATGTTTCATGCTTTGGGGTTGGTGCTGTCATTCAAAGACAGTGCATCTCCTGGGTGATCTGAACTTACTGTTACAGTGCTATTGACTCTAGTGCTGTCTAAGCAATACTGTAGCTTTGAGTTAATAATACTCTCGAGATATCAATTGTTTATTTTTCTCTACCTGAGCACTGATAGGTAGATGAGCAAATTAATTTATCCATCAGAAATGAAATAATTTATTGAGTAATGACATGACAGAAAGTGTAGGGGGTTACTTGTGAGACGTGACATCTGATATCAAAGGTGTTGGTGAAGGGTGTACTTAAGAGGGCCATTGTGTTGGAGTTGGCAGTGTGGATGAAAGCACGGGGGTTGGTGGATGGATTGCCTTGATGGCCACCATTGATCACCGCCCTGTGACTGCATCCTATTCCTTATAATATTGTAGTCCTTGTAGTCTTTAGAGTAAGCTTTGCAGCTCACTGTCAGCAGGTTAATGTGGTGGAAATATTGGTGTGGGGCTCTTAGTTTAGGCTTGAAGGGGCCTCGAACACTTTAGCGTGTTCTCTGGATTCTGCCTCTGACATGTGAGAAAGCCATAGTAAGTGTCTTGGGAAATGAGCAATCACATGAAGCAGTTAGCCCAGTGTTCCAACCAAGGCCCTAGACATGTGAAGACCCCCAGCCAGGATCAGCCACCAGCCCATGCCAAGCTCATAGCAGATGCATAGATCCACCCAGCTGAGATCAGCCACCCCACCAGGCAAGCAGAACATCCATAGACTTAGAACCAATATTAAGTGCTAGTAAACACTAAAGTTTGCTCTTGAAGAAGACTGATACAGATGCAGCAGGAGCACAGATGAAAGGACCTGACAGAAGCTTGAGTGGATTAGAGAAGGCTTCCTGGAGGAAGTGACATTTATACTATAAACTAAAAAATAAGAGTTAGCCAGAGAAAAGATGGACTGACGAAAATGTGTGTATATGGTATATATGTGTGTGTATGTGTCTGCGTTGGTGAAGATTTTATGAAAAAGAGAAGTAGAAAGGAAAGGCCTAAGGGGGCCAGCAGTTGGCTAAGGATTATGTTGCTGGACTCTTATGTAGTTGACTGTGGTTCAAGTCCCAGACCCGGTGACTTAAACTCACGCTAGGAACGTGTGCATGTGTGCCCAGGATCCTGAGAGGAGAATGGAGGTGAAGGGATTGTGGCATGGCCATCCCCCCTGGGGGGGGATGATTTCTCGCTTTCTGTCTCTCTCTGTCTTTCTGGTGAGAGTGCACACCCGATAGCAAAAATGAACAAAACAAAAACAACAAAACATCTCCACAAAACAAAACAAAACAAAACAAAAACAAAAACAAAAAACAAAGAAAAGAAAAGAAAAAAAAAGGCCTAAGAATAGAGGAAATAATAATTTAAAAAGTTCATGAGATGGGGGTCAGAAGGTGGCATAGTGGTTAAGGTGCTGGACTTACACATGGCCAACTACAGTCCAAGTCCTGGACCTGGTAGCTTGCTTTCTCACTTTCCCACTCTCTCCCTGGTGAGCACATATGTCTTATAGCAAAATAAAAATGTAATAATAAATAAAATGAAATAAATAATATTTTTTTAAATGGTCCATGAGGTGAGATGGTCCATAAGGCTGGAGCACAGTGTGTGAGAAATGTGGCATATGTGGTTTACCAAGAGATAAAACAAGATGGTTTTGTAGGGACCAAATTATGTCCGACCTTAAACATAAAGGGTTGTCACTTTTAAAATTTATTTCTTCCTGGGACCACCAGATGGCATAATAGTTAAGTTGCTGGACTAGCACATAGTCGGCTGCATTTCGAGTCCCAGGCCCAGTGGTTTAAACTCACGCCAGGCATGTGTGCATGTATGCCCCAAATCCTGAGAGAATGGAGGAGAAGGGATTGTAGCATGACCATTTCCACAGGGGGTAATTTCTCATTTTCTGTCTCTCTTTGTCTCTGTGGTGAGTGCATGTGCCCTAAAAAAAAAAAAAAAAAGGTGATTTCTTCCTGTGACCAGCAGATGGTGTAGCAGTTAAGGCACTGGACTCCCACATGGCTAACCATGGTTCAAGTGCTGGACCCAGCTACTTGAAACTCACACCTGGCGTGTGTGCATACATGCCCAGAATCTTAGGAGGATGGAGGAGAAGGGATTGCGGCGTGACCATCGCCCTGGGGGTGTAATTTCTCTCTCTCTTCGGTGAACACTCATACCCTATAGCAAAAACAACTCTCTAAAAAAATATTTCTTCCATGCAAGAGACAAAGAGTGAGACAGAGACACATGGAGAGACAGGAAACCCCAACAGTCTTTATTCCATTTCCCGGCAATCTCCATCTCAGTTGGCAGGCATCACAGTCACTCACAAACATGTCTGGAGGGCACAGGAAGGTCTCGTGACGTGAGCCCATGACCTTTCCCACGTGGGTACAAGTTGTGTGACCACTGTGCCAACACCTGGCACCCAACGGCTTTCAACTTTATCCTGAGAACAGCTGGGTGGGGTTGATTAAAGGCTTTGAATCCCTTTTTTGCTTTTGTAAACTACACCTGGGGAAATGGCTAAGTGATCTAGGACTACTTGGGAGAATGTAGGCAGGTGGGAAGGGACGGAGGCCTGAAACCAAGTAGTTAAACAGGGGAAAGAAAGTCAATGAATCTAAGGGCTACTGTGGGGGGTCAAAATTGACCCATCCTGGGGACCAGCAGGTGGCATGGTGGTTAAGACGCTGGACACTTCCACATGGCTGACCATGGTTCAAGTTTCGGGCCCTGTGGCTTGCTTTCTCACTTTCTCCCTCTCTCTGTGTGTGTATGTCTTTCTGGTGAAAAATAAATGAATGAACAAATAAAATTAAATAAGTAATTATTTAATAAAAAAAAAAAATTGACCCATCTTGGTAATTTCTTGGAAAGGAGGGTGAGCAAGAAGGAGCTGTTAAGGATGATGCCAATGTTTTGGCTTGGGCAATGGATTGATACTGGTTTCATTCACTGATGTGGAAAACAAATGAGATGGAGCAGCATTTATTTTTTTTTTTTTTTTTTCCCTCTTGTTGAAGCAGCTTTGAGGGTAACAAAAATTAGTTTGACACCTCCTGAATACTATAGTATTTTCCTAAGGTGGCCAGGCCTATACATTGATTCCGTCCCTATGTTCTTCAGTGAGAATAACACTGCTACCAAGGTGAGAAAGGATCTTGGTTACTTTGTCTTGAATCTGGGAGAGCACTTCTGACAGCACCCATAATTGATTCTGGCCTAAGTGATGTCTATACACATTCGGGACATGGTTATAAACGTGTTGAAAGAACCTGTCTGGCTGCCTCAGGAGACTTACTCTTAGACCCAACTATTATACTGTGAGAAAGTCCAGGTCAAGTGGGGAGGGTAGAGGTGGGTGTTCTAGTCCAGAGCCCCCACTAGTCTCTCAGCGGACATATCAGACCCCAGATATATGAGTGGGTCCCACCCCAGGCCTTCTTTTTTTTTTTTGGAGAGGTTTTTTTCACTATAGGGCGCGTGCACTCGCCAGACAGACAGGGACAGAGAGACAGAAAGGGAGAAATCACCCCCCAGGGGGGATGGTCATGCCACATACCCTCCTCCATTCTCCTCTTGGGATCTTGGGCAGGCACGCACACACGGCAGGAGTGAGTTTTAAGCCACCAGGTCCAGGACACGAACCGCGGTCGACCACGTGGGAGTCCAGCGACGTAGCCATTACGCTAACTGCTGGTTCCCACACCCCAGGCCTTTTAATCCTCCAGCTGAGGCCTCAGACACGGTGGAGTTAGAAACAGTCGTCTCTATTCTGTCCTGCCTGTATTTCTGACTTAAGAAAGCTGAGAAAGAGATAATTTTCATTATTAAAAGTCACTAGATTTTTGTAGATTTTGGAGTAATTTGTAACACAGGTATCGATAACATGCTATATTTTAGGGAGGGGGCTCTAGGGCATTTACATAGAACTCACACATATATTTCCTAAGGAAGCTGCAATCTCCTTTTTCTCTCCTTTATAAGAAAACTTATGGGGCTGGCAGGTGGCATGGTGGTTGGGGTTCTGGGCTCCCACATGGCTAACCATGATTTGAGTCCTGGACCTATCAGCTTGCTTTCTCTCTCTCTTTCTCTCTGGTCAAATTTAAAAATCATAATAAATAAAACTAAATAAAAATAATTCTAAAAAACAGAAAAAGAAAAATACCAAGTGCTCTGTCACTTCTTGTCATTTCTACCATGAGGGGGGAGGGTGTCTTCACAAAGTTCATGGAAAATGCACATTATGAAATGATGAATTTTTAAAAAATATAAGAATTTAGAAAATTGTTTGCACCAAAATGAACTCACCTTTTTATTCTATTTGCTCATGAACTTTTTGAGGTTCACAAAACAATAACCTCTCTCTGTTTGGCTTTCCTTAGCTTTGGCCAATGAAAGACGAAAGGGAGAAACGAAAGAGGATGGGAGGAAGAGAGAATGGGAGGGCCTCGGTTATGTACGCAAGGGCAAGTGCATGCCGCTTCTGGAACAGGGGCTGTGGAATCACAGGAAGGACGACTGCGCCCTCTGGCACAGCCTCACATTCTGATTCCTGCACTGCACAGCTGTACTCTGTCAGAGTGGCCGTCGTGTCCCTAAAACCTGGGGTTGTGTCTGCTCTCACGGCCATCCCTGTCAAAGGAAGATTGGCTCTGACCCCAAGAAATCACCACTGGGTTGTGTTAAGAAATTTTTATTGTTTCCTTTGGATTTGTGATGAAAGCACATAAAATTACAAGTGGAAGAAACATCATGCCACAAAATTGCATAGAATTATTACAAAAATGTGAATTATGCATTTTAAATAATTTGAAATCGAAGAACCAAAATATGTACATTTTATTAAGAGCTTCAAACACTTTGTCCTATCTCTTCTTTTTCTTCCTAAAAGGCAAGTCACAATGTCCAACCCATCACGAACAATATTAATACAGTGCACAAGTGCAACATTGCATTCAAGGTGATGCAAGCAATGGCCCTTTCGTTCAGAATTATTTAATGACTGCTTATCTATTACAGGAGTATTTATTAATGTAAGGTGATACCAAAATGTCAAAATGAAAGGTTGAAAATCAAAAACACATGGCATGTCATTAGAACTTTGAAAATCGGTTTACACGCCAAAACCACGCTATTCTCAGTAGTGTACAGGTATCAGTGGGACACAATCTAATACACGGCTCTACTCTCTAGGCTAGGGAAAACCACAGTACAGAATTCCACACAGTCAACGAAGAACAAGGCAAATACATAAAGGCACAAAACCGCACATCATATTAGACCCCTTTTCTTTTATCTTAGTCTATTTCAAGTAATATTAATGTTATTAAATTATAGTATCACTGTAATAGTTTCAATGATGCAAGATGGACAGGGTTACACACTACCCCACAACTGCAAAAAGTGTCATTGTACAGATATAAAAATGTGAGTACGGTAAATGGCCAAATACAAACATATTGTAAAATGACTAAAGTTACTAAGATAATGAAATCCAACTACCAAAACCGTTTCGTGGAAGTCAAGGTTATTCAACCTGAATCTACCTCTGGACTAAAATAGGGTACGATATTCTGTAATAATCACCATCATGTTTGGTGATGAATGCTATCATTAGTTCATTCTTCTGCAGCTTTAGACAGCCTGTAATTTTGTTTATAAAAATGCAGCATTCGATTTTGACTAACCTTGCCTCTTTATGATTAATGCCTTTCTTTCAAAGTGCAAAAGTAGAATAATTTACAAAAGATTTCTCTTTCCATGGAAGTTAAGTTTTATTAAGTGTCTAATTAAACACCCCAAATCCTTCAGATCAAAATATACTAATCTCCAAAAAGGATGTGATTTTCCCCTCGTGTCTCACTAGCTGTGTTTTTTTAATCAAACATTCTTCCCTAATGTTTGAACCAAGCCTTCATTTGGATTAAAACTTAATTGTGATCCCTAGTTATTGCTTAAAGTTAAATAAAATCATTTCCATAAAAATATTTAATTCTCGAAACACAATTTTCAGGACACAGCAAGAATTCGTGTTTCAAAATGTTTTGCTAAGCTACAATCAGACAGGATTATTTTAAAGTAAAATAAAGCTGTGAGCCTCTTGCTTCTGAGCTTTAATTTCAATTATCTTTATTTTCCTTTCTAAATTATATTTCTTCTTTGTAATAGCACTTTCTTATTTAGGACCTTTCAATAATGTTTTGGATCAGTTTTACCATAATATAAAGTTTCTCATATATCACCTAAAATAGGAACTTAAAATAACACAGTTAATTAAATATACATAGTAAATATATAATGAAAGTTTTTCATTAGAATAAAACTGAAATCTGTCAGACTTACAAATTATGATGGAAACGAATACATTTCCATATTGCTGTCCTATACATTCTGGTATTTTCTGATCATTAAAACAAGCTTAAAATCTGAATTTAAATCCAATACTTAAAATCTAATGTTTGATCCTGCAAAATATAAATCAAATTAATATTCTAAGTTCTAAATATATCTCAATTTGCACAAATAGCTCCATCAATTATTTCTTAGTATTTCCATATAATTTAATATCCCGGTAATCTAGATGTTTGACCCTTTTCTTCTCTATCCATTTAGTCCCTGAATTTGGCTTTAAGTCTAGTGGAAGAGATTTGGGTCACTGCCAATGAATAAACACACAACGACACTTTGCAAGTCTGTGCGTGTGTACGTAGTGTGTATGCACTTAAACGCCTGAGTGCATACATATATACCTGGAGATAATATATATCATTTGTACATGGGTCTGTGTATTCTCTAGATAAATAGTCAATTTTCCTCTCAATATTAAAAATAAATGAACCATAAAAAATGTCAGACAGCAAAATAACCACCAGAACCTATTTACTCTGATTGAATTTCTGCTTAATATACACCAACTCAACTATTTCTATTCAACAGAACACACTCTTTGTAGTTATTTGATCATTTCATGTCAACAACAAATGAATACTCAGACTTTGAGTACAAAGAGTCAATTCAGATAGCACACTGCTTGGAAGTGCATAGCCAACTTGCTCATGCAGTCAAATATACAATCCATATTGCTAAGTCTTGGGATGGCTTCACTGGGCAAAGATACAATCACGTGACACACACACATGTAATTTGTTTTTTTCTCAGAAAAGAAAACCAGCTTATTTGGATTACTAAGGTGGGTTTCTAATAAAGCCATGTCAGCAACCAATACAATGAGGCTTCTTTGATACATAAATTAGCAAACAGCAAGCCACCGGTGCTTGCAAAGCAAAGGATGAAACAATTTAATATGCACATTAGCTGGAAGATGTGATAGCTGAGGGGCAGTAGAAAAAAAAAATGCTCAAAGTTGGTTGTTCCATAGTGTTAAATAGTGCTATGCAGTTCTCAAACTATTTCTATTTCTTTGTAATACTTTATACCAGAGCTTCAAATAAAAACATGAGCTCAATTTTCTTCAAAGAAGACACTGTCCTTCATTAAATGTTCCATGGAGCTTGGGAGTTGCCTGCTTTAAATTTACTATTGGAAAGAAAACAAAAATCCCACATACATGCACTCTTCACTAGTAGACCTGCAGTAGTTTCCCATGACACATAGAACCTGGGCATGGGACCACCTCTGCATGGATCCTTCTGGAACTCTCTCTCTGGTGTGGATTTTAGGCTAAGGAATGCTTCTCAGGAAGATGGTCCTGGGCAGTGATCTTTGTAGTAAGAGAGAGTCCGATGGAACTTGAGTGGCCATGCATGTTCTGAAGGCCTGGTGGGAACAATTACAGAGGAGTGTCAAACTCTTTTCCCGGGTTGTCTCCTTCAGGCTCCTCACTGGCAAGAGGCTTATGGTTCACTTTTCCAGGGTCCATGGCCAGAGAGGGAGGAGCAGAACCATGATTGCTGTCTTCACTGATCTTCCCTTTCATCGCTTCCTGCACAAACTCCAAAATCTCGAGGGGCAGTCTTTTGAACTTGTCTTGGTATTCTTGTTCCAGCTCCATCTGCAGCTGGGAGACACCAAGAGATAAGATTAATTTGAGGTCATATAGATTTCCATACTCTCGCACATAGAGAGTCTTTGAAAGAGATATATGAAGAGGAAGAATGAAAAAATTAATTTAATTTTCACTAGTCACCTATAAAGAAGATATAAAATAGAGTTTGGTTGGACACACCACTTACCCATAGCTGGAAGTCAACTTTAGGTTATGTGTGGCATAATGCGGCTAAAGATATGGAATAAAATAAATAGGGAGCACCTCTAAGAACTTTATGGAAAATTCATATTGTGAAAACAAGATGCATTCGTTTCAAAGGTTTTGTATATCAAAACGCATTGGTAATTTAATTCTATTTCTCCATGAACTCTCTGAAGTCCCTCCATATATCTACAATCACACACACTTGAAAAAGTTTACACAAGTAATATATAATGCTGTGAAGTTCTTATACGTAGGGGCTGGAAACTCTTGAGAGCTGAGTATCGAGGTCAGCCATGGGTTGGGTTGGAGGGAACTAAGATGGCTGGAGTAGACAGAGGAGTGAGGAGTCAGCTTCATGGAGTGTGAATTTGGCCAGGGCCTGGGAGGCTAAGATTGGATACTTCTAAAGAGCTCCATGCAATTTTACAAAGTGACCACCATGTCCTCAGCTTTAACTTTTATTCTGACTTCTTTAATCGCCTCTTCATTTGAGTCATTTCTCATTCTAATTTTTATTTGCCTTGTAAAGTGCTTCATCTACCTTTTAAATCTTTTTTTTTTTTTTTGAGAGAGAGATTTTGCTATAGGGCATGTGTGCTCAGCAAAGAGATAGAAACAGACAGAAAGTGAGAAATCACCTCCTCCCCAGGGGGAATGGCCACGTGCAATCCCTTCTCCTCAATTCTTGGGAGTTTTGAGCACGTGAGCACATGTGCCTGGTGTGAGTTTTAAGACACCAGGTCCAGGACTCGAACCATGATTGGCTACGTAAGAGTCTTACAACGTAACCATTACACCATTTGATGGTCCCTATTTTATGCACTGGAAAATTTTTCAGATTTTTAAACACCCCAAATCCTTCAGATCAAAATATACTAATCTCCAAAAAGGATGTGATTTTCCCCTCGTGTCTCACTAGCTGTGTTTTTTTAATCAAACATTCTTCCCTAATGTTTGAACCAAGCCTTCATTTGGATTAAAACTTAATTGTGATCCCTAGTTATTGCTTAAAGTTAAATAAAATCATTTCCATAAAAATATTTAATTCTCGAAACACAATTTTCAGGACACAGCAAGAATTCGTGTTTCAAAATGTTTTGCTAAGCTACAATCAGACAGGATTATTTTAAAGTAAAATAAAGCTGTGAGCCTCTTGCTTCTGAGCTTTAATTTCAATTATCTTTATTTTCCTTTCTAAATTATATTTCTTCTTTGTAATAGCACTTTCTTATTTAGGACCTTTCAATAATGTTTTGGATCAGTTTTACCATAATATAAAGTTTCTCATATATCACCTAAAATAGGAACTTAAAATAACACAGTTAATTAAATATACATAGTAAATATATAATGAAAGTTTTTCATTAGAATAAAACTGAAATCTGTCAGACTTACAAATTATGATGGAAACGAATACATTTCCATATTGCTGTCCTATACATTCTGGTATTTTCTGATCATTAAAACAAGCTTAAAATCTGAATTTAAATCCAATACTTAAAATCTAATGTTTGATCCTGCAAAATATAAATCAAATTAATATTCTAAGTTCTAAATATATCTCAATTTGCACAAATAGCTCCATCAATTATTTCTTAGTATTTCCATATAATTTAATATCCCGGTAATCTAGATGTTTGACCCTTTTCTTCTCTATCCATTTAGTCCCTGAATTTGGCTTTAAGTCTAGTGGAAGAGATTTGGGTCACTGCCAATGAATAAACACACAACGACACTTTGCAAGTCTGTGCGTGTGTACGTAGTGTGTATGCACTTAAACGCCTGAGTGCATACATATATACCTGGAGATAATATATATCATTTGTACATGGGTCTGTGTATTCTCTAGATAAATAGTCAATTTTCCTCTCAATATTAAAAATAAATGAACCATAAAAAATGTCAGACAGCAAAATAACCACCAGAACCTATTTACTCTGATTGAATTTCTGCTTAATATACACCAACTCAACTATTTCTATTCAACAGAACACACTCTTTGTAGTTATTTGATCATTTCATGTCAACAACAAATGAATACTCAGACTTTGAGTACAAAGAGTCAATTCAGATAGCACACTGCTTGGAAGTGCATAGCCAACTTGCTCATGCAGTCAAATATACAATCCATATTGCTAAGTCTTGGGATGGCTTCACTGGGCAAAGATACAATCACGTGACACACACACATGTAATTTGTTTTTTTCTCAGAAAAGAAAACCAGCTTATTTGGATTACTAAGGTGGGTTTCTAATAAAGCCATGTCAGCAACCAATACAATGAGGCTTCTTTGATACATAAATTAGCAAACAGCAAGCCACCGGTGCTTGCAAAGCAAAGGATGAAACAATTTAATATGCACATTAGCTGGAAGATGTGATAGCTGAGGGGCAGTAGAAAAAAAAAATGCTCAAAGTTGGTTGTTCCATAGTGTTAAATAGTGCTATGCAGTTCTCAAACTATTTCTATTTCTTTGTAATACTTTATACCAGAGCTTCAAATAAAAACATGAGCTCAATTTTCTTCAAAGAAGACACTGTCCTTCATTAAATGTTCCATGGAGCTTGGGAGTTGCCTGCTTTAAATTTACTATTGGAAAGAAAACAAAAATCCCACATACATGCACTCTTCACTAGTAGACCTGCAGTAGTTTCCCATGACACATAGAACCTGGGCATGGGACCACCTCTGCATGGATCCTTCTGGAACTCTCTCTCTGGTGTGGATTTTAGGCTAAGGAATGCTTCTCAGGAAGATGGTCCTGGGCAGTGATCTTTGTAGTAAGAGAGAGTCCGATGGAACTTGAGTGGCCATGCATGTTCTGAAGGCCTGGTGGGAACAATTACAGAGGAGTGTCAAACTCTTTTCCCGGGTTGTCTCCTTCAGGCTCCTCACTGGCAAGAGGCTTATGGTTCACTTTTCCAGGGTCCATGGCCAGAGAGGGAGGAGCAGAACCATGATTGCTGTCTTCACTGATCTTCCCTTTCATCGCTTCCTGCACAAACTCCAAAATCTCGAGGGGCAGTCTTTTGAACTTGTCTTGGTATTCTTGTTCCAGCTCCATCTGCAGCTGGGAGACACCAAGAGATAAGATTAATTTGAGGTCATATAGATTTCCATACTCTCGCACATAGAGAGTCTTTGAAAGAGATATATGAAGAGGAAGAATGAAAAAATTAATTTAATTTTCACTAGTCACCTATAAAGAAGATATAAAATAGAGTTTGGTTGGACACACCACTTACCCATAGCTGGAAGTCAACTTTAGGTTATGTGTGGCATAATGCGGCTAAAGATATGGAATAAAATAAATAGGGAGCACCTCTAAGAACTTTATGGAAAATTCATATTGTGAAAACAAGATGCATTCGTTTCAAAGGTTTTGTATATCAAAACGCATTGGTAATTTAATTCTATTTCTCCATGAACTCTCTGAAGTCCCTCCATATATCTACAATCACACACACTTGAAAAAGTTTACACAAGTAATATATAATGCTGTGAAGTTCTTATACGTAGGGGCTGGAAACTCTTGAGAGCTGAGTATCGAGGTCAGCCATGGGTTGGGTTGGAGGGAACTAAGATGGCTGGAGTAGACAGAGGAGTGAGGAGTCAGCTTCATGGAGTGTGAATTTGGCCAGGGCCTGGGAGGCTAAGATTGGATACTTCTAAAGAGCTCCATGCAATTTTACAAAGTGACCACCATGTCCTCAGCTTTAACTTTTATTCTGACTTCTTTAATCGCCTCTTCATTTGAGTCATTTCTCATTCTAATTTTTATTTGCCTTGTAAAGTGCTTCATCTACCTTTTAAATCTTTTTTTTTTTTTTTGAGAGAGAGATTTTGCTATAGGGCATGTGTGCTCAGCAAAGAGATAGAAACAGACAGAAAGTGAGAAATCACCTCCTCCCCAGGGGGAATG
The DNA here is from genome assembly GCF_000334495.1 of Tupaia belangeri chinensis. NCBI lineage: Eukaryota > Metazoa > Chordata > Mammalia > Scandentia > Tupaiidae > Tupaia > Tupaia belangeri. The sequence goes on from NW_006159795.1 coordinate 3,030,860, forward strand.
GCCACGTGCAATCCCTTCTCCTCAATTCTTGGGAGTTTTGAGCACGTGAGCACATGTGCCTGGTGTGAGTTTTAAGACACCAGGTCCAGGACTCGAACCATGATTGGCTACGTAAGAGTCTTACAACGTAACCATTACACCATTTGATGGTCCCTATTTTATGCACTGGAAAATTTTTCAGATTTTTTAAAGTCATGAAAACCTTTCTTTAACTGAAGACATCCATAGATGCCCTAGTCATAAAACCTTTGTCAAAGCGGAGATTCTTCAGTAGAATTGGGGAAAGGCTGGAGATCACAGGGAGAATGGCCTGGTGGGAGCTCTGCTGTGCTGAGCCCAGCTAAAAACCTGGAATTTAAAATAAACATCTCTCCACTATTGAATGGGAAGCAGGGAGCATCATCCTAGAGAGCATGTGAGACCAAGCGTTTTATTTCCCCCTCACAAGCCTTGACTCAACCTTTTTAAAGCCATGTTCCTTTTTTATTTGTAATAGTTTTTGCTATAGGGTGCATGCGCTCACCAGAGAGACAGAGAGAGACAGAGGGACAGAAAGCGAGAAATCACCTCCAAGGGAGGATGGCCATACCACAATCCCTTCTCCTCCATTCTCCTCTCGGGATATTGGGCACGCACGCACACATGCCCGGTGTGAATTTAAGCCACCAGGTCCAGGATTCGAACCGCAGTTGACTACATGGGAGTCCAGTGACATAACCATTACACTGACTGCTGGTCCCAAAGCCATGTTCTTAAACCTATAACTAATTTCTTTCCGTGAGTCTCAAATTTTAAAGGTGCATGCAAATCATCTGAAATCTTGTTCTTTTTCTTTTTCCCTCCTTCCTTTCTTCTTAGAGACAGGTCTCCCTGGCTATGCTGTGATCCTTTCCGAAGCCAGGATCACAGGCCAGTCTGGTGTGTTGAAGGTGAGTTGGGATCTGAACGGGGCCTCCTATGTGGCTCCCATTTCAGGCAGTGGTGCACTACAGCCTCATACCATGGACAGGCCTGTAATTCTGATCTTGATTCTGATTCAGGAGGTCTGATTGTGGCCCCAGGTGCTGCTTTCTCTCAGCAGCTCTGGGATGATGCCCCTGTGGTAGGTCTGCCTTGGCCACTCTGTTATCTCCCTATCTGGCTTCTATCCTGAGCCCCGATTCTGATTTTTGTCTTGATTTTGGCTGTAACTCTCCCTCCCCCACACACACACACACACACACACACGCACGCACGCACGCACACACACACACAGACACACAGACACACACACACACCATCTGCAGCTTTCAGTATAGTCTCTGGAGCTTGCTCTAAGCCCTGGCCCATCCAGGGGGAAGTTCATCATTTGGGCGTCTGCCCCTCTGCACTGACCTCATTTCTGGACACAATTAGCAATTTGAGAATATCTGCTGGTCCCAAATGGAACCTTTTTAAAGAGACATGAATTTGATAAAAAAAAAAAGTATTTAAAGGAGCTATTATATCTGATGGGAAACTGATATTTTCAAACATTGGACAACATCCTCATAATAGCTATAAGAAGAAAAATGTGCATAACTTTTGACTCAAGAACTATACTTTTGTGAATCTGGTCTGTGGAAATAAAAGCATCAATGTACTTCAAAAGTTTTCAGAAAAATTTAATTAAAGTACCAGATTATTTTGGTGCAAAAAAATAAAAAATATGCATGCTTTTTTCAGAATATGCATTTTCCATGAACTTTTAAAGGACCCTCTTGCATACGGATGGCTACAGTAAGATACTTATTTCAGCATTGTTTGTAAGATGAAACAAATAATGAAACAAAATAACCCTTACAACTATCTTAATTTTAACTTTTTGCTACATATGCCTTATCCATCGTCTATATATTTTTGCTAAATCATTTGAAAATGACACCATGACATTTCACTCAATAATACTTTGACACATGTCTCCTAAAAACAAAGCTTTTTCATATATACTGACAATATATGAATCATATTACAATGATTAATAATCTTTAACGATTTAATAATGTTTTAATTATTTTATATTTGTATCTGTTTTCTTCTGAAAATTTTGCTTCTTGTAGCATTAGCATATATCCTTACTTGCTTTACATTATAATATACAGAAAGTCCCAATATAATGATTAACATAGTGCCATAATAAAACAACCTTGCAAGCTTAAGAATCTTGAGGTTCTCTTTATTTATTGATTAATTTTATTTTTTATTTTCTGTTAGAGAGATTTTTGCTATAGGGTGTGTATGCTCGCCAGAGAGATGCAGAGAGACAGACAGTGAGCAATCACTCCCCAGGGGGGATAGCCATGCCACAATCCCTTCTTCTCTATTCTCCTCTTGGGATTTTGGGCATGCATAAACATGTGCCCAGTGTGTTTTAAGTCACCAGGTCTGGGACTGGAACCTCAGTCAACTGCATGGGAGTCTAGCGACATAACTATTACACCATCTGCTGATCCTGAGGTTCTCTTTATTTACAAAGTATATCCCATAAGGATACACAATTACCTAAGTTAGCTGAAAGTCACTTGAAATAATTACGTTCTTTGTATGTTTATGTTACCACTGATACACACATAGGGGCATGTGTTTCAGATTGTTTTCTCATTAGACATTTTAGGTTATTTCACAGATGCTCTGAGAGCATCTATTTTCCTTTTTTTATTCATACAAATTTATAATTTATAAATACATATATTTATGGGGTACAAAATCATGATATTATGACTTATTAATACAGTGTAGAATAACTAACCAAGCTAACGAACATATCCATCACTTCAAATGTTATCCTTTTTTGTGGTGGGACATTAAAATTTTACTGTCAGCAATTTTGAAATGTGAAATACACACTGACACACTAAAATATAACTGTGTTGGAATTATGCTTTTTTTCTGCTTCCCCTTTTCATAGTATTGTGGTTATTTTTAGCATGAGAATGGCCGTCTAAAATGACACCAGAATCTTACACACACACATAGGTATGATTTATTTTTTAAAAATACAGAAATCTCAATGAAGACTGTAACCAGAAAAATGTTATGAGGAATTATAGCAGGAGCTGCAGTATTTTAACCTCAACATCATCAATTAGCTAAGAGGATAGTAAAAACAAAGGGAAAAGCACTAGAAAAAAAAAATCATAGAATGGGTGGTTTCTAAATTAGTCTGAGCAACCATAAAAGGCCTTGTCTTCTTTTTGGAATAATCTATTTTATTTTAACCAAGGATAGAAATAAAAGAAGAATATAAAAATTAGAAAGTAAGGTCAGCCAGGTTACACAAAGATTGAAAAATGTCATGTGGGTAGGTAATAGTATCTATCTGAAACATTGCAGATTTCGTTTGTTCATTTTTCCTCTGTTTCCCTAGAGTAAATTGCACTGGGATTTTGGGTCAATACGTCTGAGTGACAGAACACACACATTTATTTATATTTGTAGCTGAATTTGTTTGAATGCAATGAAAGGAAATTCATAAATCATCGAAATAACAAAAAAACTCAAACCTAAACGGTTCATGGTGCCAGCAGGTGGCATGGTGATTAAGGTGCTGTCTCACACCTAGCTGACCATGGGTTAAGTCCTGGACCTGGCAGTTTGATTTCTCACTTTGCCTCTCTCTCTCTTTATTTACAAAGTATATCCCATTATATCAAATGAAATAATAATAATGATGATGATGATAAATTAAACTAAATAAATAAGTTATTTTTTAAGAATTGTTTCACTTAACTTTATTTATTTATTTATTTATTTATTTAAATTTTACCAGACAGGGACAGAGCGGGGTCAGGGGGCGGGGAGGGAGATAGTGAGAAAGCAAGCCAGGTCCAGGACTCGAACCATGGTCTGCCATGTAAGAGTCTGAGCCCTTAACCACCACGCCACCTCCCATTCCCTAAATAAATAATTAAAAAAAAAAAAAAGCAGCTAAAAAGTTCACAAGCCCAGCCTGGTAGCACAGTTGGTAGCAAGTTGATCCACAGTGTTGGAAACCATACGCTCAACTATGGGTTTAGATCTTTTGGCTGACCTGAAAATACACCAGGCACATACATATGCTTGTCCAGGATTCTGAGGCGCTCGAGGGCAGGGGATGGGGCTCATGGTGTAATAAAACCCTGGCAAGGATGCTTTTCTTTCTCTCTCACATGCGCACACACTATCATGAATAAAATAAATAAAATTTTTAAAAAGTAAATAAAATAAATAAATGGTTCAAGAGGAGTAGCAGAGTAGATTCTCCATCTTGAGGGGCAATAGCCTTAATGATCTAAGAGGATGAAAGAGATGGCTCCGAATGTTAGGTGTTAGGCGCTGAAACTGAAGCCCCTGCGTAAAGCCAGGTGGTTCACACATGAAATGGGAACTAGAGAAATTCAATCCATAATCTTGGGAAAGAAGCAAGCAGTCTATTGAGTCATGGGGCCCATAGAGGGAAAATGTCCACTCAGAAAATCAGAAACCCAAAGCAGCACCATAAATGTGTAAAATTTCCAAATTTACACTACGCTGTGAACTGAGTACCCAGTACCTATAAGTGAAAGCAAAAGCTGTTTAAAATATTAATAAAACTCATCGAATTTCAGCAAACTCAGATTGTTCTGATTCCTGACAGCTACAAACAAGTCCCAGTGAACACAAACTCAAGTTCAAAGTTACAGATCACTCAAGTAAAATGTAGTTTTTTTTCAATCTTATTATTCAAGGTTGTCATTGGCATCTGAAATCTAAAGAAAAAGAGTAAGATGGTGATTAGTTATTTCTAGGTCAAAGCAGAAAATACTCCAGACTCACCTAGAAATTAATTGGATCATTCATGCCAATGTGGAAGACCACATTTAATGCACAATGGGTATAAATTCTTGCTGCTTATTTATCAGGCACTGGAGTAGGAAACATACCTACATTTTTGGACAGTTTCCCTAAATAATTATATTTGCTTGAAAATAATATTAAAATTAGTTTGGGGAACCAAGAGATGGCATGATAGTTACATCACTGGACTCGCATATAGCCAACCATGGCTAGAGCCCTAGAGCTGGCAGCTTAAAACTCATGCCGGGTTCATGTGTGTGCGTGTCTAAGATTCCAAGAGGAGAATGGAGAAGAAGGGACTGCAGTGTGGCCATCCCCCTGGGGGGTGATATCTTGCTTCCTGTCTCTCTCTCTTTCTGTCTCTCTGACAAGCACACCAAAATGAGCACACACACCCTATAATAAAAATCTCTTTAAAAAATTAACTTTTAACCTGTGAACAGATACCAGCTAGCAATAGGGCCTTTTGCAAATGGCTAAGCAGGTAACCATAGAAGAAAATGTTACCACAGAACTATGCAAAGTATAGTTTACTTAGGGATAGGGAAGATGTTTTTCCTCCAGGTAAGGCCTAGAATGTTAACATTTTAACAAATATGACCTTGGGTAGGTATTTAGTCTCTTGCAATTTCAATTGTCTTATATATAAAATGGGGATAATAATATCAATTTCCCCAGGTTGTTGTTAAAAGATTTAAATGAGATCATGTATGGTGAATTCTCAGCATATTTTGATTGCTTAGTAACTAATGTTATATAATCTTATTTGTAAGGAGAGGAAAAAAAAAGATTTGCAGCTGAAAACATCTGGAATCTTATTCACTAAAAGGTCTTTGTTCTTCTCAGTTACAGCATTTCAGTCATTATTGGACAATAGAATACAATTGTGGTACTTGGGTCTCCCTTTTTGGGCTATATTCTGGTTTATTACTGATTCTGATGCACTTATCAATAAAGAAAATTTGGAAGGTTAGCTAAAAGGTGTGATGCTAACACATTGCTCATCAGTGCTGGGAGAGCCATATGGTAGGTTGTGGGTGTGGTCCTCAGTTGACCTGTACATAACAGATGCATGTGCCCATAATCCTGACTGGTTGGGAAGGTTGGGGGAAGAGAATTGTAGCTTGAGACCCTCTTATCTCTCCCACTCCCACTCTCATGAAAGAAGTACAAAACATATTTGAACATAAATAATATTTTTGAACACTCTGATGGGTGTTAGATTGTGTTTGGTGCTGAGAGAGATGAAGAACTTAGAACTTTTTCCTAGGTAACAAGGGATATTCGTGGGCTGAGTTGCTGCTATAGAGAAGACAGGTATGGATCGTAGCCTTAAAGGAATATGGGACATACTTATGGAGGAGATTGGACTTAAAATGTTCAGCCTTGTAGATTCTTCCAATACCCAAATGTTAGCCTGAGGAAAACAGTTTCACCCTTCTCCCCATGGGCTATAATAGATGACATTCACTGGGAAGATAGTTTTCAAGCTGTCTTTCCCATCTCTCTTTTGCTCAATCTAAAGGTAAATAAGGCATCTTCAAAAAGTTCATAGGAAATGCGTATTATAAAAATAATTACAGATATGAGGCCAGCATTTGGTGTGGTAATTAAGGTGCTAGACTACCACATGGCTGACTATGGTTTGAGTCCTGGACCACGTGGCTCAAAAATCACACCAGGCACATGTGTGTTCATGACCAAAATTCCAAGAGGAGAATGGAGGAGATAGGACTGTGGTGTGGCCATCTGCCCAGGGGGTGCTCACTTTCCTTCTGTCTCTCTCTTTCTCTCCAGAGAGCACATGCTCCCTGTGGCAGAAAAAAAAAAATCTTAAACAAACAACCCTCCCCAAAAAAGCATGGATTGGGAATATGTACAAATTGTTAAGAATTATGAATTAATCCACCTGTTAAACATTAGTTAATCTCAATTGTTGAAACTGTTCTAATACACAAAAATTAAATCAATACCACAACCCTTTTATCTGTAATTAGTCACAGATTACAATAGCGGGATCTCACACACTCTGTGGTTGAGAACATTTCTTTAAAAGAGATGTATGTTGGGAACCAGCAGTTAGTGTAATGGCTATGTCGCTGGACTCCCATGTAGTCGACCGCGGTTTGTGTCCCCGACCCGGTGTGCCCAAGATCCCGAGAGGAGAATGGAGGAGAAGGGATTGCAGTGTGACCATCCCCTCTAGGGGGTGATTTCTCGCTTTCTGTCTCTAATGTCTCTCTCTGTCTGTCTGGCAAGCGCACGTGCCCTATAGCGAAAAGCTCTCCAAATAAATAAATAAATAAATAAATAAATAAATAAATAAATAAATAAATAAAAGAGATGTATGTTAAAAGTCAAGATGGGCAAACTTTAGATCACTGCTTCTCAAAGGATAACGTACACATAGAGCACCTGGAGATTTTATTAAAATGCAGATTCTGATTCAGTAGATCTGGATTGGGTCCTGAGCGTCTGCATTTCCTAGAGAGATTATTTTTGTTATAGGGCACGTGCACTCACCAGAGAGAAAGAAAGTGAGAAATCACTTTCCAGGAGGCTGGTCACACCCTAATCCCTTCTCCATTCTCCTCTTAGAATTTTGGGAATGCACATACAAAGCGTTGAGTTTCAAGCCTCCAGGTCTAAGACTTGAACTATGGTCAGCTGTGTGGGAGTCCAGTGACATAACCATTATGCCATCTGCTGGTCCCAAGATTCTGCATTTCTAACAAGTTTGCAGGAGAAACTCCAGTTGCTGGTCTAAAGACTTTAAATAGAACCATTTTAGATGAAGTTCTAAAATTTTCTCTTCTTTCCTCCTCAGCATTATTTCAGGATTAAAAAAAAAATTCCAATAGATTTATATTCAGAAATTTTTTTATAGCTCTCATTTGTCCAGACCTCTGGAGTAGATCATTTTCAGGGCTAGAGACAAAGTGTTCATAAAAGGTTCACTGTGTAAAGAGCAGAATCAGGGTTGTTAAGTCAGAAGGAAAGACAAAACAGTTAAGGACAAGTAGGCAAAATATCTAATAAGTCCAAATACTGAATGAGAAAAGAAAGAAGGACAGACACAAGAAATCATGTGGTTTACTAAGCACAATTCCTAACTTGCATTTACATTTTTAATTCTATTTTAAGTCAAAGCCAATGAATGCATTCTAACAGTTCTTTTTTTTTTTTTTTGAGAGAGAGAGATTTTTGCTATAGGGCGTGCGTACTCGCCAGAGAGACAGAGAGAGACAGAGAGACAGAAAGCGAGAAATCACCCCCCAGGGGATGGTTACACCGCAATTGCTTCTCCTCCATTCTCCTCTTGGGATCTTGGGCACGCACACACATGCGCCCGGCGTGAGTTTTAAGTCACTGGGTCCGGGACGCGAACTGTGGTCTACTATGTGGGAGTCCAGTGACATAGCCATTACACTAACAGCTGGTCCCCATTCTAACAGTTCTAATGTGTAAACTCCTCTATATACATTCACACCTCATACAGAAAAATTGCTCTTAAACAGTAAAGAAGGTCCAGTCATTGTGGTGCAGCAGTAACACAAGTGCCCTGTAAGACTGGAAGCCATATAGTTGACTGTGGGCTTCAGTCTTGGGTTGGCTTGAAAAGACACTGAGCATGTGCAGGCTCCCAGAATCCAAAGGAGTTGGAGGGTGGGGTAGAGAGATTGTGATGTGACCAGACCCTGTTAAGGGTGCTTCTCTCTCCCTCTTCTTTCTTATATCATAAAAAATGTAAAGAACATGATCAATTTTATTTTCAGTGAGTTTTTCTCTTGCTCAATCTCCATGCCTTCTTCCCTTTTCTAATATATCTCCCTTAAAATATTATTTCCTGGGACTAGCAGTTAGTGTAATGGCTATGTCACTGAACTCCCATGTAGTCGACCGTGGTTTGAGTCCTGGACCTGATGACTTAAACTCACGCTGGGCGTGTGTGCATGCATGCCCAAGATCCTGAGAGGAGACTGGAGGAGGAGGGACTGCGGCATGGCCATCCCCCCTGGGGGGTGATTTCTCGCTTTCTATCTCTCTGTCTCTGTCTTTCTGGCAAGTGCATGTGCCCTATAGAAAAAACCTCTCCAAGAAAAAAAAATTTCCTAACAAAGTCCATACTTTATACCTTCTATGAGTCTTGAAATGTGTTTCAAAAAATCTTTTGTAATCATCTCCCAGGCATCTAGAGATCACTGGAAACCCTAGAATGGAACGTGAACGATGATACTGTCAAACTCTATAATAATTAGAAGTCTTGGAAAGGAGCATTAACAATTATGTAGTCAAACGCTTTCCTTTTACTTACAACCCTGTGTTCAGAGAAGTTGGTAGCTTTCTTAAGGATATGGCTCACTAGAAACAAAACTAGCATCAAAACCTAGTCAATTCTCCTCTGTGGTACGTCGAGTAGATTAATGTCTCCTCGCTGTATCCATAGCTTTTGCTGTATGACTCTAAACTTCTCTTACTAAAGATTTAGAGTCTATTTCTCCATCTCTTGAATATGATGGGGTCATGAGACTGACTTTGCCCAATGGGATGTAGCAGGCAAGGCCCAAGAAGGGGCTTGATAAAGTATTTAGCTTTCACTTCTATTTCTCTGTCACATTGTGGGAACATGCTTGTACTAGTTTGGTAGAAGATGAGACACATGGAGCAGAGCTGACTCACTCCTATCCTCCCAATCACATGACCAAGGTCACCTTAGGTTAGTCAGTGTCTGACTGATACCCAGATGTAAATAAATTCAGCCCAAATCATTCTATACTAGTCAGTGTCTGATTGATACCCAGATGTAACTAAGTCTGGCCCAAACCAAGAGAGCCACCTATCTGACCTGATATACATGAACAAGCCTAGCTAAACTCATCTGTGTTCAGCCAACATTAGCCAAACACCCCAAACTCATGTGCTACTTGCTTATTATTGTGGATCAATGAAGTTCTAAGCCTTTTGTACAATATTATTATGGCATTTCCCCATGACTTCCATGACTTCTCTTAGAAATGTGCTTTATTCTGTGCCTTTGTCATGGAATGAGTTATTTTTCATATTCCAGGAGTGAGACTCATTGCTTTACATACATAGACTCTAGTTATTCAGCCTTTGGAAACAACTTATTATACTAGGTGATAGTTTTGGGTGTCAACATGATTGAACAAAGGAATACCTAGAAAGCTGATAACTCATTACTTGGGGTGTGTCCACGGGAATGTTTCTAGGAGAGATTAACATAGGAGTCTGAGTAGGTCAGTTGTGGAAGATCTGCCCTCAGTGTGGGAGGGCACACTCCACTCATCAAGGGCCCTGGAGAGAATAAATACAGAAGATGAATAGGTCTCTAGTGAAATAGAACAAGGTAGCCTTCTTCTGTTGTATTGGACATCAGAATTCAAGGTTCATGTGCCTTTGGACTCCAGGATTGACACTATTGCTCCCACTCCTCCTGGATTTTCTGGCTTTCAGCCTCAGACTATGAATTACATCAATAGTTTCTCTGCATCTGAGGCCTTTGGACTTGAACTGAGCCATGCTACCAGAGTCTCAGTATTTCCAACTTGCAGATATCCTATGATGAGACTACTTGGTAGTTATAAATACATGAGCCCATTCTCCAAGTAAACCCCCATTTTTACATATCTGTGTACATCTACTGGTTCTGTCTCTCTAGAGAACCCTGACTACAATATAAGGCAATAATTATGCTACTTAGCCAGCCACTTTATCCCAGCTGAAGTGTGAATTTCAGGCCTTAAATATTTTGTATCGCCACTGGAGTACTTTTGCCTTCTAGGGGCCTGCTATTAAGACCCGGAAGCATTCTATTTTTAGTTACATGCTTTCTGTGGAAAGACTCAGTTGGGACCTATTATAGCTAGGAATAAAAATGACTGTGAAAAACAATTTTTAGTTCACCAAAATTATGAATAATTCAGATAACAGCCCAGAGACACCTTAATCTAACAGAATGTTATTATTTTCAAAGTTAATATATTGGCAATACTAGAAGATGGTCTGAGTTTTGAAGACCTGTGCTCTGGGCTAAGGCAGTTTAAGAGACTTATTTTAAAATTGAGTGAATAAACATTCAGCACATTCTTCACCAAATCCCGTCATTCATGAAGTGAGGAAGCTTAACCTACCATTCAATTAGTTTAGGACAGACTCAAGATCTTAACACCAGGACCAGCAGATGGCATAATGGTTAAGTCGCTAGACTCCCACATAGTCGACCACCATTTGAGTCCCTGACCCCGTGGCTTAAAATTCACGCTGGGTGCATGTGCATGTACGCCCAAAATCCCGAGAGGAGAATAGAGGATAAGAGATTGTAACATGGCCATCCCCCTAGGGGTGGGTGATTTCTCGCTTTCTGTCTCTGTATCTCTGCCTCTTCAGTGAGCACATGTGCCCTATAGCAAAAATCTCTCTTAATGACTAAATAAATAAATAAATAAAGGGAAAAAGAAAAGGATCTGAACACCTCTTGCATCTTAATCCAGGCTGCCATCCTTCCACCATTCCAGACTCAACTTCTTAATTTGTAAAAAGAGTTTGTAATGATCTCAGTAATCTGATAGTCTGCGTGTTGCGGGAAGAATAACAAATTATTCCAATGTATTTTCCTTGCATGTCTAGAATTTC
>NW_006159795.1:3042603-3045764 GCF_000334495.1 Tupaia belangeri chinensis
CAGGAAACATCTTTGACTAAAGAGTGAGACAGAGGAGAGGTTCCATGACACAGGGTCTTATTGATATGTTGCCCTTTTAATCATAGAGGACGGTTTTGTGGACAACTGGAAGGACTCTCAGCCGGCTGCGATGAGTCCAATCTGTTCCTGAGCCTTCACTGGGCTTTTCTGTTTGTGCCTGTCATGCTTGGGAGATGCTGCTTCTCCCTCCCCCTATGTAATTCTTCGGTTTAGGATATGTTTATTTGGTCAGCTGGCTGCTTTTCTGTTTGCTATTAAGTGCAGTCTAATTTAATTAGACTATTTCTGTAAAGAGTCAGATATTATAAGAAAGGACAGGCAAATGGAAAAGTGGAATAAACAAAAATCATAGTTCAAAAGAAAAAAAGAAAAATCTCTTGGGCTACCACCAATTGAGTACATATTGTGAGTTAATTACAGGGAAATATAGAGCCATAAAAATAATGATGGTAACATAATGACAGTAATAATTATAATTTACTAAGTGTTTATTGTGTGGCAGGCACTGATCTAAGACCCTTTTATGTACTAACCAATTCAGGACATGTATGTTTTATTTCAGAATCTCTAAACTCTAATATCTATGGGACCCAAGGAAAAAAAACATAAATCTGTGAATTAGATCTGGTATAAGGCAACAGAGAAGGAGCAGAGCCCGCGGCCAATTGGAATTATATTTTTTAAGAAGTTATTTATTTACAATAAGGTCTTACTGTCACGAACCTCCTGCCTCAGCCTCCTAGCTGGGACTATAGGTGCACACTTGACCTTTAGGTTGGACAAGGAATTGAACCTGGGTCTCCCATGTAATCCTTGCCTATAAATCATGGCATGTTAGCAGTGCATGTCATTGTACCTAGGCCAGGAATTGTATTTCTTTTTAAAAGTCTCTCAATTCAGACATTTCCACATATACTAAGAGTCAAACAAGACCCAGTTACGTCTGAAAACCAGTCATTTGCGGTTCCGTATTTAGCTCCAGTATTAGGAGCCAGGACTCACAGTAAAGGGTGATTTATGCTGGGTAGAGAAAGGCTAAGAAAGACACCAAGAATCCAATTCTCTTAACCACATCAGCCCAAAAAGAATCAATAAAAAGCCTCAGGTCAATTGAAACAAAAGGCTTTTCAAAGGCTAATTATTTTTAGATGAAGTGTGTATTTTTTTTTCAATCAAGTGGAATGACACCTACAGAGAAAAATTGAACTTACACTAAGTATTCAATTCTTGCACTGAGTCACATTAGAAAAGAATGGCAATAGTGCAACCCATGCCTGCAACCTCCTCAGATAAGCTGGAGTCTTAGCGAAGGCTCTAGTCTCCTAAAGCTTTTCACATGGAGGTCCTGTCTTTGCATGGGCCTCTTCCCCAGCAGTCTCCTCATCTGTGCACGTCTTCATACCAATTCCTTTTAAGACTTTCCAAGCATAAATAACTACCCAACTTGAGCCCTAGCTACAACCACTCTCTTTCAACTCAAAGCCTGTGCGTACTATTTAAAAACAAGACAGTCTGTGTCAAATGTCCTAGAATGAACTCAGCCATGTCCCTGGAGAATGCCCTTCTCCTGATCACCTAAAATTAGTTTGGGTTTTTCTTTTTCTTTTTATAAATGTATATTTCAAGAGTGGTTAGCTGTCCTAGGGTTTTACCAGGATAATTGATTTTGATGCTTAGGGAGTATGTCCTAATTATATAGTCACTCCTTCTAAACACAGCGTTTATGTCTCCTGCTTCAATTGGTGTGGTTATAGGTTGACTGTTCACAACTTGATGTGAAAGGAAACGAGACATTACTTTGCTGGCTTCATAGGTGTTTGAGAAGCCTAATTGTCATGCCTGCATTCTCCACCCAATGTTAAGTTGAAACTTACAGTTTCTTAGGGCCAACAAACTGACAGAAACAGGTAGAAAAGGGAATGAGTGACTGGGGCTGGGTGGGAACTGTGGTGAATGCACAGGGTGTGCCTCAGCTACAAACAGCAGCCATCCAACGTTGCCAACTTGATTACTGCCACATGGATGTGCAGGAATGTTCAAATCCGATCTTTCCAAAAGAAGTCAGAAATCTGGATTCCACATTGAATTTTCTGAGTTGTCAGTGTTGGCTTCTAAATTAAAAATGTACAAGGGCCAGATCGAGGCACACTCATAGTGCAACTGGATACACATGAAAATGTACCAGGTTGGTAACCGAGGTCTCCCTGTACACACTAGCTGCACACATGCCTGTGATCTGGAATGGACTGTGGTGTAAAGACATTGTTGGGGATGCCTGTCTTTCTCTCTCATGGAATAAATAAATAAGTAAATAAATACAGTTTAACTAATTAATTAGAAATTGACAAAAATACTATGCAAGTCAATTTGCAACTTTTGGAGTATCTGGGTAATGTATTCGGGGTGTCTTTGAACTTGATGGGTAATTATGCAAAAGTCTGCTGGGGTCACCCCACTCAGGAATGGCCCCCATCCTCTATCCTGTGGTGTGGTAGAGACTTAACCACACTATGCTCGTGTCCTGAGTCACTGACACAACCACTCTCACTGGCAAGAGGAAGACACTTTTGTTGACCCTGAGTGAACATTTGATCCTATATGAAACCAGAAGGCACTTGCTAAAGAACTTGGGACATCTCTCCCTTTACTCACTTCCTCATTTGTCAAATGAGTATGGTGGTATAACTGTGCTAATCTCACTGGGTTTGGAAAGGGAAATCAGATAAATCAGATTGCAAAGTGATTTTAGAGAAAGGCTTTTGGGTAAGTTTTCTAGCCTAGATTCTCCTATTGATGGATCCATTTCTTCAAGAGGTTCACAAAGCTGATTTAGAATACCAAGTGGTCACTTTGCTGATTTACTTTTAGGGTCTCAAGAGTGGCAGGCAATTTAGAGTAGTTCTACATTTAGCAGATTTGAATTCCATTATCTTGGTCTACATTGCAGAAAACAACTAGTTATCCTCGAAAGGGCCATTTACCTACTCATGGCGTCTACTGCATCTGAGTGACAGCTGCTTAAGTCAGGAACAATGTTTCTGTGTCCTCCCCTCTATCTCTGTATTCAAGGGTGGTCATTTCACTAGTTCTTGCTAATGAAACGTCAGGTAGAGCTTGCTAAAGCTCTACATGACACCTCT
>NW_006159795.1:3045795-3046714 GCF_000334495.1 Tupaia belangeri chinensis
TCTTGCCCTTTTCCAGCAAGATCTACGGGGGTGGGTGACAGAGCCACATCATGAAAGGAACCAGTTTTCTGAGTCACAGAGTGGATATGAGCTATCTATCAGGAACATCCATGTTAGGCTATTTTATAAAAGTGAAGTCTATTGTATGAAGCTGCTGACATTCTGGTGCTATTTGTCACAACAGCTAGCACTACACTAACCAATACATTTTCATATATGTCATTTGTGTTGCATGATTTATCTTGAGGTTAGGGGCATAATGAATATGCATCTCGATATTGTGAGTGCTTCTTCTACTTATAATTCATCTTTATTAGACAATTTTTATACCACAAAGATGTCTTCTTAAAGTTGCTGAGGCCTTTCTTATTTTTTTCTGAATTTAAAGTAAAATTAGAGAAAATCCTAACTATGAATTTTCAGTACTTTATAGCTTCTTTATAGCTATAAAAGAGAAAGAACTAGTGTCATAAAACTCAGGGGCATTATTACTTTCCATTACTATTTATCTCTTTGTCCTCTACAATGAAAATGCAGGGGTGAAACAAAATCCTTTCTTCTATTATCACTGGATTAAAGTGAATGTAGAACCTATAATGTATGGCTATGGTGAAGTTTTATAAGGACAGGAGTGGATGATTTCAATTCAGGATTATTAAAAGTTAATTTTTCCTTTCTTTTCTGCTTGGATAACAAGGCAGGACTGGCCAACTAAATCATAATTTCTGCTTCCATCCTCTCACCAGGTAACTATATCCTGGCATAAATAATTCTGGGGCTGCTTCCAAAACTTTAGATTTTTTTTTTTCAAATAACTCAGTCTAGGAGATTATCTTGGGGGCTGGATGTTGGACATAGTGGAGCTCAGTACTCTGAGAGGCTGATCCACAGGCAGGATCTGGGTTTGCATCTAGAGATC
>NW_006159795.1:3046945-3059214 GCF_000334495.1 Tupaia belangeri chinensis
CACGTACCAGGCATGCACATGCCCATCACCCAGGGCAGCTAGAAGGTGAGGTGGATTGCAACAAGAAGACTCTGTTGGAGGGAAACCTGTCTTTCTCTCTCTTTCTCTTTCTCTTCATCTCTCTTGCTCATGAAAGAAAGAAAGAAATAAAATTAAGAAAATTTCTTACGTACATAAGGATAAATGACTTTAGAGAAAGATACAACCAGTCTTACTGTCGACAGAAAAATCACCTTGGTTCTACCAAGCATGCTTTAGTTCTTAGATAGCCAGATAGCCATCCTAATTTCAAATCATGGAACATATTCTGACATGTTAGCATACTGGGTTGGATGCCAAATGCCACTGGTTCAAAACTCATTCACATTTACTACTTTTTTTTTTAGTTTGTCAATTCTTCACACATTCATTCATTGATTCATTCATTTAAATACCCAAAATGTATTGAGTGTACATCTATGTGCCAAGCACTGTTACAGGTGCTAGACATAGAGACACGAGTGAGATATAGATGTGGTTTCCAGGAGTTCCCAGACTAATGAGAGGAACAGTAAAACATGAAACAATGATGGAATATGCTGAGATAAGCACTATGATATTGTGATAAACTGGTATCTGATGTACAGTGGTAGCACAAAACAGGGACTGATCACCTCTCCTTGGCATCACAAAGTAAGAGCTACGCAAGACCAGAAGTTCTGGACATCATTATGGACCCAGTGTTTTGCATTCTTGTTAGGTGACTACCACCTAACTCCACCAATGGCCCACCATATCATCTCCTCCTTTCTCTTACAGAACATCCAACTATATTCTCAATTGACTAAATGAGGAAGATAGCAAGAACTCTGAGCTGGTATTTAAAAAACTTGAATATTTTGTCTATTTGTATAAGTAGCATTAAACACCCCAAATGTTATAAATATTCCTTAATACAGCAGAGATCAATGATGTATCAATTATAAAAAACCTCATTATGTGCATGCTTTTTCATAGTGGTATATAAAATACCACTCAGAAAACTTATCAACCTAACCCCTATCTATGAGTCCTTACTATAAATGACCATCTTTCCTTTTTAAAAAAGAGTTATTTATTTAATTTCATTTGTTGTTATTATTTTTTTTAATCTGACCAGTGAGAAAGAGAGAGAAAGGGAAAAATGAGAAAGCAAGCCATCAGGTCTAGGACTTGGACCATGGTTGACCATGTGGGAGTCCAGTGCCTCAACCACCACGCCACCTGCCAGCCCCAATGACTGTCTTTCAATACATGTTAATACAAACTGATTATAAACATGGCATAACTTTCAATTACAGATAGAAGATTCTAACTTTGCATTATCTGTTGCTTTCAGAGCTGAATAAACATCATTTGCCTAACTCTTCCAGTTAGAAGTAGATTGAAATGTATATCAAGGATTCTTCAGATTTCTTTTATCTGTCGAACATAATATATAGTCGTGCCCCATATAATGACATTTTGGTGAACAATGATCTGTATTTATGACAGTGGTATCATAGGGTTATAGTGGAGATGAAATATTCCTCTCACCTAGTGACGTTAGAACTATGTGATATGCTGAGATGAACACTATGATAAAATTCTATCCAACGTGAAATGGTAGCACAACACAGGAACTGATCACCTCTGCTTGGCATTACAGAATAGGAGCTACCTACAACCAGAGGTTCTGTACATCGTTAAACACCAGTCCTTCTGCATCCTTGTCAGGCGACTGCCACATCTCTTGTTTACCTTCTCTTGATTGCATCGTATTCTCTCTTTTTGGTGCTGGATTAATCTTGTGTTTTGTTCTCATGGCTCCTAGTAGGCTATACTCTTGACATTTCTGTAAGTACACTCTGTGATATTGCAACAATTACAGAATTCACTTAATGATGGGGATTTAGCCACACGTATCCCCATCATTAAATGACTTATTACCGTACTTCTTTTGGCAATAACGGTAGAACATTTAAACAATCAGGGCAGGGGCAATCTCAGTGTGTGAGGTTTTATAGAGCAGCAGTTCCCTGCTGTCCTTAGAACAGCAGTATCTGCACCCCTGGGACCTTGTTGGAAATTCATAGTCTTAATCTCACCTCTAATTTACTAAATCAAAATCTCTGGGGATTGGAGTCCAGTCAGTTGTGTTTTATGAAGACACAAATGGATCAGAACTTGGCAGTTTCTAATGAATTCCCAAATCTGAGAGTCACTGATTTAAAGCTTGAAAAGTCTTGCAGGTGATTCCCACTTACATTAATGGTTGAGAATCGTTCATGTATTAAAATGATTAATTCTTGCCAAACATAGTAGTGTCAGTTTTGGAAAATATTTTTGAAACCCAAACACTTGATTATTGTCAGACACAAGGCACTGGGTTTAATGCCACTGAAATCTGCATTATTGCAGCTGCAGAGTAAAAATCTTGGGGGCCTTCTCATCCAATTCTGAAAGTGACTAGTGATTATCAGTGTTCAGCTGGTAACCCTTTGGTCTAACCACTCTGTTTCCAACTGCCTGCTTCTATGTAATATACATACATAACTGACTGACAGTGCTCCCCAGCAACTGGTGTATATAGACCCCAGATCCCCTGCCTTTTGCATGGAGTAACTCAAAGATGCATATTCTACATAGTCTCCCAGAGGTCTCTAGTGGAATTGAGCACTTACTAACCACAGTGATAACTCGCTTGACAAAAAGTACACCTTTAATGGCTGCCTCTCTTCCTGCCTCACCTCTTCACTCTTCTACTGGTTTCCTTGAATCACTGCTCAGCAACATTAATTGTGGCCCAGCCTTGGTGACACAATTGATTGTATACTGAATTACAGTGCTGGCAGCCACATGGCCAAGGATGGGTTTGAACCCTGAGTTGACCTGGAACATGCCAGGTGCACACCAAAATCTTGACTGGCTGGAGGACTAGGGAAAGGAGATTGTGGTATGAGGAGACTCTGTCAAGGTGCATCCCTCTGTCTCTCTATCTCTCTCTCTCTCTCATGGAAGAAATAAAATAAGTAAACTTAAAAAGAAAAGGCACTAATTGTCCTCATATTCTTGTCTCAGAAAAATCCTATTCTAGGAGAATCCTAATTAAGACATTAACTTAATACTTGTTTTGCAAATATTTACTGACTGGCTTCTATTGGGAAGAAACATTACAGGGTTGTCTTAGTTTTTGGATTGATAGTCTCTATTCCCTGATACATGTTAGTATTATTTAGCTTATTTATAAACTGAGCTAGAGATTTATCATAATTAGATAGAAAAACATCCATTTTTTTTCTTTTGCTGAATCTATACAAATCTAAGTGGCCTTGAGAAGATTAAATCGAAGTAAATTTGACTTTGGATTATTTTTTTCCCTTACAACATAGATCTTGACCCCAGTAGCCACATTTTATGTAACAGGAACCTAACATGCTGTGAAATTGTTTCTATAGGGAAGAGAAATCTGAAATGAGCCCAGCAGAGTGGTGATGTGCATTCATTTTCTTCTTCATCCAGCAGCATATGGAATAGATGGATCAACTAAAATGCCAAATGGTCCTGGTGTTTTTGTTACATAACATTTCAAGGGAAAGAAAAGGCTGTCTAGAAAAATTATGCTGAGCATTTAAATAAATAAATCATGCATGACACAGTGAGTATATTCAAAAGCAGTTTATCTCATCAAAACAAGACCAAATGGATTCTACAAGAGGAAAAAGCACTACACTGCATTCAGCAGTAGCGATATAATGGTAGCTTTAAGCAAATGGTTTTTGTAGTAAAGTAATAATTGAATAATAACACCAGCAGTACAATGCATTTTTTTTAAAATGAGAAATAGGAAGAGAGGAAGAAAAAGAGAGAGCAAGAAAGAGGTATTTTTGACAAGGTCTTGCTACACTGACCCTCTCACCCCAGCCTCCCATAGCTAAGATTATAGGTATATGACATTATTCCCAGCCTATTTAGTTTGGTCCTGGAAAAGAAATTCCCATGGGGCCCAATCTCACCTGATAGCACCCTACTGCTTATGCCATTCTGTCTCAGTATATTCTCTTAAAGCAAAAGTCTTTAAAATGAATATTTAATATCTAATTGTCACAATAGTATTTTTTTAACAAAACAAGCATTTATTATATTTTTTTCTTTTTCTTCTTTTTTAAAAGAGGTTTTTGCCATAGGACACATGCACTCTGCCAGAGACACTGAAAGACAGTGAGCGGGAAAGTGAGGAATCGCCCCCCAGGGGCGATGGCCACGCTACAATCTCTTTTCCTCCATTCTCCATGAGCACGTACACACACACGCACATGATTCTGAAGCTACCAGATCCAGGACTCTAACCACAGTTGGCCATATGGGAGTCCAGCAGCTTACCAACTATGCCATCTGCTGGTCCCTAGATGTTTTTTAGCTTCCTTTTTTCACCAAATGCTTTGCCTCAAAAAAAAAAAAAATCATTAACTAATGAATTATCTTTTGTTTGTGTCCCAAATAAACATAATAGTGTATGATTCTTTACTGACATTTCCTTAGTCTTGATCACATGCCATTAATATAAATCACACAAGTTAAACTTTTTTGCCTTATATAAATATGTCTGCATTTTCTACTTGTGAACCAAATACTATCAACACTTTTTAAGTAGAAATGTCACTAATCAAGAGACATGTAACCTGATTTAAAATATAGCCTAATGGATTAAAATATAATGAGAAGGAGAATTGGTGATTTGCTTTTTCTTTCTCTTTACTAATTTATAAATTTCTACTCACTTTTTCCTTCTCTTCCCTTATATTTAATAAATAAGGTATAATATGTAATATGAAGGGGTCTTCAAAAAGTTCATGGTATTATGAAAAAACTACGTACATATTTAAATTTTTGTGCCAAAATAACCTCATATTTTAATTCTATTTTTCCACCAACTTTTTAAATTCCTCTCATAAATCAATAACCAACTTCTTCAGAAAATACGTAACAGAAAAAAATTGCAATATTTGTCAGTCAGGTCAAACATGCAAACAATGGTGATACGATTATTCCCAGAAATTTGTGTCTAGGTCAAGGTCAAAACAATGAATTGAAATTCAAGGCATTGATTGAAATTCCTTAGTTTTCCATTGAATCAACTTTCAAAACTAACAGTTTTCTTCCTTGCATGTCCTCTTCATATAACTTGAAGATCATAATTTAAGAAACAAATGATAGCACACTAATTATGTACTAATTTCTCAGGGAGGAATAGGCCTTTAGGTACATCTTTGGATGAAGCCAGTCTGAATCCCTGCGGAGATGCACAGATTACTTCAATTAACCGTTGAAGTGACTAAGGAGTATTAATTGAGCACCTACGAAATGTAAACGAAAGGCTCTGGGATAGCTGGTTTGGGAAATTCTGAATAGTATAAAACTGTTGTCTATTAGAGGCTAGGTAGTTAAAATATAACTGGTGAGACAGGCAAAATTAAATAAAACCATGAGCTAGTCTTACAAGATGAATTACCAAATGGTTGGGTTACATAGTTAAGTATAATAGAATCAGGAACCATGGAGTGCTGAGGTAAGACCTGCCTCTGAGTTAATCTACAAAATGAAAGCCTCCAGTTATCACATATGAAAACAAAAACAAAAACAAAAACTAATTGCCAATGTTTTGAGCAAAAGGCTTTCTTCTCTAGTCCCTTAGAAGCTGTTTTATACCAGCTATCAAATAATAATGTCTAAAACTATGAGTACTGGGACTGGTAGATGGTATAATGGTTATGTCATTGGACTCCCACATAGTCAACTGTGGTTTGGGTCTTGGACCCTGTGACTTAAAACTCATGCTAAGTGCATGTGTGTGCATGTCCAAAATCCTGAGAAGAGAATGGAGAAGGGATTATGGTGTGGCCATCTCCCCGGGGGATGATTTCTT
Organism: Tupaia belangeri chinensis; assembly: GCF_000334495.1. NCBI lineage: Eukaryota > Metazoa > Chordata > Mammalia > Scandentia > Tupaiidae > Tupaia > Tupaia belangeri. The sequence continues at coordinate 3,052,869 of NW_006159795.1, forward strand.
GCTTTCTGTCTCTCTGTTTCTCTCTAGTGAGTGCACACGCTCTCTAGCAAAAATCTCTCTTATAAAAAACAAAAAAACAAAAACACGAGTATTTATTGAACATTACTATCTGCTGGGCACTAGGTTAAGCAATTGGCATAGGTTGTCTGCAATTGGCATAGGTTGTCTGCATGGATTACCTCTTTCAATTCCTACACTATCAGGGGGCTTCAAAAATTGTTTTACAAAAATATTAAAGGACAACTTAATATTTTGAAAAATATTTCAAAACCCAAGCATAGTTTTTTCATAATATACATTTTCCATGAACTTTTTGAAGCCTCTTGTATTCATTGGGGTAAATACTATTAGTATTTTATGGTTACATAACACAGCCAGTCACACAGCTAGTAAGTGGTGAAGCTAGAATTCAAACTGAATTCTTTGAACACCACGGTCTGCAAGTATGTCAATAACCTCATTTCCTGTCAGGTTCCAGGAAGAAGCCCATATATTTGTATTCCCTCGATGACTCACTAAAATGGAAAGTCAGTGGATGCTTTTTACACAATAAAGGAATAATAAAGGCAAGTTAACATATCTTATCATAGTAGGTAGGCAGGATAGAAAAAAGGATATTCTTTCTTTTCCTTCCCTCTGTTATTCCCAGTGTTTTCCAGATCCAACACATTCTAGTAGGCATTTATTTAGTTGAATAAGTCAGTGCCTCTGAAGATAGCTAATGTGGTCTAACAGACCCCAACTTAGAATTTAGAATGGGAAAAAGATTTTAACAAGAAATGCCTGAACAACACCCCAGAATTAGGAAGAGAGTCTTAAAGTAAGAGATGGAAAAACAAACACACAAACAAAAATAGGTTTATTGAATTAACAGAAGACTAAGTTAACACAATTCAAAAGGTTTTCAAAAGATAGCTAGGGGCTGCTCTGGTAGCCTTGTGGTTTAGGAAGCCAGATCCTACATGACTGACTGTGGCTCATATCCTGGCCTTGGAAACTTGAAAACCATGCCGTGTGTGTGTGTGTGTGTGTGTGTGTGTGTGTGTGTGTGTGTACGCGCGCATCTATCCTAACTCGGTGGAGAAATGGAGAAGGGATTACTGCATAACTATGGCTAATGAGAGGGAGTGCTTTCTCTCTCTCTTTCTCTCTCTGGTGAGCAAGTACATGCACTCTCTGGTTATTAAAACAAATTAAGAGATAGCCAGAATGCCATCCCTAAAGGAAAAATTCTTCAATTCAGCTGTGCTGGAAAAGAGGAATTGTCTTGCTATCAAACTGTGATCCTAGGAATAACAATACCACCTCAGGCCCATCCATGATTTACCAATGTAGTTTGCATTTTAACAAGATATTCAGGTAATCATATGAACATTACATTCTTGGATGCCTGGCTGAAAGGTAATCATTGTAATTTTCTTAATTTGTGTATGAAGGGTTAGGCTGAAACACTTGAGGCGGGATTATTTTGAACTGTTCTCTATTTGTCAGCAGGTTTTATATACATTCCAGATTTGGTGCTTCTTGGAGATGAATTAAAATTATTGAATCAATGAAAAGCAAGATCATGCCCTCTAAGTGCTGGCCCCAGAAGAGAATGAGATAATTAGGAATTAGCCCTAACTTCCAAAGTAGAAACTGAGGGGAAGGCAAACCAGTGAACATGTCACAGGCCACCATCATTAACTTCTGGGTCCAAAGTGCTTGCTAGCTGTCTTGCCCAAGTGACCATCTGAGACAGTTTCTCCCTCCCAACAGGAGGCACATTGGCAAGGTAAAGGGAATGATTAGTCCCACTTCTGTGACCAGCCATGCTCATTTACTTGGACACTCAAAAACCACCAAAACATATTATCTTGAGACCAAGAGTTTGGAAAAGGGAAATGAGTTTCTGTGCCTATTAAATGTCATTGTAAAATAAGATACTATTTTAAGAACTTAGCATTATGTCCAATTCATCCGATCACTTGTAAACAAATCAGCAAGGAAGATACATGAGCTATTTGTACTGTTAAGATATCCCTGTGGGGAGAGTAGGTGGTGTGGTGGATAAGGTGCTGGAGACTACTAAATGGACAACTGTAGTTCAAGTCCTGGACCTGGCAGCACGAAAATCACTCTGCACACATGGGTGTGCATGCCCGAAATCTCAAGAGGAGAATAGAGGAGAAGGGAATGTGATGCGGCCATCCCTCTGGGGGTGATTTCTCACTTTCCCTCTTCCTGCCTCTCTCTGGCAAGTGCATGCTTCCTATGGCAAAACCTAACAATGGCAACACATTAAAAGATATTTCTATAACCTGATTCCAGTATAGGACTTTAAGCTAGGAACAGAAGTCCTGTGAAGATCAAAGCTACAGTCCACTGAGTCCATCAAATGGATTCACCCACACTGAAGACAGCCTAAACTTGAAAAGGGGCCAAGACTTTCTGGGCAGGGGGTGCTCTCAGTTGGACTTCTGCTGTCTTAAACCATTTAGTTTGAATTAATCTTGTGTCATTTTGTCTGGGGCCATCCTTGTCCTAGCACTCTAATGTAAACATCACTACACAACATCAGGGTCTGGTGCCAAAAATAAATGTTCTTTGGAATTACTCTTGTGACTTGTCAGAACTACTTAGACTCCCTGAGCCTGTGGTATCTAGATACCATTACTGGGGACAAGTCCACACCTAAATATTTAAAAAAAGAACAGAGGAGTAACATTACCAAGACTGCTCATGTGTGCATGTTTATGTGATTTATATTTGTTTGTGTGTGTGTGTGCACGCGTGCACACATGTTCACTTCAGAAATTAAATTACGGTTATGGCTGCACTATATTTAGAGAAGGCTCCAAGGAAAGCTCCAAAAAGTGAAAAAATAAAAACAATAAGGCTGTTGAAATGGAAATTTGGAGGAAACTAGGATATCAAGGACTTGAAACTTTCTTATATGGAAAGTAACAAATTCTAAAATTCCTACAAAAGGATAAAGAGCCAAGAATAGCCAAGACATTTCCAAAGAAGAATAGGGAGGAATGTCTGACCTCATACAGATTGTGGTAGAGTTAAAATAATTAAGAAATCGATCTAGGTGTACAGACAAAGTACCCAGTGGGATAGAAAGAAGAGCATATGTGTTTGTAGAAGTGTGACAATTGGGCATGATGATGTGGCTGATTGGTGGGAAGAAGAGGAATTGTTTAAGAGACAAAGCTCAAAAAGATGATTATTTCTATGGATAAAGTTGAGATTAGAGCCCCTTCACAGGCCATATGCAAAGATGAACTCAAGATAGATAGGAGATTCAAAAGTCAAAACTAAAACTTTGATTCTTCAAAAATACAATATAAAGAAACATATTTCTGACCTTGGAATAGTTAAAGTTGCTTAAATAGTCTTCAAGCACTGGAATATTCCTATGACCTGAATTCCCCAAATGGGAGACATTATCAGGAGGCTGAAGAGGTACAATTAGTCCTACTCCCACCACAAGCTCATCTTTTTGAGCACTCAAACTACCAGGATACACTACCCCAAGGCTTCTTACAACTGATGTGACTCCTATTGGAAAATATCAGGTCACCGGAGTGTTTTAAAAGTATAAACAGCTCATAAATTTTCCTTGCTAATTCCTGTAAAGCTCCCAATAAAAATGAAAACAAAAGTCACCTAATTAAAATTAATAACTGTTAAAGGACACCTTCAATAAAGTGACAAGCTAGTTATGAACTGGGCAAGATGTTCACAACAAACAAAAGAACAGCATTTGAGAATAAGAGGTCTTCAAAGAAGTTCATGACAAATGCGTGTTATGAAAAACATGTTTAGCAAAAAAAAGTTTCGAAACTTTTTTTGGAATCAAAACAAACTTGTACTTTAACTTTAATTTCCACGAGCTCTGAGGTCCCTTTTGTGTAAAGAATTCTCATAAACCAATAAGATATTCTGATTTTTAAAAGTGAACAAAAGATACGACTGGGCATTTTACTTAAGAAGAAGCGTATGTGGCCAAACCAAAACAACAGGAAAGAATGAGTGATCGTTCTCTTCCATTGGTCAAGACAAGGCAGATCAAGACCACAATGAGACACCATGATACCATTAGTGGGAAACACGAAGTCTGATTTCAATATCAACTGTTGGCAAGTGTCGGAATCAACAGTGTCTTCCAGACACGATTAAAGGAAATGTAAATTAGTACAGTTACCTTGGAAGACAATTTAGCATCATTGAGTAAAAATAAAGATTCATATTCCCTATGCATAGCAATTTCACAATTTCATATACAATTAAAAAAACATCTCTTGCACAGAACTTTCACACCAGGGCATATTTACAGAAGGTTCATAGACAATTAACTGCAACATTAATAAACTAAAAACCATTACAATATCCGTTGACAGGAGAATGGATAAATTGGATAATTTAATAGAGAAACTATAAAATATTCAGAGAATAGAATAGAATCTCATGTTAAAGTCACAACAAACCAGTCATGTTCAACTATTGGGTTGTTGGAAGAGTCATGACTTATTTTTTCTATGCAAAAATGAGTCATGACTTTTACAATGACCAATATATAGATAAACCACACCTAGCTGTGTTTAATTATATTTTAAAAATTCTTTCTGATTACACAGAGAAAAATGCAGTTAAGGGTGGCAGATAGATTTTTTTTTTAAAGACCACAGATTTTTTTTTTTTTGGAGAGGTTTTTGCTATATGACTAGTGCACTCTCTAGAAAGACAGAGAGACAGAAAGCGAGAAATCGCCCCCCAGGGGGGATGGCCACACCACAATCCCTTCTCCTCCATTCTCCTCTTGGGATCTTGGGCACACATGCACACGCGCCCAGCGTGAGTTCAAGCCACTGGGTCCAGGACTTGAACCGTGGTTGACTATGTGGGAGTCCAGCAACACAGCCATTATGCCAACTGCTGGTCCCACAAATCTTTAATTCTCATTTGTGATTTTTTTTTTGTCAGTAGAATATGGCAAAAGTGACCTATCGTAGTTATGAATCTATTTCTTAAAAGGTCTTATCCTCTCCCACTCTTGCTCTGAGAATCCTGCTATCAGCCTGTGATCAAGCCTGGGCTTGCCTATTAGCAGGGGAGACACTGTATAGAGATTCAGTTGTTCTCGCTGAGGCCCCCTTAGATCAGCCTACTGCAAGCTGAACCCCAAACATGAACGAGAGTCCAGCTCATATCATAAGCAGAGGTCTCCACCTGACCCTTCGCTGAATCTAGATACATGAGTAAGAACAACTAAGACCAGAACCTTCCAGCTTACCAACGTATCAATAATAAAAAATGTCTGTTGTCTTGGGCCACCGAGCTTTAAGATGATATTCATTATACAGCAATAGCTAACTGACAATGAAATTATAGATTTACATTTTTTTCATAAGTGAACCAACTCATTTAATCAGGACCCAGATCAAGAGAGTAACAGAATTCCAGAGTCCTCTTGCCACCTTCCAAACTCTAGCCACCCATCCTTCCCCCAAGATAGTTATAATTTTAACATCATAAGCCTGGCTCTCTTCCCTCAAGATTTTAGTTGTTGCAAATTAGCCATTTTGTTGTGTGCCACTGTGGTCTGGTCATTCTAATTGATGTACATGATTCAACTGTGTGAACAGATAACAGTTTATTTATTTATTGCAACTGTTGATGGATATTTGGCTCATTCTAGTTTGGGGCTGTTACAAATAGTGTAGCTATAAATAGTCTTATACGCGTCTTTTGGTGAATGTATGTGCACAATTCTGCTGGATACATATTATATATACAATTTAGTATTTCATTAGAGAAAGAGAAAGACAAGTACCCCCAACATGGTCCAATGCTTTGATTCCACGCCCCTCTGCCACCCTCAGGTGTTCAGCCAGCTAGGATCAGGTGCATGCACCCAGCAGATACAGGTCAACCCAGTAACAGAACCCCAGTCTTCCATATACTACCAACCTTGCAGAGTGTTGTATTACCATTGCATCACTGTGCCCGGGCAGATAGATTTTTAAGTAAAAAATGTAGGTCCCAAAAGATTACATGCAGTAGATACTTTCAACTTTATATGATGCTGTTTTTATTAAGTGAAAAGTAAAACCAAAGAATTTAATGTTATAGGTGATATAAAACTATATATATATATATATACCTATATGTGGGGACCAGCAGTTAGAGTAATGGCTATATCACTGGACTCCCACGTAGTCGACCGTGGTTTGTGTCCCGGACCCGGTGGCTTAAAATTCACGCTGGGTGCGTGTGTGTGCGTGCCCGAGATCCCGAGAGGAGAATGGAGGAGAAGGGATTGCGGCATGGCCATCCCCCCTGGGGGGTGATTTCTCGC
>NW_006159795.1:3076741-3163961 GCF_000334495.1 Tupaia belangeri chinensis
CTCCCACGTAGTCGACCGTGGTTTGTGTCCCGGACCCGGTGGCTTAAAATTCACGCTGGGTGCGTGTGCGTGCGTGCCCGAGATCCCGAGAGGAGAATGGAGGAGAAGGGATTGCGGCGTGGCCATCCCCCCTGGGGGGTGATTTCTCGCTTTCTGTTCCTCTGTCTTTCTCTGTCTGTCTGGTGAGCGCACGTGCCCTATAGCATAAACCTCTAAAAATATATATATATACCTATACGTGTATATATAGCTGGTAAATATATATATATATATATTTACATCTACTTATATAAATATAAAAATACAAAAAAAAAGCCTACAAGATTCAGATTCATGATGACCTTGGAGGGTAGAGGATAGGAAAAGAGAAGCAAGGATATTAGGGAGAGAAACAGGTGTTTTAATTTTTGTCTTTTATAGTTATTTTGTGGGTATATATTTTCTATGCAAAAGTGTGTCATGACTTTTCTAACTACCCAATGCATTATAAATATAGTATTATGTCATTAAAATTATAACTACAGTAAAGTAGTCCTTAATATTATAAATATATTAAGTATGTATCATGGGCCGATGATTATTAATTCCTCTATTCTTAAAATGTGTGTAGGGTTACCTAAATCAAGCAGGAGGTTAGAACTGAAGGGTTCTGAAAAATAACCAGTCCATGTGTCAGATTTAAAAGACCACAGACCGTGAAGTTTCAGTGCTTTGGCCAGAAGTCACGCAGATATTCTTATGACACAAAGTTGGTATGAAAAAAATACATGTTTTGAAGGTAGTTTGTTTCTCCCTGTGGCTGATGCTTAGTGTGAATTGCTTCTGTACAAATGCTGCATATTCTGGTGTTTAAAAGTCAGCATGGCCTTGCATGATAGGGCTCAATCACTTCTTAAATGAGAACGTTTCTGCTTTCTTCTATTTGAAGAGTATTCTTTCCCCAGAAAAATTTTCCTATTAAACCCGCTGGAATAAGAAAATTAGAAAGTATTTTTTTTTTCCTGCCTGTCATATGATTAATTGTAGTACATGCCTTAGAACTCAGTGGGAATCCTGGGTCAAGAGTTCTGGTGGTTTGGAGTGCATTCTGCTGTAGGTGGGTGAACTGAATCTTCGTAGACCCCTCTCTAGTTTACATCAAGAAGAGGGATTTGGTCAAAGAGTTACAATGGAACTACTGGCATCATTTTTCCATGTCTTCTTGCTTACCTAAGAACACAGCTCAGAATATTTCAGTCTTCATTTCTCTGATGAGATAATCCACTGGAATTGTGTGGGTAGGGATGTGGGGGAAGAACCTTCTTCCCCTCCCCCCCACCTTTTGCCCCATTTCAGAAATGTCTGAATCTTTCTTCCTTCTAATGATATGTTCAAGAATGTCAACACAGAAAGATTTCTGGATCAATTCTACATTTTGGTCACATCCTCTTATTAGTCAGATGTTTTTGCTACCTTCCCCGACAAGGAAACATTCTAAATTCACTGTGCACACATCATTTAAAATTTTCCCTATCCCTGTTAGGTTATTTAAACTTTTCCTACATATCAATTAGTTTGAAATAATAAGTCTTTAGGCTATCCATTAATTGCTGCACTGTAGACATGATCTGTATTTAAAATTATGCAAGGAAAATTAAGCTGAAGCACAAAGGAGTCTTGGCTAACAGTGAAGGCTTCTTAGCCCTTCACAGCAGCGAAAGGAGATAACGAGGACGGGGAATATGCTGGAGGCTCCTTCCCGAGGTTGTCATTTGCCAGGCTGAGATGTGGAAACAGACCGCTCCAGCTGTAGGCTCGACTTCCTCGGTTTTCAGTGTTCATTTTGAATTCTTACTGTATTTGGTCATGGCGAGGCAGAAGAAAACGATTGTCAGCCAAAGGTCCTTTTCTAGTAGAAATTTATTATAAATAGTTCAAAGGCAACTTGGCTTCATAATGAATTGCCCTAACCTCTCTCCCCCTGTGAAAACAACACAGCTCCATTCTGTCATCTTGGTTAAGTTTGTGGGACTGGACAGAGGGAGAGAAGGAGATGAAAGAGAAGCTGACCTGCCAGTGCCTCGATTTTAGCAAACATTAAGTATTTCTTCTTTATTGGAAGCAATACTAGCCAGGTCAGGAAGAAGTCAGGACCCTCCTGTTGCTTGCTCGGAGTTCCTCAAACTTTGGGGATTTGTAAGATTCTTTGTCTTCCTAATAATCAGTGCTCTAGATTGTGCTGGAAAAATGCCCTTGAAGATGTGTCCATCTGACCTAGTCCCACCCTACTGAGTGGTAGTCAACTGAGGACGGTCAAATCTATTTGAAAAAAAACTGAAATGAGTATGGAAAGATGGAAAGTGTGTTAGAATGTGACTCGTGGGTGACATCTTTCATGTCCTGCTGGCCCAAGAAAGTTTAAGTTTATGGATGTTTATTTTGTGTGCTTTTTCTTCTCTTCTCTCTGGCTTCTTGTTTTTGCTTCGCCGTGATTAATCATTTTGACTGCAGATCTGCCAAAGCCTTGTTTTGCGGAGTTGTTCTTGCCCTCTAGTGGTGAAATCGTGCATGAACGTCCTAAAAACGCTTTAAGCCCATGACAAGTACATGTTTAGAGCAAAATGGGAGAAGCGTTTTCTCTGCAGAAGAAAGTGCTCACACAATCATATAAAACGCCTCCACACAGGATTTTGTGGAAGAAGCAGAAAACATCCCATCCTGGGTGTCGTCACTTAGGACATTCACACAGAGGAGAATTTTTTTCTAGGAAAATGTTCTTTTCCTTGCTCCTATTGTGGTTACAATTTGCAGACATTTATCCTTAATGCTTATATTTTTCTCTCCAGGACAAGGGATCATAGGAGTACTTGTGATAGTCTAAACCTGGAAACAATCCAAGTGCCCACCAACTGTGGAGTGGATTAAAAAAAATATATGTGTTTTTCAAATACTCTGTAACAATGAGAAAGCCCAGCTACGGTTAAATACAACAACAAAAAATTGAAGCCAGATATACAAGACTACAGACTCTATAACTTCATTAATATATAAGTTCTAAGTCAGAGGAAGTAATCAGTGTATTAAAGGAAGTCAGAAAACTTGCTACTTCACGTTCGAGATGATGGATATGCTAATTACCTTGATTTGATCACTACACATTCTGAAAAATGACAATGTAGACCATAAATAGGTACATGTTTTATGATGTTTATATTAAAAATAATAAAACCACTGTAAAAAAAAAAAAAAGGTGGGCCAGCAGGTGGCATGGTGGTTAAGGGTGCTGGACTCTCCCACATGGCAGATGGCAGTTCGAATCCCACCCTGCTGGCTTGTTTCCTTGTCTCTCTTGCTCACTTGGTCACTTTCTGGTCAAATTAAAATAAATGATTAAATAAATAAATATAAAGTCATTCTTAAAAAAAGAAGAAGAAAGAAAGCACACCTATCTTATTATTACCATCATGACCACTTCTAGGTTGATAACCTTTAAAATTTTTTTTCACATGATTCATCTGCAGAAGCATGACAAATGCCCGCGGCCTCCAGGCTGAACAATATTGAGAACTATTAGACAGAAGAGAGAAAAAAAGGGAGCTCTTCTTCTCTTGGTCGGATTCTCTTGCCGTTTGTCTTTCCCATGTGAACTCTGTGGACAATTCACATGGGAATCACTGGCAAACACTGTGAGAGTCACTCTCAGGCTCCATTCCAGATCTCTGGATGTGGGCAAGAAGGGCTCATTTCTTAGACCCTCCCCAGCCCCCCAGCCAAGGCCCCTTCTGGTCCTTTGTCATCTGCCTGCTCCTCATGGGACAATAAAGCTTATCTAGAGACATGCCTCCCTAAAGCTGGGGCACCCAGGTATGAGGTAAAAATATGTAATAATTGTCCTTAGTTACTGGCAAAGAGTTTCTAAAATTCTTGACATTTTCCGAGTGATAGGAGTGTCTTTAATTATTCATAACAAACTCCTTTCAATCTTATTTGAGCTGGGACTGGCAGGTGGCGTGGTAGTTAAGGATGCTGGATTCCCACATGGCCAACTGTGGTTTGAGTCCTGGACCTGGTGGCTTGCTTTCTCATGTTCTCTCTCTCTCTCTCTCTGGTCAAATTGAAATAAACAAATGAATAAAAAAACCTTATCTGAGTTTATGCTAATAAGGTAAATTATGTAGGTCCCCTCCATATCTCAGGATGGGACTGATGACCAGTAAGATCAAGCAATGAGATGGCTGGAACATTTTACCCCATCCTGACCTGGTAGGGAAGCTAGAGACTGCGTTATAAAATCTCTCTCTCGCTCTTTTTTAAGAATTATTTATTTGATTTTATGATTATTATTTTTAATTTGATGAAAGAGACAGAGAAAGAGGGAAAGTGAGAAAGGAACCATCAGGTCTGGGACTCAAACCATGGTTGGTCATGTGGCAGTCCAGTGCCACACCACCTGTCAGTCCCAGGGTTATGACATCTTTTGAACAACAATGTCTAGAAAGCTTCTATATTGGGGAATGCATCCATGCACCCTAACTCCACAGGGTCAGAAACTCCTGTGCTTGGGTCCCTTTTGGATCTTATCCTACACTATGATTTGAATGAAAATACTCCAAAATTCAGGTGTTGAAACTTAATGGCATGAAGAAGTGAGGGCTTTACAAGGTGATTAGAGCTCCTCTTGCATAAATGGGATTAAAAGTCCTTAAGAAAGAGGCTTCACGCAGTGTTCAGCTCTTTTACCCTTCCCCCTCTGCCATGTGAGGACACAGTTTGCTTCCCCTCTGAAAGATGTAGCCTTCGCCAGGCACAGAAATTGCTGGTGCCTTGACCTTAGACTTCCCAGCCTCCAGAACTGTTAGATAGTAAGTTCAGCTCTTTATAAGTTACCCAGTTTTAGGTATTTTGTTATAGCAGCTGGAATAGACTAAGACACTCTATGTATCTTTTCATCCAACTATTCATTTATATCCTTTATTAAAAAAAAAAAAAAAAGGTAAATGTCAGTAAAGTGCTTTCCTGAGTTCTATGAGCCATTCTGGCAAATTAGTGAAGGAGCTATTGTGGGAGCTCCTAATTATAGCCAGTTGATCAGAAACACAGGTCTGAGACTTGCAACTGCATCTGAAGCATGGTGATTCTTGTAGAACAAGCCCTTAAGCTATGGGGTGCATGCTTAACTTTGGGTCATATAAAAATTAAAATAAATTTTTGGTGAACCAGTGGATGGTGTAGTGGTTAAGTGCTGGATTTCCATATAGCTGACTACAGTTCGAGTCCCAGACCCAATGGCTTAAACTCTTAAAACTCATGCTAGGCACTTGTGTATATGTGCCCAAATCCCAAGAGAATGGAGAAGGGATTGCAGTATGGCCATTCCCCCTTGGGGGCGGGGGGCGATTTCTGGACATCCAACTACTGTTGGAAAGCAGTTTGTATCTGAAATTACTCACAAAATACCAGAACTTGCTTCCCAACAGACCCTAACATTCTCACAGTTTTATTGCCCCAGTCAATACTTCTGAGAGCAGACGTTGAAATCATTTTGCAATTGTCTGAATTTAAAAGCTGACTAAGGGGCAGGTGTTTGAAGGGGGTGTAAGCCCAAATATTGGCTGTTATGAGGGGACATCAACAATTTGTAGAAAATGAAATTAAAGTATGAGTTCATTTTGATGCAAAAACAATTTTGAAATTCATGCAGTTTTTTCATAACATGCATTTCCCACAAACTATTTGAAGACCTTCATATGTGCTGGCATGTCCACTCCTACACACAGAAGATCCTTTATGGTGCAGGAAAAAATGGGGGTGCAGTAGAGGATGGGAAAGGAAAGCAGACCTGGTGAGGAAGAGTGATTTCTCACTTTTCCTCTGTCTGTCTGTCTGTCTCTCACTCTCTAGCAAGCACATGCTCCCTGTGGCATAAACCTAAAAAAATAAAAAATTAAAAAAAAAAAAAGGAATCACTTGGGAAACTTTTAAAATGCCCAGGCTTTCCTCAAAACTGATTACATCAGTATCTCTGGGAGTGGGATCCCAGCATCAGTATTTCTCAAAACCTCTCGGATTCTAACATTTAACTATGGCTGAGAGCCCTGGCCTGGGAAGATTAGGAAGGCAAACAAACATGTGATATGGATCATGGGCGAGGTGTCAGTGGCTTACGGCAAAAGATCAATCACGGACCTCCTAAGGCTGACAGCCTGGACTCTGCTCCAGCTGGCTCTTGGCGTGCACAGAAGCTGCTCTGCTCTGGTGAGATCTTCCCAGTATTCGAGAGAAGTTTGAAATGCATATGTGAAATCTCATACTCTGTAGCTGTTAGCAACTAATTCTGCCCTGTATTCATCAACATGCTACAAGCCAGGTGAAACAGCTACTGCCATGGCTTTGTATTTAGGCTGCCAGTGTGGGCTTTTGAGTTAGAATCTTCCACTCAAAGTGTGGTCCATGGGCTAGCAACATGAGCATCACCAGAAGGTTTGTTATAAAATTGGATAACGGTGGACTTATTATAACATCTACCCAGGTTTAGGGAACTAGAATCTGTATTTGAATAGGACCCCCCCCCAGGTGATCTGAATACAATTTTGAGAACTGCAGAGGGAGGCTGTAACAGTGTGAGATAGCAGAACCCAAACCACAGGTGGGATTACTTTGTGTGCTCTCAGTTCTGCAGTTTCATGATTTTGGAATCGCATCCATCCACTATCAGCTTCAGCAACTGACACCTCTCTGGTGGGGACACCAGACATCCAAGTAAACCTATTGCTCTGTTCCCACTATGGGAGTCCAATGTCTTAACCACCATGCCCCCTGCCAGCCCAACTTTTTCATTTTTTTTTTTTTTACAAGGTGATGGGGGCCAGGAGGTGGCATGGTGGTTAAGACATTGGACTCCCATATGGTTGACTGTGGTTCAAGTCCTAGACCTGGCAGCTTCACAACCACCCTGGGTGTGTGTGTGTGTGTGCATGTGTACTCAAAGTCCCAGGAGGAAAATAAAGGAAAAGGGACTGTGGCATGGCCATCCACCTGGGGTGTGATTTTTCACTTTCCCTCTCACTGTCTCTCTCTGACGCTCTCTGGCAAGCACAGGTGCCCTATATCAAAATGACAACAAAAACTGATTATGAACATGTCCCTCCTTCCCAACACTATCCATCGAGGGCTTTAGAGAGACTTGTTTTCATGTCAGATGCTCAATGTTCACAGATCTGCTTTTCCTCAGCATTCTTTCTCCCCTCAGCACTTTGGTTATCTTGATTATGCTCTTATTATAATTCCACTTAACTGATGAAAAGCAGGCTTTAAAAACCCTGGTATAATGGCAAGAGAATTGACTTAGATGGAAGATTAGCAAATTACTGTTTCAGAGCAAACTTCTTTTATCTGCACAACAAATGCAATTAAGTTCATTAGCGAGAAGTCAGTCTTGCAGGGGGTTTGTCAATTTTATTAATCTTTTTAGATGAGTAAACCAAACTTTCTAGCTTCATGGATTTTCTCTGTTATTATCACTTCTTCATTTTGATGATTTTTGCTCTTATTTATTTATTTTTTTAAATTATTTCTTTCTTTCTGCTTTATCTGGGCTTAAAATATGAATTCCCTTGTAGTTTCTCAAGATCTAAGCTAGAGAATTAACTTTTATTCTTACTGTGTTTTGCACACGTTTATTTATAAATATTTCAAAGTAATTATCTTGAAGTAATATTTTTAAATCCATGCATGTTTTTTATTTTTGTATTTTTCCATGAGCTTTTTTGAAGACCGCTCATATATGCATCTAAAGTTATGTATTTGGCTCCAAACATTGCATTATCTTTGTATATTGTATGCTGTCCTGGGATTTTGAATTTTCATTATTGTTCTCTCTCTCTATATATATATGTGTGTGTGTGTGTGTATGTGTGTGTGTGTGTGTGATTTTTTTTTCAATAAGAGAGACATACAAAGAGAAAGGATCTTCAGGGTTTTTAATGCCACAATCCACCGTTTCAGCCAGCCTAATTCATGGGCACGGGTACACCTGGCTTCTCTACCGTCTGGCCTCAAAATGCGTTATTTTAATCTTGATTTCCTTATTTTTTAGAGGTTTTTACTTTAGGGTGCATGTACTTGCTCAAGAGAGAGATACAGAGATGGTAAGAAGGAAGGAACGTGAGAAATAATCCCCCAAGGGAACTGCCACGTAGCAATCCCCTCTCCTCCATTCTCCTGGGATCTTGGGCTTGCATGCACTCATGCCTGGCGTGATTTTTAAGCCACCATCTGAGGCTTGAACTGCCATGGAACATGTCATGTAACTGCTACACCATCTGCTGGCCCCAATCTTGATTTTTTCTTATGATCCATGGCTTATGTTTATTTCCCAAATATTTGGAGGATTTTCTAGTTACCTTCCTATTGTCAATGACTAGCTTAATTCCATTATGGTCAAAAAACATACGCTGTGATTTCAATAATTTAAATTTATGAGATTTGCTTTATGACCTAGCACAGTCTATGTAGGTAAATGTTTAATATGTATGTAAATGGATATGTATAGAGCTGTCAATGTAGGTGAATTATGTTACATTGATAATTACGTTATTCCAATCTTCTGTGTTCTTATTGATTTTCTTTTCCTTTTTCTTTTTCCTACTGTTTGTTTTGTCAGTAATAGAGAGTGGAACGTTAAAATCTCCACCTGTGATTAGGGATTTGTCTAATCCTCCAGGAAATCATCAACCAAAAGAAATTAGGTGTAGTTGTTTTAATATCAGAAGAGGTCTCTTTAATGCAGCCTTGTCCAACGGAACTTTGTTTGAAGTTGGAAATGTCCTCTGTGCTGCCCCCACAGGGTAGCCCCCACCCACATGTGGCTAGTGAGCACTTGAACTGTGACTAGGATAAAGGGGGAACTGATTTTTAAAATTTTTCTTTAATTAAATAAGATTTAAACTGGCACACTTGGCTAGTGGCTACAAAATCAGACAGCCTTACCTTAAGGCAAGAAGGTAAAGGGGAGATATTTCATAATGATAAAAGGATCAATTTAATAGGAAAATACAGTAATAGTAAATATGTAAGCAACCAATAATTACACTTCATACTATAATATATGAAGCAAACATTGATGAATCTGATATGCTTGGATATATTTGAAGAGCTAATACAACATAGGGCCTTCTGGTATTTTTCTTGCTTCTGAAATACCAGAAGTCCTTAGTCATCAGAAGAATACAAGATCTGTTTTACTGAGAAGAACAGATGATCTAGTGCCCTAAACTTGTGGTCTCCAAAGAGGCTGTAAATTATACTCAGAGAATAACTAGAACGGGGATTAGTTGGAACATGGGAAAAAAGCACTAGAACTTCCACTTGTTAAAAAAAATTCTTTCTACTCATACTTACTATACATTTTACAATTTTTTTCTATAGGGCATATGCACTTGCTAGAGAGAGAGAGAAAGTGTGTGTGCATCCCCCCTCTCCCCAGAATGGGGCATGGTGATGCTACAATCCCTTCTTCATTCTCCTCTTGGGATTTGGGGCATGCATGCACATGTGCCAGCGTACTCTCCAAGTTGCAGGCTTGAGACTTAAAGTACAGTCAGGCATGTGGAATCCAGATGGATTAAACTTGACACCACTGGCTGTCCACTTACTATAAACATTGACATTGATATCATATTAGTTTGTCAAATAAGTATGAGTGTCATCCAAAGCTGGAAGTCTGCTGACGAAGGAAGGCCTCACATCTTTGAGGGGTAGATAGTGGTAACCTTGTTTATTCTTATTTATTTAGAGAAGTTTTTAAGTGACATCTAATGGTTGCACATATTTATAGAATACAGTGTGACTTTTCAACTTATACTGGCAATGTGTTATAATCAGATTAGGGCCATGAGCACATCCATCATCTCTAACATTTGTCATTACTTTGTGATGTGAATAGCCAAGATCATTTCTCATAGCTGTTCTGGATAATACACTAAATGGCTATTAACTGTAGTTATGCTACTCTGCTTTAGTACTCTAGAACTTGGGACTAGCAGATGGCATAATAATAGTTACATCGCTGGACCTGCACATGGTCCGCCACAGTTTGAGTCCTGGACTCTGGCTTAAAACTCACGCTGAGCACATGTGCCAAGATCTCAAGAGGAGATTGGAAGAGAATAGATTGCGGTGTAGCCATCCACCCTGGGAGGTGATTTCTCGCTTTCTGTCTCTATGTCTCTCTGTCTGTCCAGTGAGTGCACGTACCCTAGAGCGAGAATCTCTCTCTCTCTCTCTCAAAAAAAAAAAAAAAAACAGAACCAAAGAAACCATTCTAGAACTCATTTGTCTTATGTATAGAAGAAGAAAATAGAATGTTGTCAACCATAAAAAAGAAGGAAATCCTGCCATTTGCTGCAACTTAGATGAAACTAGATGAAATTATGCTAAGTGAAATAAGTAAGGCAATGAGAGTTAAATGCCACATATTCTTACTCATTTCTAGAAACTAAAAGATTTGATCACATAGAAGTGTGGGGAGTGGAATGGCGGACACTGTCAATAGAATATGGAAAGGAGAGATGGAGAGTAGGGAGCAATCGGTGCCCCTATTTAAAATCAACTTTCAGGACCAGCAGTTAGCGTAATGGCTATGTCGCTGGACTCCCATGTAGTCAACTGTGGTTGGCGTCCCAGACCCGGTGGCTTAAAAACTCATGCTGGGCGCGTGTGAGTGCATCCGCGCCCCAGGTCCCGAGAGGAGAATGGAGGAGAAGGGATTGTGGCGTGGCCATCCCCCCTGGGAGGTGATTTCTCGCTTTCTGTCTCTCTGTCTGGTGAGCACCTGTGCCCTATAGTAAAAAACAAACAAACAAACAAAAAAACAAAACAAAACAAAAAAACCTCTAAAATCAACTTTCAGCTTGCTTTAGTGCACATGTGACTGATTAAGTGGATTTACAGTCTGCTTTATCTATTTTAACTGAATCAACCCTCACCAAGTGGGCTAAACTGCAAAGAGACGGTGATAAGCCACATTAGCAATTATGCCAAATTGGAAGCCGGTGGTGTTGATATTGCTTCCTTGCATATACATTCTCAGACAAAAACTATCAGATATCACAAGAGAATCAGCTTAAAAAGTGAGACTAAGGGGCCAGCAGATGGCATAGTGGTTACATTGCCAGACTTCCACATGGCTAATGGTGGTTTGAGTCCCAGACCTGGTAGCTTAAAAATCACGCTGGGAGCATGTGTGTACATGCCCAAGATCCCAAGAGGAGAATGAAGAAAAAGGGATTGTCCTATGGCCATACCCCCAGGGCATGATTTCTTATTTCCCTCTCACTGTCTCTGTCTCTCTCCCTCCCCTGCAAGCACATGCCCTAAGGCAAAACAAAAAAAAAATCTAAAAAAATGATATTAAGAAGACTATTTGAAATATGGAATTACTTATAGTTAACAATGAACCTTGCCTTAAATGTGTAGTGTAGCATCTTAGTGAAAGCACATAGACACTGTAATTAGCAGGGCACTCAAAAAAAATTAAATGTACCCTTTACATTTGGTTGGTGGGATTGAATAAAGAGGTGCAAGAAAGCAGTAACCATAGCAAAGGGTGTACTTCTTCTGTTCCCATCTTCAGATTTCCACAAAGAGTTCTTTTATTTATTTATTGTTAGCAATGACAGCCATTCAAACCAAGCATTGATAAAATTTAAAATCAGAATTTTAAATTTCCACAACAAAATGTTAAACTGAGTTTTGAAAATGATGAAGCCTATTAAAATATTTGTTCTTTCTCACTTTGAGAGCAGATATGTTGCTATGGTTTGTATAACCCCACATTCCTATGCTGGTGGTTGTGGAGGTACTAAGATGAAACTTAATACTGGCATGGTGTTGAAAGGTGGGACATTGGGAGTGATTAGGCAATTAAAATGAGGCTTCTATGATTCACTCCTGATGGGTTTATAAAGAGGGGGAATGAGACTAGAAGACACATGGATATACACATAGAGACATGTATTGTTTTGCTCTTAAGGTGTGATGCCTAAATGGCCTCTGGATCCTATCAACAGGAAAATGAACAGATGTGGTCCCTCGATCTTAAACCTTCAGATTTGAACTGAATAAACCTATTTTCTCTTAAATTACCCAGACACAGGCATTTTCTATTATTAGCATGGAACTAATCAATGTTTTTAAATTTTTTTTTACATTTTTAAATCTCTTTATTAAGATATAATTCTCATACCATACAATTCACATTTGAGGTGTACAATTCAATAGTTTTCAGTTTAGTCACAGATATGTGTAGTTATCACCATATACAATTTTTGGCTTTTATTACCTCAAAAGAGAAAACTACCTACCCTCTAGCTATCATTGCCTATCACCAAACGTAAATAATTAAATATTAATCTACTTTCTTTTTTCCAATTTGAAAATAATTTATCTACATTTTGGTTCCTGCTCTAAAAATAATTAAATACTGTAAACTGAAGCAACAGAAATATAGGTTATAAGCTCTTGAACACCACTGATAAATGCTAATCTGTTGGTTTTGGTTTTGTTATTGTTCTCTTTTCTTTCTTTAAGAGCCTCTGTACAAATTGAGTGGGGATATACAATGTGAATCTTTCAAAAGGGATTATCCTATGGCCATACCCCCAGGGCATGATTTCTTATTTCCCTCTCACTGTCTCTGTCTCTCTCCCTCCCCTGCAAGCACATGCCCTAAGGCAAAACAAAAAAAAAATCTAAAAAAATGATATTAAGAAGACTATTTGAAATATGGAATTACTTATAGTTAACAATGAACCTTGCCTTAAATGTGTAGTGTAGCATCTTAGTGAAAGCACATAGACACTGTAATTAGCAGGGCACTCAAAAAAAATTAAATGTACCCTTTACATTTGGTTGGTGGGATTGAATAAAGAGGTGCAAGAAAGCAGTAACCATAGCAAAGGGTGTACTTCTTCTGTTCCCATCTTCAGATTTCCACAAAGAGTTCTTTTATTTATTTATTGTTAGCAATGACAGCCATTCAAACCAAGCATTGATAAAATTTAAAATCAGAATTTTAAATTTCCACAACAAAATGTTAAACTGAGTTTTGAAAATGATGAAGCCTATTAAAATATTTGTTCTTTCTCACTTTGAGAGCAGATATGTTGCTATGGTTTGTATAACCCCACATTCCTATGCTGGTGGTTGTGGAGGTACTAAGATGAAACTTAATACTGGCATGGTGTTGAAAGGTGGGACATTGGGAGTGATTAGGTAATTAAAATGAGGCTTCTATGATTCACTCCTGATGGGTTTATAAAGAGGGGGAATGAGACTAGAAGACACATGGATATACACATAGAGACATGTATTGTTTTGCTCTTAAGGTGTGATGCCTAAATGGCCTCTGGATCCTATCAACAGGAAAATGAACAGATGTGGTCCCTCGATCTTAAACCTTCAGATTTGAACTGAATAAACCTATTTTCTCTTAAATTACCCAGACACAGGCATTTTCTATTATTAGCATGGAACTAATCAATGTTTTTAAATTTTTTTTTACATTTTTAAATCTCTTTATTAAGATATAATTCTCATACCATACAATTCACATTTGAGGTGTACAATTCAATAGTTTTCAGTTTAGTCACAGATATGTGTAGTTATCACCATATACAATTTTTGGCTTTTATTACCTCAAAAGAGAAAACTACCTACCCTCTAGCTATCATTGCCTATCACCAAACGTAAATAATTAAATATTAATCTACTTTCTTTTTTCCAATTTGAAAATAATTTATCTACATTTTGGTTCCTGCTCTAAAAATAATTAAATACTGTAAACTGAAGCAACAGAAATATAGGTTATAAGCTCTTGAACACCACTGATAAATGCTAATCTGTTGGTTTTGGTTTTGTTATTGTTCTCTTTTCTTTCTTTAAGAGCCTCTGTACAAATTGAGTGGGGATATACAATGTGAATCTTTCAAAGTCTGGTTTACTTTGATCAGCTTTAAGTCTTTTATATTCATCCATTTTTTTATTCAAATGATAGAATCTCATTGTTTCCCATAGCTGTGTAATATTCCATAGTATATATGTGCTGCAGTTTTTCAACACAGTCATCTGTTTTTAGACACTAAGTTGGTTCCATGTTTCAGCAATTGTGAATAATGCTGCAATAAACATGGATGTGCAAGTGTCTTTCCAATTGAGTGTTTTCCTATCACTTGGGTAAATACCAAAGGGTGGGATTACTGGGTCATATGGAAGTTCTATCTGTAGGTTTTTGGAAAAACCTCCATATTGTTTTCCACAGAGGTTGAACTAATTGACAGTATCACCAACAGTGTAAAAGGGTTCTCCTTTCACCACAGCATCGCCAGCACTTTTTGTCTTTTGTTTATTTGATCGTAGCCATTATAACTGGGGTTAAATGGTATATCATTGTGGTTTTACTCTGCATTTCCTTTATGACAAGAAACTTTGGACATTTTTTCATATGGGTCTTGACCATTTGTAAGTCTTCCTTGGAGAACTGTCTATTTAATTTGCTTACCTATTTGTTAATTGATATTTTTCTTTTTTAATGTGTGAGCTGCTTGAGTTCTCTATCTTGTCCAAGGAACAATTTGCAAAACTTTTCTCCCCTTTCGAGGCTTGTCTTTTCACTGTAATTATTGTTTCCTTTACTGTGAGGAAGATTTTTAGTTTTATGTATTACCATTCTTCTATTTGGGGGACTAGTGCCTGTGCTTTAGGGGTCATATTTAAGAAATCTTTACCTACTCTAATATTTTCAAAAGTTTCCCCTACGTTTTCTACTAGTAGTTTTGTACTTTGAGGCTTTATATTTAAATGCGTTTTGAGTTGATTTTGTTAATAGTGACAGATAGGAGCCCAGTTTCTTTCTTCCTTTCTCTCTCTCTCTTTCTCTATCTCTCTCTCTTTTTTGGGCAGGTGGATATCCAGTTCTTCTAGTACCATTTGCCCAAAAGATTTTCTTTTATCCACTCCATTGGCTTATACCTTTGTCGAGATCAGTTGGCTGTATACTTTGGGGTTTATTTCTGAATTCCGTATTCTATTCCATTGACCTATGTGTCTATTTTTGTGTCAGTACCATGCTGTTTTGATTATCACCATTTTGTAATATATTTTAAAGTCATGTAGTAAGATGCCTCTTATTTTATTCTTTTGGCACAGTACTCCCTTGGTGATGTGGGGTCTTTTAAAATTCCAGGCAAATTTTATCATTGCTTTTTCTATTTCTGTGAAGAATATCAGGGGTAATAGTATAGGAATCTCATAGAATATGTAAGTTTATTTGGGTAGGATTGACATTTGATTATACTGATTATTCCGATCTAAGATTATGGGCTGTTATTCCATTTTTTGCATTATAATCAATTTCCTTTTGAAGTTTTTCAGAGTTTTCCTTGTAGAGGTCTTTCATATCTTTGGTTAAGTTTATTTCTCGATATTTTATTTGTTTGCAGCTACTGTAAATGAGATTGCTTTCTACAATTCTGTTTTGGTCTCTTCATTCTTGGTGTACAAAATGCTATCGATTTTTGTATATTGACTTTGTATCAGGTTACTTTACTGAATTTATTTATCACTTCTAGGAATTTTTTTGGTAGATTCCTTTGGGTGTTCTATGTATATAATCATATAATCTACAAATAAAAACCATTCAGCTTAATCCTTTTAGTACTGTGTAGGGTCCTTCCTTGTTTCTTTTTATAGTTTTTATCCTGAAGTCTTATTTTATCTGATATGGATATTGTAACTCCTGCCTTCTTTGCATTTCTGTTTGCATTAAGTGAATTTGTCCAGCTCTTCACTTTCAGCCTATGTATATCTTTATCCCTGAGGTATGTTTCTTGTAAGCAACATATAGAGGGTTCCAGTTATTCATCCACTGCATCAATCTGTATGTTTTAGTTCAAGAATTTAATTCATTAACATTCAAAGTTATTATTGATATGTGTGGACTTAGCCCTTTTATTTGCTTATGTTTGTTTGCTTTTGTTTTGTGTTCTTTTGCTTCTATCTATCTCCCTTTAGTTTTGGAGGTGTAGTTTCCTTAATATATTTCCTGAAAATCTGGCCTACTTTTAGTGAATTTCTTCAGCTTTTGTTTATCTGGGAATGATTTTATTTCTCAGTTCCATTTGAAGGATAATCTTGTCAGGTATAGTTTTTGTGGTTAAAATTGTTTTTTGAGACAATAAACAGAATTGATAAACCATTAACTAGACTAATCAAGAAAAACGAAGAAAGGAACCAGAGAGATAAAATAAGAAAAGAATAGGTGTTTTGAATCATTAACAAACAAAAAATAATTTTTATTTTATCCTTTTAAAATTATTTTTTGTTTCATCATAATTTAAAAATATAGTGAATGTGTTCATCTAGTAATATTGATAATGTATAAATAAATAAACATGCTAACAGAGTGGTGGTGAGTGTTCAATATTTATGGGGTATAAATTGCAAAATTTAGATACTGCTGCCCTAATATTTAATTTCATTCCAGCAGAAAAGAAAAATGGGGTTGCTAATATCTAACTTTAATTTTCACAAAATGAAAATTTTATAAACCCAGGTGATACTAACTTGAAATATAATCTGTAGGGATTTTTTTTAGGATGTATTTATAGTGTGGACGCTCCTCGAAATTTCTGTCTAGAATATGCTACAAGGCTATGATTTATTGAGAACTTGGTAAAGCATGAATTTTAAAATATCATTATTCTCCAAGTTCAAATGCTCTTAGTTTCATTTCAGTAGATTTTGTGTTTCTTGATATTTTTAAAACTTAATGTGTAAGTTACCATCAATTACAGGTAGTATATTCAAAATACATGTATTTTTTTCTCTTTTATACTTTTGTCTGTTATTCTCAAATAATTTCACTGTGAAATCCATGATAGGGTGTGTGTGGTTGCCAGAGAGATAGAGATACAGAGACAGAGAGACAGAAAGTGAGAAATCACCACCACCCCCCCAGGGGGAATGGTCACACCACAATCCCTTCTCCTCCATTCTCCTTGGGATTTTGGACACACACACACACACATTCACCTGGTGTGAGTTTTAAGCCTCTGGGTCTGGGACTTGAACCACTGTTGACTATGTGGGAGTCCAGTGACATAACCATTATGCCATCTGCTCATCCCCTACATAATCTCTTTAGTTCAAAATGAAATCATGTAAGGCACTTCAATACAAGATTTTGTACCTGTTCAATACCATACTTCTGGGTGAGTTGTAAGGCTATAGCTACAAATGTTCAAAACGAATAATCATTAACAACAACGACAAAAAGAAATAACTCAGTTTATCTGATATAAGGTTGACAGAAGCCACCAAAATTAATCAAATATTAAAATTCATATTGAAAACATCATCATGCATGTTCTTTACAGATTTTTCCTGATTGTTTTCCTATCTGTGTGTTTGATTAAGTTAGTCCTGGATATACTCTTTAGATTTTCAAAATACTGTAAAGCAAGACATTTGCACAAATCTCGATCTATTTTACACTAATGTCATCATTTTCTTGTTTTATCCCAATTATATTACAGTTTGCTGGAGTAGGCACATAATCCAAGATGCTTTCAAAACTACAGTGGAAGAGTATCAATATCAACTATGATAGATGCTGGACAACATTCATGTTTCATTTTTATTAATTTCTTTATTATTCCCAGAGAGTACTCAAAAAATCTAGCTTGCACAAGGCTGAACAATTATGTTAAAGTTACCCCAAACAAGTTCAACATTTCTTTTTGTTTGTTTGTTTTTGTTTTGTTTTGTTTTTAATTTGCTATCGGTTGCATGCACTCACTGGAGAGACAGAGTATGAGAAAATGAAAAAGTATCCCTCAGGGGCATGGTCACACTGAAATCCCTTCTCCTCCATTCTCCTCTTGGAATTTTTGACATGCACACACAAATGCCTGGTGTGCTTTTCAAGCTGCCAGGTTTGGGACTTGAACTGTGCAGTTGGCCATGTAGGATCTGGCTACCTTAACCACCATGCCACCAGCTGTCCCCACAGGTTCAACATTTCTCTAAAATGGCCCCAAGAGTGCAAATCACACAACAAGCGCATGAGGTCAGTTAGTTGAGAACTTGAATTTGGAGCTAAGGAGCCTGATAGTCCCACATGCATAAGCTCAACCAATAGAACCTGTGGTCTGTATGGCTCTGCATTTATTTCCTCTATTGGCACCTAACCTCAATACCAGTTAGTGCAAGTGTAAGAGTAGAGATTATAAATCAGGAGTTACACATACAGGTTTACCCATGTGCTTGGTAAAGGGTTTCTTGCCACACAAGCGATTGTCTATTGATGGATATAGCTAGGAAATCAGAAAAAAAAACCCAAACAAACAAACAAACAAAAAAAACAAAAAAACAAAAAAAAACTTGGTATTCAACAGAACACAGAATTAAAACTGTTCATCTCAATTACCATGATTGTACTGATTCCCTTGTAATAACAATCTGTTTTAGAAGGAAAAAGACAATTTAACCTTGTGATTCCCACAAGGGGAAAAATAATTTGTCCATACTTATAACAGTCATGATAAAGGGTTTTGTTTTTAAAATACAGCCTCAACTAAAGCCAGCTAAAGATCCTTGCTTTTACAAGTGGATGATTAGAAGAATCCAGTAATGATATTTTGCATTTTTCTATTGCCAGCACACACCTTGGAACTACTGATGGTCTCTTTACTACTGGAAATAAAGTCATTAGTGTCTTTAATCAGATCAGATGCAATATCAGATAGAATTTGGTGAGGCACTTTTTAGATACCATAGATCTCTAAAGCCTGTTATTAGGGACTTAAATAAGGTTCCCATGGGTGTACTTGGAAAAAAATATCCATGAAAGGTAAAGACTATGACAAAGATGGAAACTCTGAA
This sequence comes from Tupaia belangeri chinensis, assembly GCF_000334495.1. Lineage (NCBI taxonomy): Eukaryota > Metazoa > Chordata > Mammalia > Scandentia > Tupaiidae > Tupaia > Tupaia belangeri. The sequence goes on from NW_006159795.1 coordinate 3,095,660, forward strand.
ATATCTTTCGGTCAGCCACATTTACTATCAGTCTCACCCTAAGACTCCAAATTCATCTGCTACTCATCCCCCCAGCCCTCTTGAACTTGCTGCCTTGTTCTTGAATAAGCCAGGCCTTTAGCTCTTGAAACTCATGTTGCCCAGAAGGTGCTTTCAAAAAATATTTCATGACTCACTCAACTCCCCTCAAGGTGTCAGCAGAGTTATAGCCTTAGGGAAAATCAGTTTCTTACTTCCGGTTTCTAGTAGCTGTAGGCATTCCTATCTTGAGCCTGCAACCCCTCCAGTCTCCTCCTTTCCTATACCAAATCTCTCCTTGCTTTCTTCTTTCCTAACAGATGCCCTTGAATTTAGAGCCTACCTGGATAATCCAGGATGATCTCCTCATTGCAAGATTCTTACCTTAATGACATCTACAAAGACCCCCTTTTCCAAATAAGGTCAGATTCACAGGTTCCAGGAATTACGACAAAGATATAACTTTTGGGGGACCATGACTCAATTTATTACAGTTATATATATATTTTTAAATGGGATTTCCAATGATTCTACAATGACAGTCTTTGATAATTTTGTCCAACTGTTGACACAGGGTACTTTCTGAGGGATATGGATCTTTGTCATTAAGATAATTAAACCTTCTTGGGGATACTGAAGAACTTGGATTAATTTGGTAAGGATTTAATCTGTTACTTTTTATAAGCAGTTAAGTCCTTTTCTCCAGATCCATGTGCTTTTGAAAGCAAGATGAAATATTTTTTTAGACAAGGGGAGTCATCTGTGGGTCAGGCTTTTGAATCTGATTCTTTCATTTCTCATAATCTTATGATACGGATTCTTACAATCTGGCTTAAGAGTTATCATGTGCTCTAATCCATGGAATGAGACTAGAATACATTCGTACTCAAGTTTTAAAAATGCCAGTAGCCATCAAGATCATCATTTAAGCAATGGTGCACAAGGACATACAGAGATTCAAGCTCAGAATTTCTGGTTGTTTTTCAGTCTCTATATCCCATGGCTACATTTTCACCTTCCTCTGACATTCAAGAGGCTGAAAGTTTTCATTGAAACTTGATTCGTTTTAAGTATTATAATGAGCAATTTTCAGGACCAAGTGTTCAACAATTTATTTATCCCATATAACTCCTCGTTTTCTTGAATAAGTATAAACAACTGTTCTATTTAAATTTCAAGACCACTAAATTTAATTACAGCCTGTAATTGTTTCTTTGCTGCTGTTAAAAGTGGAACCATTTATGGGACTAGCAGATGGTGTAATGTTTATGTCGCTAGACTCTCATGTAGTCAACTGTGGTTCAAGTCCCAGACCCGGTGGCTTAAAACACATGCTGGTATGTGTGCATGTATGTCCAAAATCCCAAGAAGAGAATGGAGCAGAAGGAATTATGGTGTGACCATCTTCCCTGGTGGGTGATTTCTCACTTTCTGTCTCTCTGTCTCTCAGGTGAGTGCACACACCCTATAGCAAAAATCTCTCTTAAAAAAGGGGGGTGAGGGAACCATTTATATTTCAGTCCTGATCATGCCTAGGTCAGTAAAATTCATATGCCAATGACAAGTAATATCTACTGGATGAATTAGGAAGTCTTACTGACTTTTTAAACTCTTTGAAAATTAAATTCAACTGAAAAAAAATGGAGACGTATTTGTAAAATTTATTTAAAAAATGTATTTATCAGGCTAGCTGTGGTGGTGCAGTGGTAACATACTCTGTGATGCTGAGGACATATGGGAAGGTCTCAGATTCACATTCTGCGGTCTCCCTGGTGTATGCTGGGTGTACATGTGTCTGTGATCCTGGCTGGTTAACGCTGGAGGTGGACTGTGGGTATAGACCCTGTTGGAGGTGACTCTCTTGCTCATGGAAGAAATGACCTTTGAAAAAATTCATTATCAAAAAATAAATTATTTGGGGTCAGTAGATGGTATAGCAGTCACATCACTGGACTACCACATGACCAGCTGTAGTTCAAGTCCTGGACTCAGTGGCTTAAAACTCACACCAAGAAGAGAATGAAGAAGAAGAGATTATGGCATGGCCATCTCTCCAGGAGTAATTTCTCACTTTCCTGCTTAGTTTTCCTTCTCTCTCTCTCTATCTCTCTCTCTCTCTGTCTCTGGTGAGTGCACATGCCTAAGGCAAAAACTTCTTAACAAAATAAATAACCATCTAACCTTTTTATTTTGTGATTTAGCTTTCAGAAAAAAGAAGTACTTAACAATAAATGGAATGAGTGGGAGTTATTCAACATTTCAATATCTAAGGTATATCCCTAGGTCTTCGTGATAAACCTCTTTCATAATAGCCTCATCTTTACATTGATTACTGAAAGACACTAGTGTTAAGCCAAATAATTGAATGAAAAAAAAAAAAAAAAAGGGCAGGAGATCCGAGATTTAAAATAAGTACTCGGAGAAAGAAAGGACCAGTTAACCAGTGGTCAACATTCTAATGAAAACCGATGTGAATATCCACCATATATCAGAGAGATATGTCGGCCAGTGAATAGTAGGGGCGCCTTTACCTTCTGTCCAGGTAGCTCTGAATGTGAGCAACTATAATAGACCATAGTGTAACAGAGACCTCACACTATTAAAACAGCATCTCTTCTAAAGGCTATGTCTGAAACAGGAGATTTTGGGACTTCGTGTGTCATCCATTGGAAATCTGGGCTAAAATATGAGCCCTGCCTAGATGCACTGATGTCAACCTTTATATAGATATGTGGAAATTCATATTTAATATATACTCATGAGACTCTAAGAGAAAGAGACTAGGGGACCAGCAGATGGTGTAATGGTATGTTGCTGGACATAGTCTACCTCTGATTGAGTCCTGGAACCGGCAGTTTGAAACATACTTGGCATGTGTGCATGCATGTCTAAAATCCTGAGAGGAGAATAAAGGAGAAGAGATTGCAATGTGGCCATCCACCCTTGGGGGTGATTTCTCATTTTCTGTCTCTCTGTCTCTTTAGTGAGCACATGTGCCCTATGGCCAAGAAAAAAAAAAAAAAAAAAAACCCTCAAAAAAGAAAGACAGAAACTGTAAGTTAAGTTTCATTTAGAAAGAATACTTACATGATATGTAAAAGAAAATGAAGGTGAGTTAGTGGTCCTAATTGTTTTATCTTCTTTAATCCTTGGCCTGGGAATACTCTAATTCTACCAAACATGCATTGGGTGGTTCTTACCCCTGTTTTCTTCTCATGAACATAAAAGTAGACTATCCCACTTTATGGATGCTAAGCATAGTTTCCTAACTGGTCTTCTAGTTTCCCTCTCCAATTCGTGTTCCATATCATAGTCAAAGAGATTCTACTGAAGCAGAAGTTGGGTCATGCCCCATTCAGTGGCTGCTATTGTTTTCTGTATAAAGTTCCAAGATTTTGATACTTCTTGCAATGATCTTGTGTATTCTGGCCCTGTTCTCTTCCTCAGTTTCATCTTTCTACTGTAGTGGGCTTCCTTCTTTCCTCTATTAGACATCTTGCTTCAAGGCAGTCATACCTACCATTCCCTCTGAGGGGAACCTTCTCCCACAACTTCTGAAGTTCTCACTCCTCCCCACACATCTGATATTGCCTTCAGCCTCACATCTTAGAGTGATACACAGTGAAGCTAAGTCTCTGTTGTTATTGATGGGCCATTTCTTGGCCCAGCAGTTATAGATCAGGGGTCACTGATGGTATAAGCATATTAAAAAGAGACTTAGCATTATACATATACGATCTGAAGCAATTATCAAAGACAGTTTGGTTCCATTATATTTTCTAACAAAACCATCTAGCTGGCATTGGATATTCTATGTGGTAAAAAAATATCTAGCAAATACAAAGCTGCCACTGCTTGCTTCAGGACTCTCAGGACTAATTTTGAAATCCTTTCAGTAATGCAAATATTTACTCTATCTATTTTTTTCTGTTTAAAAACCTAATGGTCTATACATTGCTGAACAGCTTGTTCTGTCCTTCTATTCTTTAATATTAAATTGAGTTACATAAATTAGACACATGCCAGTGAGAAATCGGATTGTCAAGATGGCTGGTGTTTAGATTCCTTTGATAGAGAAGTATTGGTCCAGAAACTCCTGCCAGGCATGTAGTCTATACTTAACCAGCTGGAAGTCTCCAAGTCCACCTACAGAACACTCCTACAAACTTCCATTTAACTGAGGATGTACAAAAAGACACTATAGGTTAGGTATCCCTTATTCAAAAAGTTTGGGACCAGGAACGTTTCGAATGTCAATTTTCTTTTCTTTTTTTTTTGTTAGATTTTTTGGAATATTTGCAAATACTTCAGATATCTTGAGAACAGACCCAAGTAAAAACATAAAATTTATCTGTTTTATATATGCTTACATGTAGCCTGAAGATATATATATTTTTTTTTTGAGAGTGTTTTTTGCCATTGGGCGTGTGCGCTCACCAGAAAGACAGAGAGAGACAGAGAGAGAGAAAGTGAGAAATCACCCTGGGAGGATGGCCACACCACAATCCCTTCTCCTCCATTTTCCTCTCGGGATCTTGGGCATGCATGCACATGCACCCGGCGTTGAGTTTAAGCCACGGGGTCCAGGACTCGATTTAACTGAGGATGTACAAAAAGACACTATAGGTTAGGTATCCCTTATTCAAAAAGTTTGGGACCAGGAACGTTTCGAATGTCAATTTTCTTTTCTTTTTTTTTGTTAGATTTTTTGGAATATTTGCAAATACTTCAGATATCTTGAGAACAGACCCAAGTAAAAACATAAAATTTATCTGTTTTATATATGCTTACATGTAGCCTGAAGATATATATATTTTTTTTTTGAGAGTGTTTTTTGCCATTGGGCGTGTGCGCTCACCAGAAAGACAGAGAGAGACAGAGAGAGAGAAAGTGAGAAATCACCCTGGGAGGATGGCCACACCACAATCCCTTCTCCTCCATTTTCCTCTCGGGATCTTGGGCATGCATGCACATGCACCCGGCGTTGAGTTTAAGCCACGGGGTCCAGGACTCGAACTGTGGTCGACTACATGGGAATCCAGCGACATAGCCATTATGCTAACTGCTGGTCCTATATAGCCTGAAGATATTTTTACACAATACTTTTATATTATAGTATTTGGGGGCGTAACCCATTATATGAGGTCAGGCATGAAATTTTCCACTTGTGGCATTATGTTGGTGCTCAAAAAATTTAACATTTTGAAGAAATTAAGATTTGTGGATTAGGGATATTTGACCTGTACAAACTAAACTAGGTATGTAAGGATCAGGCTCAGAAATTGTTTAAGAGGCCAGAAGTCTAAGAGCTCATGTTTTCTATGACTACATGGTAATAATCTGAATGACTCCTAGTGGTCAGTGAATGGTGGAAATTTTCACTTCTACCTGAACCTGAACTGCAGTCCAGAGCACTTGGACAGAAATCCTTTAAGTCACAGACTTTTCCCGATGATATACTCCTTCAGTTATGCTTACATCAAATGCTGAGGAAATTAGAAGCTTAGACACAAAGAACCCTGGGAACCAGCAGTTAGCGCAATGGCTATGTCGCTGGACTCCCACGTAGTCAACCGCGGTTTGCGTCCCAGACCCGGTGGCTTAAAATTCAAACCAGGCGCGTGTGCGTGCGTGACCAAGATCCCGAGAGGAGAATGGAGGAGAAGGGATTGCGGTGTGACCATCCCCACTGGGGGGTGATTTCTTGCTTTCTGTCTCTATGTCTCTCTCTGTCTGTCTGGTGAGTGCACGTGCCCTATAGTGAAAACCTCTCCAAAAAAAAAAAAAAAGTAAAAAAAAAAAAAGTAAAAAAAAAAAGAACCCCTGGAAGATATTTCTCCTCCACCATTTTATTATAAAAATTTCCAAACATATAGAAGAGTTGGAAGAAGTTTAGAGTAGACACCAATATACCCAGTCACATAGATTCTACCATACTTCCTATAGCATAGATAGATAGATAGATAGATAAAGTATATATACATAAGTATATATATCCATATGTGTATATATATATATACACATATATATGCTAATATGATTTATTTTTTGGATGCATTTCAAAGGAAGTTGTAGATATCAATACAAATGCTTTAGTGTACATGTCATGCATGAGGGTGAAGGAGGAGGTTCTGCAAGTGAAGGATGATTCTCTTTCTCAAACTCTAATTCCCCTAGGAAATTCTTAAATGCCCCTAAAGTGAAAAATCTATTCAAGAAACGTCATCCATGCCATCTTTTTCTCTAAAAAATACTTGGTATATTAGGGGGGGAAAAAAAAAAAGGTGTTCCCGCCCCACTCTTAATATAATCTTGTCCAGTCACATGATCAAGTGGGCTGGCTGGGTTCTATAGGGTGCTTTGTCATGGAACCAGTCAACTTCATAGGTAGAGAAGACACAACCTAGTCCTGTAAAAATTCCCAATAGCTTTTTGACATTTCTGATGGGGAATGACTTAATGAAGTTCTTGCATGTACTTAAGCCTGGCCCAGTAATAGAGGATATATTATTAGTGGGCTCATCCTCAAGAGAGGGAATAGTAGTAATGAAAGTAGATTGATGCTGAGCTGGCTCATGTCCCACTGCAAAATAATTTTTCATCGTCTCATCCATTCACCTAAAAGATGGTTTAAAAGATAATTGGCATTGCTGTCAAGAGGGTAAGTGAATTTTCTTGTTTCCTATTGTCAAACATTTGAGAGAACTTAATTTTCCTTTTAACAATGGGAAAGATAGTGGATTGCAGAGAGAAGTGAGTTTTCGAGTGTATCCTAAAAATAAAATAAAATAAAATAAAATAAATGACAGACTCTGAGGAAGCCAGGTTCCATGAAGACATTTGGGTATACGCTAAAGGCTAAATCCAAAGATTCTGGGGCCTACACCCCAATCCCCATGATACCCTATAACAATCAAATCAGAGTATGAACTCTGGAGAAATTTTCCCTTCTCCTGATTGATTTTGCTTTCTAAAACCACAGACTCTTCTCTATTAAAATGATTTCTGATGTTGCCATTTTCCTTCCCTCAGCCCAAGGATTGGCAAACTTCTCTTCAAAGAACCTGAGAGTAAATATTTTAGACTTTGCCGGCTACAGCCTCTGTCATAACTAAGTGTGGCTGCTGCAGTATGAAAACATTGGCGATACATAAAAGAACGGGGATGGGTGCACTGAAACAAACATCATTTAAGGACATGGTAACTTAAATTTCTAATTATTTCCATGTATTCTGATAGTGAATATTCTTTGGATTTTTTTTGTTGTTGATTTCAAAAGACAAAAGTCATTCTTAGTGCACAGGCTGTGCAAGGAGCAGCCTGGATTTGATCCCTGCTCTAGTTCAGCACTGTTTAAAAGAACTTTCCCTGATGGTGAGAAAGTTGTATATTGACACCATCCCAAACAGTAGCCACTAGCTACATGGGAATACTAAGCACATGGAATGTGCCTAGTGATTGAAGAACTTACTTTTTAATTTTATTCACATTCGTTCCCCTTTACCTGCAGGGAATACATTCTAAGACCGCCCCCCCAGCAGATGCCTGAAATTGAGGATAATATTGAACCCTGTAGACACTGTATATTTTCCTACATGTATATGTCTATGATGAAATTTAGTTTATAAATCAGGCATAATTAGGGAATAATAATAATAACCAATAGTAAAACAGAACAATTATAACATATACTATGGTAAAAGTTATATGAATGTGGTCTCTCTCTTTCAAAATATCTTTAAAAAATATTTAGGGGACCAGCAGTTGGCGTAATGGCTATGCTGCTGAACTCCCACATAGTCGACCATGGCTCAAGTCCGAGACCCAGTGGCTTAAACTCACGCTGTGCATGCCCAAGATCTGAGAGGAAAATGGAGGAGAAAGGATTGAGGTGTGGCTCTCCCCCCTGGGGAGTGATTTCTTATTTTCTGTCTGTCTCTGTCTTTCTGGCAAGCACATGTGCCCTATAGCAAAAACCTATCAAAAAAATTTAGAGAGAGATTTTTGCTATAGGACACATGTGCTTGCTAGAGAGACAGAGACAGAGAGATAGAAAGCAATAAATTACTCCCCAGCGGGATGGCTAAGCCACAATCCCTTCTCCTCCATTCTCCTCTTAGGATCTTAGACAAGCATGCACATGCACCCAGTGTGAGTTTTAAGTCACCGGGTCAGGGACTTGAACTGCAGTCAACTATGTGGGACTCCAGTGATGTAACCATTATGCCATCTGCTCATCCCTTCAAAATATCTTATTGTACTGTGCCACCGGTAACTGAAACCATTGAAGGTGAAGCCATGGCTAAGTGGGAGCTCCTGTACGTTTAAATAATCTAAATTTGAATAGCTATGTGTAGCCAGTGGTTACTGTGCTGAACAGTGTAGCTTCATCATCTTTCATATTAACTTGAGAATACATCCTTATGTCTTGTCTATATTAAAATGAACATGGGCCAGCCTGTGGCCTAGTGGTTAAGGTAGCTGGATCCTACATGGCCAGCTGTGTAGTTAAGATCTAAGCAGCTTGAAAAGCACATAGGACATGTGAGCATGCAGGCCCAAAACCCTCAAAAAAAAAAAAAAAAAAGGAGAGATGGAGAAGGGATTGCAAAGAGACCACTGCTCATGGGACGTGCTTTTTCACTTTTCTCCTCTCTCTCTCCAATTAGAGCATGTGCCCTCCGAGGGGGGTGGGGAAGGAACCCTGTCTCTGTTGCTTAAGTTACTCAGTTAGTTATTCATCCATCACAGTGGATGTCTTGGTTTTAAATATTACATAGCAAACACTGCAGGTGCCCACTGAGCACATGTGTGTGCACACATGAACACATCGCAGCTCTTCCTTGGAATTCCATCACTACTAGTGAAGAGATAATCATAATCATAAGCAGAAAAACTATGGGTATCAATGAGTAATGATTTCTTCCTTCCTATTTAATGTTATAATGAAAACACAATATTGGATAACAAAAACTACTGTATATACGTACTTAAACTTCTCTGTCACTTTATTTATTTATTTATTTGTGAGAAGGTATATGCATTCACTAGAGAGAGAGAGAGATACAGAGAGGGAGGGAAAGGAAACATCCCCATAAGGAATAGTCATGCCACAATTCTCCTCCATCTCTCCCTTCTTTCAGGATTTTGGGGACACCCATGTACCCAGTGTGTTTCTCTAGTCACCAGGTCCTGGTTTCAAACTGCACAATCTGCCATGTGGGATCCAGCTGCCTTAACCACCAGGCCACACAGCTGGTCCCCTCAGTTATTTCTTTTATAAAACTCTATACCTTTTTTGGATAGCTTATAAGAATGAACTTGTAAAACAAATCCAACATATGTCATCTTCTGAAAAGTGCAGTGATTATTTCTAAGAAATGACAGACTTTTTTTTTTTTTGAGAGGTTTTTACTACAGAGCATGTGCACTCACCAGAGAGACAGAGAGACAGAAAGCGAGAAATCACTCCCCAGGGTGGATGGTCACACTGCAATCCCTTCTCTTCCATTCTCCTCTTGGGATCTTGGGCATGCATGCACAGGTGCACAGCATGAGTTTAAACCACCGGGTTCAGGACTCGAACTGGTCAACAACATGGGAGTTCAGCAACATAGCCATTACACTAACTGCTGGTCCCTTCAAATCAAATTTGAGAGCATCTATGGGTGGCACCTCACCTGAGCTCATAGGTTAGGACCAGAGAAGCTGACGATAGGACACAAAGACATAAAATCACATTTAAGTAGGTTTAGTAACAAGCACTATCAGCCTACCTGTAAAATCTTATTCATTAAAAACTGACACCATATTTTTCCTCTTGATTAAACTCATTTATGGTAAAATTTCTATCATGACTGGAAGGGACAATCTAATGTTAACTAAGGAAGTTCTAGAGTGAGAGCTGGGTGACCATTGTCTGTCCTGGGTAAAATAAAACAAAGCGATAGTGAAGAAGTTGAAGTTCATCATAAGAAAAATGAAGACTTGCTCTTACCCATTTTAGTATTGTGTTCAGAAAAACCCCAGGCCACGCTGTTCTTTGAAAGCTCTTCCCGGCTCCATCCGAGGTCCTGTTTTCTCTTTGTTGCTATTTTCTTTCCCTTCAGAACCTCATTCACATCAAACCTTCCTTGCAGCGTATGTTTTAAAAGTATATTGATTTATTCTATGAGTGTGAGACAGAGAGAGGGAGGAAGAGACATCCAGCCCCTCCAAAGGCAACTTGATGCTACCCTTCACCTTTAACTTTAGCCAGCCTCGATCATGGTCACGTATGTGCCTTGCATACTCATGGTGGTCTCTGCACATGGACTAGTAACCTTCCCGTGTGGTTTCGCCTTGCAGAATACCTCATTTTACCACTGCACCACCATCTGGCCTCCTTTCTTCCATCTTTCTATCTATCATTTACAAATTTATCTCCAGGAAAGTCTTCTCCTCTTAATTCTAAATCAGTGTATCTCAACCTTTCCATGACTTCTCTACTTCGAAGCCCAAAGGCATCTCAAGCCCACCAGGTCCAGTTGCTGTGGTTGCTCCCTCCCATCATTCCCACATTCGCGGTCTTCTGCAATTCTCTGGCCCAGTGATAAGCACCTATATTGACTCAGTTACACAAACTGCAAACCTCGGTGGTTAACTCTTCCCTCTCCCTCCCAGCTGCATCCAACCCAGCACTGAGTTTCACCTGTCACGTCCTTCCACCTCTCTCCATCTCTACTGTCATAAATCAAGTCCACACTGCCCATGTCTCCTGCCTGTGCCAATATAACAGCTGTAACTAATCTTCTTGGCCTCTCCTGCCCATTAATTTGATTAATCAATAGAAATCTTTTCAAAACCTAAAGTCCAGTCATGTCACTGCCTCTGCCCAGGCCTAAGTCCTATTGGGATAAAGGCCAAACTTGCTGACGCAACAGCTGAAACTGTAGTGATTTAGTTTTTGACTATCTTTATGGGCCCATTATATAATCTCTTCCTGCTCTCTCTGTTCTATCTACCATGGCCTTTCAGCTTCTTGAACACACCACGGTTCCTCTTACCATAACACTTTTCCAGGTACTATTTTCTCTGTATGGAAGGGTTTCCCTCCACCCATTCACCCCACACTCAACCAGACCTCACACTGTTTACCTTGTTAATTCTTCCTCAGTATTTTTTTAGTTTTTTTTTTCTTGGAAAGGTTTTTGCTATAGGGCATGTGCGCTCGCCGGAAAGACAGAGAGAGACAGAGAGATAGGAAACGAGAAATCATCCCCCAGGGGGATGGCCACACCACAATCCCTTCTTCATTCTCCTTATGGAATTTTGGGTATACATGCACACATGCTGGCGTGGGTTTCAAGCCACCAGGTCTGGGACTTGAACTGCAGTCAGCCTTGTGGTAGTCCAGTGCCTTAACCACTATACCACCTGCTGGCCCCTCTCTCAGTCATTTTAAAAAATATATAGTTCCAAGGGTATTTATTTTGTACTTGATTTATTATTTTTTTAAGGTTTTGATTTTTTTTTTAAGCTTTCTCTGTGCTAACCAGAGAAAGACAGCAAAAGACAGTGAGAGGGAAAGTGAGAAATCCCCCCTCCCCCCACCAGGAGGGTGGCCATGCTGCATTTCCTTCTCCATTCTCCTCCTGGGATTTTTGGCACACGTGCACATATGCCTGGCATGAATTTCAAGCCACGAGGTCTGGAAGTCAAACTGCGGTCAGGCACGTGGGATTCCAGCACCTTAACCACTGTGCTACCTGCTGGCCCCCTCTTCCTCAGTCTTTACCTCTTAGTTATGACAACACTTGCTCCAAGATATCCTGCCTCATCTTCAGTCCCCCACCCTTCCCAGATGGGATTCCAGCATTCTATACTCAATTTTTCTATACTCAATTTTTCCTGTCACTGTGTTCCTTTCTTTCAGTGCATTTGGTCCAGTTTGCAGCTACACAATCCTTCATATAATCATTTATTTTTCCTTCTCTCACTTTGCTATAAGCTCCTCCAGAGCAGGACCATGTCTGCTTTTATAAACTGTGGGTTCTCCAGAATCTGGCAGGGTTCCTATACACCAAATACATTCAAGCAACGTGTGAGTGGATAAATGAATGTAACAAGGGTCTGGAAATATGCTGAGTATACGGCAGTGAGGACGTGGTAGTGTAATGAGTATGGAATGGGAATAACATTATTCTTTTGCCAACCTTACTTGGGAGCCCAAGTTACCACAAGAATATTTCTCCCCCTATGGCCCATTTTCACACACCCTACTCTGTGGCCCCACACTAACTAATATGCAAGATGATGTGAGGGGTGTGTTATGAGTGGTTTGCTAACTTACACCTTCCTACATCCAAGCAAATTTTAAATTGTTCTTCTGATTTGCCATATCTCATACTCCCCAATTATTCTTTATGGATTTTTAGCTTTCTGTGCTGTGCTGTATGTATCATTACCATCTGTGTTGCTTTTTAGGAACAAATTATCACTAAATAAATAACATTTAGTTATCATTATGAATCCCAATTCTTATTGCACTGCGAAAGCTCTGAAATCCAAGCTGAGAACCAGTTCTGGTGGCTATATGACAATGTAATAGCCAGCTAGATCCACAAGCCACATTGTCTGGATAACATTATTCTTTTTTTCTCCTCCCTCAGGGTTACTTGTAATTGGTGTCACACACTCTTCCTTTGCCACTTTCTGCTATTCCTGACTTCTGAATTTCTGGGCATGCAATAAAATTCAGATGAATGAAGCAGAGATCAGACCAATTTAGATTCGAGCATCCAATGACAATAATAGAGACATCATAGAGCCAGCATTTAAGCCAGTTCTGTGTTATCTTTGGATTGGCCTTGAAAATACAATTCTGGGAGCAGGTAACTGTCCAGGGGTCTGCACCCATTCTATCAACACTTTTTTCCAAGGTCCTCTTTCCGGAGATATGTTTGTATCCGTCTGACATTGATTCATGTAGCCAGATGGCAAAGGACAGAGCCGGATCACTCAATGCAATCTGTGACCTACTTACTGGCCCAACAATCTGCAGTTTAATATTAAATAAAGTATTGAGCCTTTGTGTTAAAAAAAGAAAGGAAGAAGAATGCAATTTGCTTGCCAGTTATCTTACATGCAGCATGATGGCCTGAATTCTGGACGTTATCAGTTCCGACAAGCAAGGAGATAAGCAGTAACTTGATCTCCAGGATGGGTAGGGGGATGAGTAATGGGTGTTGTTGCAACCTTGTGAGTGCTGACAAAGCTGCTGAGAATCAGGGGTGCACATTTAGGAACCTAAGGAACAAAATGTCATGGACCCACAGTTGCAATGACCTTACGACACGGTGGGAATATACCAGGGTATTAAGAATATGCAAGAGTCTCAAGGGCCTTCTGAACTGACTAAGAGAGATAGCAGAGGCATTTCTGGGCAAAAGCTTTTGTGCCTAGAAGTTGTTCCCCAGAAGAAACAGGGTACAAATCAAAGGAGTCAGAGCATCCAATAGAAACAAAGATAAAATTAGGGAATATGTCTTCACACGAAGACATGCGTGGTTCAAACTGGCCTTGTTCAAAAAGGCCACAGAGATGTCAAATCAAATCATATTTCTGTGTAGTATAAAACTGGGTAAGTTATATAAGCATTGATGAACAAGCTAGTATAGTACCATCTCAGAGACTATTATCGGGATATCTCTGTTCTCTCCATTTCACATCTTAATTTTATTGCAACAGATTGAAAACAGGAGTATTAGCTCATCCCATATGGATGGGCGGTAGAGAGCCACTGTGCAATACTGGGATATGTGGGAGGCCCATGTTTGGCTCCTGGGTTGACCTGAACATATGTGCAGATGACCATGATTCTGGCTGTCTTAACAGTCTGGGGAAGGATTGTGGCATTGAGAGACTCTGCCAAGGGTACGTCTCTCTCTTGCTCAATAAATGAACCTAAAACAAATAGAGGCATCATGTTATTAGTTTTGGAACTCAGAATAGTTTTCCCAGATGTGGTTTCAACGGCACTTTTGAAGTGTTTGGGAGACGAAGGATCTTTTGTTTAAGTAACTGATCCAGGGACTCACATTTTGCTACCTTTTGTTCTTTCTTTCTGGCAGATCTTAGGTACTAGTGCCACAGTCAGCTTTGTACCATTACCTTGGACATTCTCATCTTTTAATCCCCAGGCTGCTTTTAAACATCACTATAAAGCAGTGAAGAGAAATGCCCAGAATCCCTCCCCCAACCCAAAACTCATACACTTTCACTTCATACTTCTGTGACTTGGCCTCCAAATTCCTCCAGATGTTGTCCTCCAATCTTCTCAGACCCTGCTCCCAATACCTGGAGACCTTCCCTATCCTCAGACAGAGTTCCTGGCTACCTTCCCATGTACTCTGTAGCAAAAATAGCTAGCACAGGGCCTGACACATAGTTGATATTTAATACAATTTTTGAATGAATGTTTAAAGGGAATGATTCTGAACTTCACTGTGTCCTCATTTGAAGAATCTCTTAAAATATGCTTTCTACACCCAAGTATTCAAGCTAAAAAATGTTACATCATTTCACAAAATTCATTTTGTACCTACTATAATGGGACTTCAAAGAATTCATAGAAAAATGGAATTCAAGTACAAGTTTATTTTTGGTACCACAAATATTTTGAAATCCATAAATATTCTTTTCATAATATGCCTTTCCAACCAACTTTTTAAAGACCTCTCATCGATGCTGGGCTCTTGGGACAAAAATAAATAGATGAAATCCCTGTGTGGAGGTCAGACAGGCAATAAACAAGTAACCACACAAAGAGGATATTTTCGTGATAATAGGTGCCATGGATGAGAGAAAACAGGCAAGGGGATGCAGACTATGCTGTTGTTTGAGAAAGTCTCTCTGTGAAGGTGACACCTGAACCAAGAGATGAAGAAAATGGTACCTGTATGCAGAAGTCTGGAAGAACTGTGATGTAGCACAGGAAACAGCAAAAGCATAGGCCTGTCTGGGGGGCAGAGGAGGAGCTGGTGTGGAGAACCACAGTGTGTGGAGGAGAGAGCAGCATTTGGGGAGGTACATTGCCAGGCCATGTGGACACCTGCTGAGGAGGGAGGGGAGCTTTACTCTGCACCTCTGATAAGTCTGCAGAGGCTTAAGCAAAGTAATCTCTTGATCTGAATGAGTTTACTTTCTACTGTCCATATGAAACTACAGTGAATCATTTCTACATAATGAAAAATGTTAATGATGCAGAGAAAGTAGTCCATCTGTCAAAATTATACTTATGGTACAGCAACCTATCATGACTACTTTCTTTTTAAAAATACTGTGTTTCCTCAATATTGAGTAGAGGGACCAGTGGTTAGCATAATGGCTATGTCGCTGGACTCCCATGTAGTCAACCTCAGTTCGAGTCCTGGACCCGGAGGCTTAAACCCACGGGGTGCGTGTGTGTGCATGCCCAAGATCCCGAGAGGAGAATGGAGGAGAAGGGATTGTGGCATGGCCATCCCCCCTGGGAGGTGATTTCCACTTTCTGTCTCTCTGTCTCTCTCTGTCTCTCTGGTGAGTACATGTGCCGTATAGCAAAAAACAAAAACAAAAACAAAAAACAACTCTCAAAAAAAACCCCAACTAAATATTGAGTAGACATAAAAGAAGTTAAACTAGTCATAAGTGGGACCAGCAGATGGCATAATGGTTACATCACTGGACTCCCATGTAGCTGACTGTGGTTCGAGTCCCAGACCCAGCAACCTAAGACTCATGGGTGCATGTGTGTGCATGCCCAAAATCCTGAGAGAACGGAGGAGAAGGGATTGTGGTGCGGTCATTCCCTGGAGTTGGGGGGTGATTTTTCCCTTTCTGTCTCTCTTTGTCTCTCAGGCAAGCACATGTGCCATTTAGCAAAATTTCTTGGGGACCAGCAGTTAGCGTAATGGCTATGTCACTGGACTCCCACGTAGTCGACCGCGGTTCGTGTCCCGGACCCGGTGGCTTAAAACTCACGCCGGGCGCGTGTGCGTGCATGCCCAAGATCCCGAGAGGAGAATGGAGGAGAAGGGATTGCGGCGTGACCATCCCCCCTGGGGGGTGATTTCTCGCTTTCTGTCTCTATGTCTCTCTCTGTCTGTCTGGCGAGCGCACGCGCCCTACAGTGAAAATCTCTCAAAAAAAAAAAAAAAAAAGTCAAAGCTATAAAGAACAATGAAGCAATATACACCCACCAACCAGTACATAAAACTCTATTTCCTTCCCTGAATTCTCAGAGGTAAAGGCACCCTTGAGTTTTTTGGTTTATCATCCCCATACATTAAACAAATTAGTTTTACCATGTGTGCATCTTTAAATAACACATCGATTTGTTTTGCATGCTTTCAAGTTTATAGAACTAAAATCATGCTGTATGTATTGTCCTGTTACTTTTTTTTCTCTTTTTTTAAGGTTTTTGCCTTAGGGCGTGTGTGCTCATCAGAGAGAGAGAGACATTGAGGGAAAGTGAGAAATCTACCCCCAGGCGGATGGCAATGCTGCCACCTCTTTTACTCCATTCTCCTAGGATTTTGGGAACATGTACACATGTGTTCAGGGTGATTTTCAAGCAACTGGGTCTGGGACTCAAACTGTAGTTGGCCATGTGGGAGTTCGGTGCCTTAACCACTATGTCACCTGCTTGTCTGCCACTTTGTTTTCACTAAATAATGTTGCTGAAATTTATTCAAGCATAGCTATGCCATATTTATTTAGTTGCAGTGTAATATTCAGTAGGCATATATATCATTGTTTCCTTCTACTCTTGAAGTATGGAGTGGTTATTTCCAATGTTTTTTCTAGTACAAAGAGTGTTGCTATTGGGGCCCACAGGTGGTTAGAGGTGCTGGATTCCCACATGGCCGACTGTAGTTCAAGTCCCAGACCTGGAAACTTGCTTTCTTGCTTTCCCTTTCTTCTTTCCCTTTCTCTCTCTCTCTCTGTCTCCCTTTGGTCAAATTAAAAAATAATAATAACAATTGGAATTAATTAAGTAAATAAATATAAATTTTATAAAGAGTTTTTTTTACCATCTTACACGTTCTGTCTTTTCCGTTCTATGCTTATCCCCCCTTTTTTGATGCTTTCATTTGGATTACTTTTTCTAGCCTCATATTTTTCCCTCTCTGTAATTTATGATGATAATTTTTTTTTGTTTTTAGCATGCCATCAGACTTTTTAATAATTATCAGCCCAAGGTTAATCAATATCTTTACCCTCTTTTTGAATAACACAAGGACCTAGAATATTTTATACTAATACCAATGACCTTTTCCTGAATGATAGAGATAATTTACTTATTTATGCCTTTAGAGAGAGAAAGTATTATTTTATATTTTATTTGAATTTAAGCCAATAAAAACTCATCATTTTACATATCTATGTTCATTTGGGTTTATGCACTCATTTACAATTTTCTTTGGCACCCATTCAGACTTTCCATTTGGCGTCACTCTTCCTCTAACATATGGATTTATGTTTTCTTTTAGTGAAACTCTGCTGGTAGCACTCAGTCCTCTCCACCACTTTCTCTTCCCACATTCTCCTGTCATTCCAGGTTGGGATGAAAATGTCTTTATTGCTTTAATTCTCTCTAATTTTTTTAAGGTTACTTATTTATTTCTTTAGAGGAAGTGAAAGAGAAACATAGGTACCTCCAGTAGGGTCTTCATGCCACGATCCACCTTCAGCCCCAGCCAGCCTGGATTACAGGTATGCACATGTAGACCCAGTATGCCTAGGGAAGCCTTAGAACGTGAACCAGGGACCTTCCTTCCCATGTTGCTTCAATTTCAAGGAATGTTGCTTCAACATCATGGACTGTTATATGACTGTTGCTTTACCATGGGTGGTTCGCTTCTGTTCTAAAGTACTTTCTCTAAGTATAAAACTATAGCTTGGTAAATGTTTTCTTAGATCACATTAAAGATATTATTCCATTTTCTTCTTGCTTACATTGTTACTGCTCTGAAATTAATTATCTAATTGTCATTTCTAAAAGTGATATCTCTTTAGTAGCTTTTAGAATATTCCCTTTGTCCTTGGGCTTCTGAAATTTACATATTATGTATCTAGATATGAAATTTACATATTATGTAACTGAATAAGAAGTTGTTTGAAATGTACTCTCACATATATAAGGCAAAATATTGACAATACCAAATCTACCTCTACAGTACAGTATAAAGTATCTTGCTTGGGATTCCTGAACATATACATCTGCATCTTTCATCAATTCTGCAACATAACCTCTTTAAGCATTTTCCTCTTCCCTTTCTCTCTTACCTCTTCTCATATTATGCTTCATATCTCATCTCTATTCCATATTTTCCATCTGTTTGATATTTTGTTATATTCTCAGTAATGTTACAAATCTCTTACAATTTTTCTCTATTGCTATAACTATACACTGAATTTCAAATATAATTATATCTTTCACTTATAGAAAATTAATTTGTTTTCAAATATGCCTCATCAGTTATTTTAGTCAGATATTATCAGTTTTAAAATATTTGCTTAACATCCTGGTTCTTACAATTCCAGAAATTTCAAGTACTTGGAAGGCTCATTCTGCTATCTGTTGTTTTTGTTGCTTCTCACTCATGGGCTGTCTTTGTATTTATTGTGATTGCTTTGGTGAGCTTACATTTCTTGGACCTTTATGTCTAGTAATAGTTGAAGTTTTAAAGATGGGTTTCTTTATTTAAAAAAAACTAATTAACTATGCCAGGAATCCAGAAGATTTCTGGGATAAGACAAATTTAAACGAAGTGCTGAGTTTGTTAGGTGCTGAGAATTAAGGCTTCAAACCTCTTGTGGGCCAATTTGGTAAACATGAATTTTCACAGGGAACTTCTTCTCTATTAGACACCAACTTTTGTGATAAGCAATTTTCTTGCAGTCCTTTGTAATAATAGATATATTTATTTATTTACTTACTTTAGAGAGATTTTTGCTATAAGGTGTTTGTGCTCACCAGAGAGAGACAAGAGAGACAGAAAGTGAGAAATCACTCCCCGAGGAGTTGGCCATGGTGCAATCCCTTCTCCTTCATTCTCCTCTTGGGATTTTGGTTATGCTTGCACACATACCCGGTGTGAGTGTTAAGCTACCAGGTCCGGGACTCAAACCATGATTGACTACATGGGAGTCCAACAACATAACCATTACATCATCTACTGATCTCATTTGATTTATTTTTTATTTGTCCATACTCTGTGTCTGTGTGGCCCACTGGGGTCCTGGCTTTAGTTAGTAGTTCTTTTATTAGACTCATCACTCTGGCTTCATTCTCTGTTCTCCCACTGCTCATATACCGTGTAAAAAATGTAAGCCCAATGTCAACTTGGCAGACACCTTCAAGGTGAAAGATGGCTTTCTTGCTCTACCTCTGTGAACACCTGCTTTTATTTGGACCTTGTTTTCTGAACATTCCTTACTTCTTTCCTATTCAATGACACATTCACACACCCAGTCATGCATTGCATAATAATGTTTCAGTAAATGACAGACTGCATGTATGATGGCGATCCCTTAAGGCTACAATAGGCTATATCAGATAGCCTAGGTGTATAGTAGGCTGTACATTCTGGGTTTGGAAACGTTATGACGTTTGTGAACGTTATGATGTTCACACAATGATGAAATTGCCTCATGACACATTTCTCAAAACATAACCCCTGGCAAGCAATGCATAACTGTGTTTTAAAAGTTATACAGAGTTTTACTGAAAACTGCTGTTTTTCTAGTTTACATCATATGAGCTACAGATGTGGGATTTTATATGGCAGACAAATAGGTGACGTCAGAATTGCTTCAGAATTATTGTAATCCCACTAAAAACCAATCAAGTTTGAAGGGCTCATTAACAGAAATGTGATGCTATCAAGGAACCATAACGGCTCCTCTTGCCAGAACTGAATTTTTTTCAAAGAGCTAGAAATAGCAAGAAAGTGAGCACTTGAAAGAAGTGAATCCAGATGAACAGCTGGAGAAAAGCTTAGAATTTCAAACACTCTACCATTTAAAACTTTTATTGGCAATGGATTCTGTTCCATTAAATTTAAAAACATTTTTAATCATCTTGTTACTACCTTGAATACATGTTGTTTCAGGAAGCATATGCAAATAATACGGATAAGCTAGCTGTACACTCTGACCACCTCCACAAATCCAGACCATTTCCGCAGGTTAGCCATAATTTAAGTTTAATGCTTAATGTCCAGAACTTCTCTGTTTACCCATATTTACAAATGTACACAGATACAAAAAACTAGTCTGTTTTGCATTTAGAAAAATACATAGGTGGTATGGCATTTTGCACGTCTAAACATGCTTTTGTTCTACTCTCTTAATATTCTGACTACAAAATTTATCATTAAATCATTTTAGAATTTATTTTAAGTATATTTGTTTCTTTTATGAGAGAGGGACAGATAAAGACAGAGAGAAAGAAAAAAAAGAGAGAGAGGAGAGACAGAAAGAAAAAAGAGGTACCCACAATGGGGCCTTCACAGTGCAATCCACCCCAGCCTCAGCTGGTCTGGAACATGGGCACACAAGTGAATACACTCAGAGTGCTCAGGGAGGTTGTAAGATATGAGCCTGTAACCTTTCTCATGTGGGTCTAGTTATGTTACCACTGTGCTACTATCTGGACCCTTATTTTAGAATTTTGAATGTTTTGCCTTGCTCTTCAGAGTTCTATATTTTCTGTAGAAGCCTGGTCCCATTTGACTTTTCAATTTGTCATCTGTAGCTTTCTTCCTGGAAATATTTGGAAATTTCTCCTTGTTTTAGATGTTCCAAAATTTCCCAGTTTTGGGGCTTAATTGGGTGTTTTCTTTCTTCTCGGGCTCTCCATTTGGCCCAGGCTCACCATTTGGCCCTTCAGTTAGTCCTCAGTTGTGAAAATGTTCATATTCCTTCAATGGATCTCTCTGGGCTGAGCCTTCTACTAAGTTGAGGGATCCCAGCCTAACTTATATCAAAATCCCGTGCATCTCTTATTGTCTATGTAATGGTCTAAAAACCTCTGCCTTAACTGCCAGAGTTAGCAATAGCTCTTTCATCCCACCTTTGAATGATTATAAATTTAACTTGTCCATGGCTCATTAACACATTTTTTGTGTGAATAATGAAAATAGCAGAGCATGGCACTGTGGTTTCAACATAAAATGTTGCTAGAAGTCCAATGGAAAAATCCTCTATTAACAAAGGGAGGATAAATCTGGGCAAATGCCATTCATGGACACTGGAGGTAATTAAATCAAAGCCCTCAAGGTTATGCAATCAATTTTTCAATTAATATGCTTCCATCCTCCTTTAATTGTGTATAAATTCACGGGAGCTGAAAATGTATAAAGGAAGGAACACAGAAGAAAGAAGACTAGAAGAAGGGGATAGAAAAGAAATTACCGGGAACAGCAGTTAGGGTAATGGCTATGTTGCTGGACTCCCATGTAGTCAACCATGGTTCGAGTCTTGAACCCAGTGGCTTAAACATACGCTGGGCGCGTGTGTGTGCTTGCCCAAGATCCTGAGAGAAGAATGGAGGAGAAGGGACTGCAGCATGGCCATCCCCCCTGGGGGGTGATTTCTCACTTTCTGTCTCTCTGTCTCTCTCTGTCTTTCTGGCAAGCGCATGCACCCTTTAGCAAAAAACTCTCAAAAAAAGAAAAGAAAAGAAAAGAAATTACCTATTTACCTGATAAAGAGAAAGGAGCACATGATCTAAAATCAGAGGGGAGGGCTTTTTATTTTTTATTTTTTTTATAATTTGTGAGAGACAGATTTTTGCTATTGGATATGTGTGTTCACTAGAGAGACAGAGAGACAGAAAGCAAGAAATCCCTCCTGAGGGGTGATGGTCACACCACAATCTCTTTTCCTCCACTCTCTTCTCAGGATTTTGGGCATGGACACAGACATGCCTGTTGTGAGTTTCAAGTGACCAGGTCCAGGACTCAAACCACAGCTGGTCACATGGGAGTCCAGTGCCTTCATCACTATACTACCTGCTTGACCAGGAGTGGAGTTCTAAAATAATGGACTTTATACCCGGCTAGCTCGTGTGGCAATAGCCACACAGCAAGACACATGAGGTATACTCTTTTGGACATCTGCTTGCTGGTGTCATCACAGAAATGGATAAATGAATTTAAGAGATAGGTAATGCATGTGGTATACAATTCAAAGAGAAGAAGAGCAGAAGGGGGAGAGTGTGAGGAAAGAGATTAAGGAAAAAAATAGAGGCAAGCCTTTATGGCACACAGAAGTGGATTATTATCTGTTGATGATTATGTATATAAAATTCTCAACTGGACTGGTATGAAGTGTATTCACGTTGGGTAAATTCACTTTACAACCTAAGTGATGTATAGTGATTAAATCTATAAAATAAATTAAAATTTAAAATTAAAAATATATAGACCCCCCCAAAAAAAAACAACAAAGAGAACAAGAGGATACTTGGGGGACACCTATCCCCCCTATACTTTGTAAAAGAATTATTTAATTTTATTTATTATTATTATCTTTCAATTTGCTGTAGGGCATGTATACCTACCACAGAAAGAGAGAGAGAGAGAGAGAAAGTGAGAAAGCAAGCTACCAGGTCTGAATTTGAACTGCAGTTGGCCATTGAGAGTCCAGAACCTTAACCACCATACCACCTGCTGTTCCCTACCCCATTTTGTATTAAAATACAATATTATTGACAATAAGTTTCCAAGTTCCAACGTGGACTTCTTCAGATTAGAAGTTTGTACCAAAGCAATGAGTAAACCTGCCTCTTAAATATATTTGCATGTATATCCCTCCACACACGTATACATATTTAGGTGTGCGCGTGTATGTGTCAGTATCTATGATATATATACAAGCCTGTGTTATAGCTATATGGAGTAGTCCTCTGCCCTCAAACTTCAAGAATAAATGGTGTGAAAAGGAAGTGTTTATTTTCTACTCTAATATGTGAGTGAAGATTAATTACAAGACTGGAGATACAGGTGTGAAAATAGTTTTCAAAATGCAGTCTCCAGATTTTTCAACTATGTTAACTTTAATCCTTAGAACATTTCCAAAAGCCAAATCCTGGGCAGAGCAATGACAGAAGTACAATGCAGCGGATGGACATCACATTCCTCTTTACTTCTCATTATAAACTCTCACTTGATAGCTTTTCTCACAGTTTAGTTTTGTCAGTATGACTTAAATACTAAGGAATGTAAAAATGCAAATGATCATGATAAGACTGTGATCAATACATCAAAATGTAAAGAAAAAGCAAAAATCCTGTCTTTTTTTTCTTTCTTTTTAATTGCCATGGTCATGCTCCAATCCCTTTTCTGCCAGTTCTCCATTCTGTCAGCATCTTGGATAGGTGTGTGTAAGTGCCCAGCATGTTTCTGTAGCCACCAGGGCCAAGATTTGAACTGCTGTTGGCCATGTAGGATCCAGCTCCCCTAACTACTAGGTTATGAGGCTGGCCCAAGAAAAAAAAAATCATTTCTAAGACTCTCAGCTGAATCTCAGTCTTCACAGTCATATTAGGGCAGAAGGAAAACCTACAGGTGACTTGGAAAGCTTGGCACTGGGCCTGCACACACATACGTTCACTTATTTATGCCTCTGCAAGAGAAATCTATTGATTTTTTTTTAAGAATTATCTATTTATTCAGTTCCATTTGCTATTATTGTTATTATTAATATTATTATTATTATTATTATTTAATTTGACCAGAGAGAGAAAGGGAAAGTGAGAAAGCAAGCCCCCGGGTCTGGGACCCAAACCACGGTCAGCCATGTAAAGTCCAGTGCCTTAACTATGACACCACCTGCCAGCCCTGAGAAATCTATTGAAATATCACCAGAAAAGGGACTATTAAGAGCCAGTCTAACTTGTCTATTTGGAATATTTTGTTTAACTCATTAATTTTTAAAACATGTATGGCCTCTGAATGTTCCCTCCTTCCCCTTTTTATTATTATGATTTGGTTTCTTTCATGTATGGTGGGAATCTTTTGTTTTAGAGCTGATCCTATGAGGATATTCTGAGCTCTTAGGTATGAAAAAGACATTTAAGAAACTAAACTTCTCACTGTATCTCAGATTTGAGTCTGACTTCCAGCCATGAAACAGCAAACATTTCTTTTTCTAAAAATGTGAGCTTAAAGGTTTGTCTATAAATCTTGCCAACACTTTCCACAAGAGTGCAAATTTGGTGGAGAAAATGATAGGAGAAAACAGGAAAATGCTGGCTCCACCTCAGCATGAGTGCCTTTTGTTCCCCCGTGACCTAGTGTTCATGAAAGTCTTCGTTATCCATCTCATTACGAACATCTATCTGTCACAGCAGGTGTTGGGTCAGGAGAGGACACGGCGTCCAGGAAACCTGAAATCAGGTTAGAAAACTCCCAGGCGACCAATTCCCTTTCAACGGACTTCAAGTACCTGGCACTGCCTACCACAGCCCTGCACTGCCTGCCTGCGAAATGGTTGTAATTTAAGTCACAGAGGAAATGACCCCAAACCAGCTCCAAGAGGTGTAGGAGCCACACTTTCAATGACAGGAAGGGAATCTGCCCGTAACAGTTAAAGGAAATAGACAATTTCCTGACAGTTGCTTTGAAATTCCACACCCCTAGAATTGGTTTTTAAATTTCTTGCATGAATTAGTTTCTTTGGGTAAAATTCAATCTCTCAGTGTTGCTCTTTCTCCTTGTTACCTCCCCAGATGGCGGTTAAATCTCTCACACAGCTCAGTGCATCTTCGAAGGGGGAGGAGGGCAGACCTGCAAGGCTTCACTCTGTGTCTTTATGGTTACTCTATTGTAAATGACAGATTTCTAGATTTCTCCAGGGACTCATGGCTGCTGGCCATTTGGAGTGACTGGTGTTCTGGGAGCATCTGGGAGCCTCTACTCACTACTAGAGTCCATAGTTTGGGCCAAGTGACATCAGTCATGAACTCATCACCAGAGGGTCCTTCCCTGTCTTGTTCCTAGGCTTTCACCAGCCCCCTCAACATCACCATTTCCCATCTCTGGAGCATGTAAGAACTTTCCTGTCCCTTCGGAAATATGGGAGCTATGAGCCCTGTCTAGAACCTTCCAGATTTGGATCCGGAGTGCAGAAGTCTAAGAGGTGCCTACAAAAGCTCACATCCTGCTCTATTCTCTCTCTTCTCCTGTTCTTCCAACAGTCCCATGGTTAGAAGGTACAGGTTTTCCTCCTCCTTTATGTCTTATCCTGAGTTCTTTCACCTTCAGATATATATTAAGACTGCAAAACCCTCCCGACCTGGCTTCTGTGTTAAAAGAAGCTAAAGGAATTTGGAGAAATCCCTTCCTCTCTTGAACTTCTGATTTTTTTTTTCCCCCAAGATTTTTGTACTGCTAATGAGGATTTTCTCCCTTTAAGAGCCCCATCCTTTCCCTTCTTGGATGTGATAGCCTTGAGGGTAAAAATCTTAGCACACAATGTGCTTAAGGGAGAAAGAAAATATATGAGTTCATTACGTGCAAAATATTGTTCCTGCTACACCAGGCAGAGTGAATTTTAATGACAGGGCAGTAAATGCGGAAGCCATTTGGTCTGTAACTGCTTCAGTATAACAGCCAGACAGGCCTGGTGGCCTTCTGTATCAGCTCTGAAGGTCACGATGGAAGTCGTGATAGTACTAGGGGTAAAGTACTTAAGAGCAAAAGAGGACAACCTGACCTTCAAGCAGTGTCTACACAAACCCTTGATTAGTCTTGTTCTGGATGATTTATATTGCGGACTCATGAGATTGTTTTTCCATGGAATATTCACTCATCAGTGGGACAAACAACCCTGCCAACTGTTAGGGTCAGGGAAATATCTTTTTATCTGGTACTTATTTGATTTAGTATCTCATAATAAGGTAGCCTGAATCATGAAGAGAAGTATTCACGAATCTCTTCCCAACTCTCTAGATTTTTCTTTCCTTTTCCCTTCATTACTATTCTACATTTCTGCTTCTCTCAAGTTATACTTCCAGAAAAGTGTCACACATGCTGTCCCCTATTCCTTGTCGCCTGTTCACCCAACTCTTACTTGGCTCCCATGAACACACACTTGTCCAATGACCCCTCTCTAATACCGAGGCTGCTAATGACCTCCCAGTTACCAAAGCCAAAGCCCACTTTTCTTTTTTAAAAGAATTATTTATTTTAATTTTATTTATTCATATACTTTAATTTGACTAGAGAGAGAGAGAAAGTGAGAAAGCAAGCCAACAGGTCCAGGACTCAAACCATGGTCAGCTATGTGGGAATGTTCAGTGCCTTAACCACCATGCCAACTGCTGGTCCCCAAAGCTCACTTTTCAGTTTCCCTTGGATCATTTTCTTCACATGGATACATAATTTTTCCTCTTGGTGTCCCTGATGCTCTTAGTTTTCCTCCCACCTGGAATCACTTCTCTTTTCTCTAGATATGCCAAGGAGATTACTGTTTCCTACATTTAAATTCAATCAAGATTGATTATTCTCAAACTTTCATGCTCATAAATTTCACTTGAAGAGAGGATAAAACTTTGAATCACTTAATCTTTTCTGCTTGAATTGCTTCTTCTGAAATCACACTCATCACACCTCATAAAATGTTATGATGACAAAAGAAATCATAAGTGAAAAGGACTTTAATCAGGAAACACATGTACGGGGGTGTAAATTTGAAATGAAAGACCAGGCCAGAGAATGGAGTGATGTGGCTTATTCTCCATGAGACCTTGGATAAGACGCTTTAACTTCCCGGGCCTATAATTTTATATATTATATGTATAACTTCATTGTAGTTTAATGAAATGTTGGATATGAATTTCGACAAATGGCATTTCATTGTCAAAGTCTGAGCAGCTCCTTACTTTTGTGGAGATGCTATAAAAAGGCAACATTGGAGAGAAAAGTTTTCTACAGAAAAGAAAATTTAATTGGAAAATTGCTGTGTACCCCAGAATCTATTGTATTTCATTTATTGCCACTTAAACTTAGAGGCAAAGTGTGTTCCCTGTCAAATGAACGAGACAAATGTTAGCTTAGTATTAGCCGTGTGTTAGAATCAGCAATGGGAGGGATATGGTGCTACGGCGGAGCCAATTTCCAGGTAGAACACTTTGCAGAGTGTGCTAGAAAAGTGTTGTCAATGCTAGGTTTATGTTTTAGGGGACTTTTCTGTTGCCTGTAAAGTATTTGATACTGAGAGCCTGAGAATTCATAGCTCAATGAGGCAGCTCAACTATACTCTACTGTAGGAAATAGGTTTTTAAAAGGTAGTATATTTCTTTTTTTTTTTTTTTTTGACGAGGTTTTTGCTATAGGGTGCGTGCGCTTGCCAGACAGACAGAGAGAGACAGAGAGACAGAAAGCGAGAAGTCACTCCCCAGGGGGGATGGCCACGCCGCAATCCCTTCTCCTCCATTCTCCTCTCGGGATCTTGGGCACGCACGCACACGCACCTGTTGTGAGTTTAAGTCACCGGGTCCAGTACTTAAACAGCGGTTGACTACATGGGAGTCCAGCAACATAGCCATTACGCTAACTGCTGGTCCCAAAAGGTAGTATATTTCAGCAGAAAGTTTTGTTTTAATTTTTTTTTCTTATTACTATTATTGGGACCAGCAGGTGATGTAGCAGTTACGTTGCTAGATTCCCACATGGCCAACCACAGTTTGACACAGTTCGCTTAAAATTCATGCTGGGTGCATGTGTGTGCATGTCCAAGATCCCAGGAGGAGAATGGAGGAGAAGGGATTGCCATGTGGCCATCTGCCTGAGGGGTGAGTTCTCACTTTTTGTCTCTCTGTCTCTCTGTTTTACTGGCGAGTCCACACACCCTATAGCAAAAACATCTCTTCAAAAAACAAAACAAAAAACAAAAAATGATGATCATAGTGTTTTTTCCCAATGCAGATCCTTTGTAGAAGGGTGGGTTAAATGGTAGAAATTAGGACTAAGCTTTTAGCTATTTACACCTAAATGTAATACACCCAATGTTAATAACTACCTGTGGTTAGTGGCTATTGCACTGGACCGTCAAACACAGAATGTTCCCATTACTGCAGAAAGTTCTATTGGACATCACCATGTTAGACTATAATTAACGTCAAATGGGGTAGGGGCGGTGCTGGTGCCTGTCCATCTTTTTATTTTCCCAACACTTAGTCCAGTGCCTGCTTTATAACAAGCATTTGATAACTATTAGTTTACTTAATTAAAGAAAAAAATAGTATTCACTTAACTGTAACTACTTAATACATTCATGGTTCCTAGAGACCACAGAAATAAATATGCACGTATACATTTATTTTTATTATTGATAAGTTTAAAAAATTGAGCAATTTTCATTTCCCACAGGATGAGAACACCAACATGCATCATTAAGATATAATTATAGAATTCATCTCTCAGGTGTTAATACAACGATCTATAGTTGTTAATTCAGAAGCACAATATCGATTCTAATTTATTTTTTCTAGGCCATCTCTGTGCCATTGTTCTATAAGTGACCCTATGGACTCATTAAATCTTTCAGCACGATATTTATGCAACCCTATTTAATGAGTCCTCCAACACCTTGAATTCTCTGGATCTCATACCTATTATTTCAGTAGCAAACTTCTGACTTTAATTAATCATATCCTTCATGGGCTCAAAAAAGATCATAAAAAAGGTCACCCAGTCCTATGCCACCCTCTGCTAGTAGATGGTTCTTTCTCTCAATGTTAAAAGGTCTTTTTTTTCTTTTTTTTTGGAGAGGTTTTTGCTATAGGGCGTGTGCGCTCACCAAACAGACAGAGAGAGACAGAGAGACAGAAAGCAAGAAATCACCCCCCAGGGGGGATGGTCACGCTGTAATCCCTTCTCCTCCATTCTCCTTTTGGGATCTTGGGCATGCATGCACACGCGCCCGGAGTGAGTTTTAAGCCACTGGGTCCAGGACGCGAACCGTGGTCGACTACGTGGGAGTCCAGCGACATAGCCATTACGCTAACTGCTGGTTCCCTCAATGTTAAAAGATCTTCAAAGGGATACATACAACCCCTGAGCTCCATTAAGTATTTAGATATTCTTACTTTCAGGAAATTTTCTTTAATTCTGTTTAAATAGTTCATAATTTACCCCAAAGCAGTTCTTCTGTCTCTAACTCCAGAGAAGAAGAACAGGGTCATTTGTCACATGCTTTGGAGAAGCTCCTGCCTGAGCTATAATTGATACTTAAATATAATCTAAAAGCAGATGTTTGTCTTTCAAGATGTTGCTTTAAATTTTCTAGTATCCTCAGGGGTAAACACTAGGGCCTAGTAAATATTTGGATGAATAAGTGAAATTCAAATGAGAAACAATTGCTTAACAAATAAAAATAGGCCCACTGTAAAGCCCAATGTGTACCCTAAACTCTTTCTTATTTATTTTGAAAGTAGACTTAATGGACAAGGATGCTGTTTGGGGACTAGTGGAAGAGAAGGATTTAAGAGAGGGAGTTGGGTGAGAAGAGAGAGCAAGAAGATGTTGAGAAAACAAGCCCACTAGTCTCTGGTTTGAACTTGGCACTGATGTAAAAGCTAAATGCTGCATGAGTAGAGGAGGGGAGGTGAAGGTGGGTGACCTTTTCCTCCATCCTGCCACTATAGAGAGGGGACCTGTGAGTCTCCAGCAGCCATGGACAGGCAGGTTGTATCCAAATCCTTTGAATTCATTTGAGCAGTCTACACCACATCTCCAAGACTCCCCTTCCCTCTGCTTGGCATTGGCTTCCTGCCAGCTGTGATGGACACAGACAATAGCTGCCTGCCTTTCAGGGCTAGAAGCCATGAGCCAGCCATGTTTTCCTGGAAGTAAAGCCCTGTTTTTGCAGTGCTAGAGGTTTTCTAAAATCTAGTCCTGGGAGATGTTCCTCCCCAAGAACATCATTTGTTAAAAACAAATGATTTTGAGCAACTTGAACATCCTGCCAGTGATGTTCAATGCTTTTTGTTGTGAGCAGTTTAAGGGTGAAATCTTTGGCAGGATTTGGTGATGATCCTGTGGAGGCTAGGGTTTCCCACCAGTAACGGAAACAGTGTGTGGTGTACCTGTCTGGTGTCTGACCCTTCTAGCCAGAGGTCTGCTACCTTTACTGTAAAGGCTGGCAAGCTCTCCACTTTATAGAGGAGTATAGTGAGGTGCAAATGACACCCTCTTATTGCTTGCTTATCTATGTCAAATGAGAGACAGGTGTCACACTGCTGCCATCTATCAATAGATCATATGATCATGGCTTCAGATATTTACGAAAAAAGCTAAAGGACACAGTACATGTGTGTCCAAGGTTTGACACTTTTTGAATGACCTTAGCAAAGTTTATAAACTTTCTAGTAACCCAAGGCTATTAACTTTCCAGTGTACAAAGGCAAGAATAAGAAAACATATATGACATACTTTGAAGGTATTTGGTAAAGTAATAAATGCTAATTGTTATTGTTTGATTACTATTTGTCAGGGAAAAAATTTTTAATGTTCTTTTTTTAGAATTATTTATTTTATTTTATTGATTATTATTATTTTTTAAATGTGTGCTCACCAGACACACACACACACACACACACACAGAGAGAGAGAGAGAGAGAGAGAGAGAGGGAGAGAGAGAGAGAGAGAGAGAGAGAAAGAAAGAGAGAGAGAGAGGAAGCAAGGAAGCATGCCACCAGGTCCAGGACTTGAACCACAGTTGGCCATGTGGGAGTCCAGCACCTTAACCACCACATCACCTGCCAACCCCTCTTTTATGGTTTTAACTGAAGTTTATTATGTTAAAACAAGTAACAACTATACTTTCTGGGTTTTATTTGTGTGTGTGTATGTGCATGCGTGGTCCCTATTGATTTTGGCATATCTTAGAATAAAGTGGGCACTTAATAACTATTGGCATAAGTTTACACTTTTTCAATGTCTGTGATTGGTATATTTAGAAACTATTTTTCTATAGTTTTTTATCTAAAGGTTCATATATATACAAAATGAGCAAATGTTATTTTTAGTTTGTTTTAAAATTTTGCTATACAGTAATTTGTAGCTATTACAAAGTAAAAGTTACCAGGATTAAAAGTAGAACTCATGTGTTCAGCTTCACCTATTAATCTCTAACTAATAATGAAGAATATATTGCTTTCATCAGTAAAGGTTTGCACTCACAAATTGAAACATAAAATTTCAACCACGTACGTGATGAGTCCTCTTGGAATCAACTTCTATCATGGAATTATTCCTTCTTCCTTTTTTTTTTTTGCAAATGTGTGATAGCTTTATGTATCCTTACCTTTTATTTATTTTGTTTTCTGCTACAGTATATGAATTGTTATTAAAAAAAAAAGCAAGCAAGCAATACACATTTTAAAAAGTTGGTTACAGTGGCACAGGCAATAGGGCACTGCTGCATAGTGCTAGAGCCATAGGGGAGGCCCTGGGTTCAAATTCTGGATTGAGCTAAATACAGTAAGTGGTTAGTTACACGGGTCACCAGTGATTCTTGCTGGCTGGAAGGTGGGTGGTGGAGTGAAGGGATGGCATTGTAGCATGGCAAAACCCTGTCAAGGATACCTGTATCTCTCATTTTCTCTTTCATAGAATAAATAAATTTTAAAATGTTTCAAAAAGAAACATCCATGGAAATGTTAAAATTGGTACAGAAATCAAATTCCTATACGGCTATACAACATTTTGTTCTTTTTGCATATATGAAATAGTATAATAAACTCTTTTGGTTCTAGTAATGAGAACTATTTTGCCACAAAAAGTGTGAAAAGGGTTTATTTTTATGTTACCTTTTATATGTGGAAAGTTAAAGGGACCAAATAAATTAACAATGTAATTAGAATTTCTTTTTTTTAAGTCCAGGTACTGGGATCAGCAGTTGGCGTAATGGCTATGTCGCTGGACTCTCATGTAGTGGACCATGGATCGAGTCCTGGACCTGGTGGCTTAAACTCATGATGGGTGTGTGTGTGTGTGAGTGCCCCCAAGAGGAGAATGGAGGAGAAGGGATTGCCATGTGGCCATCCCCTATGGGGGGTGATTTCTTGCTTTCTGTCTCTCTGTCTTTCTCTGTCTTTCTGGGAAGCACTTACACTCTATTGCAAAAAATTAAATTAAAAACTCTCAAAAAAAAAAAAAAAGAGAAAAAACGTCCAGGTACTGTGGGAATATTTGTCATTTTTCAAAATAAATATTTTCGCTAAGCAGGAAGCTCAGTTGACATTCTGAAGGGAATAGAGGTCATGATGGGTTGTCATAAGCCTGATAGAACACAGTGACAAAAATGTAACGTTTACGTCTCTATTACATTTGTTTTGAAAAACAAAACCCAAGATCCTAGTTCTGCTGTCATTTGCATCTCCTGAGGAAACTCAACATTCTGCTTTGGGTATCAAATGTTTCATAATAGCTCTCTAAACAGCCAGGGCAATAACAACAAGAACACAACAACAAAAAATTCCAGTGGTGCTCATTGAATTTTGATTATGTAAAAAGATAGTCTTAACATTCACACCCAAACGAAGAAGACAACTTCAAGGTCTCCTTGTAGAAGCTGAAAATCAATGTGATATGTCTCTTCTCTGTTACATCTTCCAATACAGGCTTATCCCAAGGCCACACAGGAACAAAACTGTCCCTGTTGAGAGTTTTATTCCTGTGTGGCTTTGGGATAAGGTGACAGCCAGGTGTTGGCTTTGCTCTCAAATGGCATTTTCTCTCTCGCTCTCTCTCTCCCTTCAGTGTCATAGTAAGTAGAAAATAACAAGACATAAAAGGCCAGGTTTGTGATTAGGTCCAAGTATTTAAATATAACACCAGGACTGCAGTTTAAAGCATCTTCCAGGTGCTAATGTCAGGAAGCAGGAAGGTACTAGATTCTTGCCAGTCAAAATGTGGTTGAGCATCAGCGTCTCCTGGAAGCTAGTGAGAAAGACAGATTCTCAGGCCTGTCCCAGACGTCCTGAAGCACTACTGCAATTTTACAAGATGTTCAAGTAATTCAAATGCCCATTACAGTTTGAAGGGCTCTGAGCTAGAGCAAAGGATATGGAGGAAGAGGAGGACTGTTAGCTCATAAGAGTTGTTTCCAGTAATTCTTTGACATGTTTCTAAACTATATCTCCTTTGTGGATCAATGATGCTTGAAGACCAAAACATTACAAGCCTTTCTGTAGAACTCTATTGTCATTACATCAGAAGAGACATTTGCTCTTTATAATCGAAAGAATGTCTCTTTTCTTCCCCAAACGCATACCCTTTGGAATAGCTTTGACCAGTTTTTTGTTCTGTTTAAATATTAAAAGAATACAATAGTTTTGATGATGTATCTCCTCTGGCAAGTTAAAATCATCTTTAATTTACAAGCTGAAGTTTGCATCAACCAATAGCCACTAGTCCAAGCATCCCTACATAAGTGAGGTATTTCTAAGTGCTCTAGATTCTACAGAATCAGGAAATCTGTGCTGTCCTCTTAACTCAAAATAACATGTGAGAATAAGACAAATTTTGTTGGACTTTTAAAAGGAGGGGTGTGCTAAGATGAGTGGAGTGGGTTGAAAAGGCTCCCCTGAGGGTTCATTCGTCTTACTGGATTTTAATATAATAGAATCATGGGAAAAAAAAGCGTACTGAGACGTAGGAATGGAAAGACTCTTTCAAACGTGAGGATCTTGATCTGAGCATCAAAAGAGAAAGATCAAGTTTAAAAAGAAAACCAGTTTTACAAATAATGCAAAAAAAAGAAGAAAAAGTTTAAAGACGATGATATGGAAGAACGGAGTTTGAGTCAGGAAGAGAAGGCAAAATGAGAAAGAAATAATTAGAGAAAGGCAGAAAAAGATGAGGAAGCATCGTGGGTGTGGCTGGGAACTTTGGCAGGAAAAAGATGAGAATATAGAGATAGAATGAGGAACAAAGAAGCATGTCCATGATGCCTGAAAACCGGGTGGCCACACACCACCCTTCTCTCAAAAGCGACCCCTCCCATCCAGTCCTACCTGGCCGGAAGGACCGTGGTCACCACTTGTGAGCTTGAGGGTTGGGGGAGGTAAAGTTGGGGGAAACAGAGGGATCCTCATGGCAAGTTTCCGACAAGAATGAGGAGGAATCGTCCCCCTGTGTGGAAAAAAAGGGAGGCTGTCATTTTTGTGGCAATCAAATTGATTTCTAAGTCACTTCGTGTATTAAACTATTAGTCTGGAAGGCCCGCGGGAGTGTGTTCGAGAATGGAAACTTAACACCTCCACCTGCCTTCATCTACCCAACACCTGTGGTGTGGTGTGACACCTGACTGCGTGGCACCTGGCCACAGATGTAAAGGAATTGGCAATGAAGTTTCCCTTCATCCTTCCCCACCCTCTATAGGGCTTAGATCTGAAATATGATCACAGATTATTACTTCTGCAAAATTCTCAAAATTACCACTACCATCAAAAACAAAAACCTTGAGAAAAGCTGATGCTGACTTATTGACAGCTATTTGTTCAGTTGAATAATGGAGCCCAATAAATCTGGGCTTAATGGCTCTACTGTTCTCCTCCTAAAAGAGAAAGCTATTTTTAACATATAAGATCAATCTGGTTAGTCCTCTCCATAAGCCATTCATTCCAAAAATATTTATTGAATACCAACTCTGTGCCAGACATTGTTTGTGGGTGTGTGGAACTCAAGTGCGTCAGAGAACATCCATGAACAAACCAGTCTGCACTCAGCAAACTTCCATTTTAAAAGGGGAGGGACCAACTTTAAATGACACATGTTGGAAAGAAGTATATGACCTAATGAGAGAAGGTAATAAATGCTAGGAAAATCAGAAAGTAGAGCGGAATGAAAAGAAGAGGGGCTTCCAGGGATAGAAGAGTGGTGGAGATTGAAATGAAATCAATTTAAATGGCAGGTTCATGGGAAACGTTTTTCAGAAGATAGAGTTGGGTAGACTTGAAAGACAAGAGGGACTTGCCCAGATACTGGTAAGATGAGGAAACGGTCCTTAAAACAGCCCAAGGTGAGACTGGTGTGGCTTGTTAGAGCTCAACAAGGAACCCCCCATGGCCTGAGCAGAGAATAGATCAAAGAGAAAAGAAAAGTGAATGTAGTCAAAGGGGTCCATCCAGTTGGACCTTCTGTTTTTATTCAGAGGGAAACGGCAGTCATTGAGAGTCTTTGACAGAGGATCAACCTGATTTCATTTATATTCTAAAAGGGTGGCTCTGGTTGTTGTGCCAGGAATAGATTGTGAGACAGACCCCTTAGGAGGCTATTTAGAAATCAGGTGAGAGAGGATGGTGTCTTTGGCTAAGGTGTTTGGCAATGCAGTTGGTACTGAACATTAGATTTCCAACTGCTTTATAATATTTTTTCAAGTCCTAGGATGTTTTGGTTCCACCTAAAATGAAGATCCAATAATAAAGATAAGACTATGATAGCCATTAGATATTCCCCAAATATAAGACCTTCCTTTTTGGTTGTTTTGATAATGTGTAAGGTTAAAAAAAAAGAAAAAAGAAAGACAAGAAAAGAAAAGAAACACACATCCTTTTCAAACAAAGATAGAAGACACGCATTTCCTGTTTTCTACATGTACCAAAATTGCATATATGCTGCTGGCTACTCTCTTTGATGTGAATTTCCATATGCTGGCATAATTAGCTAGGGTAAAGCCTATATTGATGCCAAATGATTAAACTTGTTACATTTCCTTTCAGTTTTATAAAGTTTTTTTTTTCTTTTGGTGAATGTGTGTTTGAACATGTGTGTATGTGAGAGACTCTGAAAATATTATTCAAGTCTTGGTTTCAACTATATATTCAAAGACCTTGTTAAATGCACCGATTATGTTCAACTAATGATTATAATAAATGCAGAAGGCTGAGAAAATTGATTTTTGTTGACAGAAAATGTATAAACAGGACTCCAAGCGGTCGATTTGCTGCACTAATCTGGCCTTAGGCATAATGCATAGAAAATAGGGTAACTCTTTCTCTTAGGAACTGCTTTCCCATTTTGAACTGAAACTCCCATCAGCATTTCTTCAGCCCCGTGTTTCTGTATCTGCCCTTTTTCAATAGACTTTTTTTCTGGTCTCCACATACTGCTTCATGAAATATTTCAAAGCAGCTAACATATTTCTCCTTTGGATCTTCTGTAGGCAAACATTTCTCTTGGTTTGAGTTTGGGCATCCTTTTCTTTAAAATGTTAAACGTCACTTGGGGCCAGCGGTTAAGGCAGCTGGATACTACATGGCCAATTCCGTGATTGGAGTCCCAGACTCAGCTGCTTGAAAATCAAGTCAGGCACATGTGTATGCATGGTCGAAATCCCCAGAGGAGAGTGTAGAAGGGACTGCAGGACGGCCATGCCCCCAGGATGAATGGAAATGGGGGGAGGTGATTTCTCACTTTTCCTCTCTCCCCAGCAAGCACACATGCCCTATAGTGAACTAAAAAAAAAAAAAAAAAAAAAAGTAAGTAAATAAAGAGAAGTATTTAGGGTAGATGGATTTGATTCTTTTCATTATCCCAGTTACACCAAAGCAGAGCCAGCAGGTGGCAGGATGGTTAACGTATGAGGCTCCCAAATAGCCAACCATGGTTTGAGACCCAGACATGGTGACTTAAAAATCACACTGGGCATGTGTGTGTGCATGCTTAAAATCCCAGGAGGAGAGGGAAGGAGAAGGCATTATGGTGTGGTTATCCCCCAGGGAGGTGAGTTCTCACTTTTTCTCTCCCTGTCTCTCTCTCAGGCGAGCATACATTTTTCCTATGGCAAAAACCTTTAAAAAACAAAGCAAAACAACAACAACAAAAAAACTAGGGTTACACTGGGGATTAAAAAATCTAATTAAAGGACCAGCAGCTAGCATAATGGCTATGTCACTGGACTCCCATGTAGCCAACCACGGTTCGAGTCCCAGACCCAGTGGCTTAAACTCATGTCAGGAATGTATGCATGTGTGTGTGTGTGTGTGTGTGCCCAAGATCTCAAGAGGAGAATAGAGGAGAAGGTTGCAGTGTGGCCATCCCCCCGAGGGAGTGATTTCTCGCTTTCTGTCTCTCCGTCTCTCTCTGTCTTTCTGGCAAGTGCAAGCGCCCTATAGCAAAAATATCTCAAAAAAATCTGATTAATGTTAGCAAAATTTTTATCAATCATGCACAATGGCAGGGACATAGAAGTATAAATAAACTCCAAAGGTTTTCCAGACCTAGCTTGTGGATATTTTTGGATATGGCCCATGAGTAGATGAAAGTCAGTGAGATTAAAGTCCCTCTGATCCTATCACTGGTAACTTCAGTATTTGCTGGGAAGATCTGAACCCACCAATACATACACCATCTACTCTAGCAGATGGTATGCATTCTCTTCTGATCCTCTGCCCTCCATCCATCACCATACTTCACATTTTCTCATCTTTAGGGAAGAAAATATGGAACAAAGGAAGGGGGAAAGGAAGTTGATGTGGTAAATAAATGAATGAATGAATAAATAAATAAATAAATAAATAGGACTCAATGGCATCCATGTGAATCTAAGTTACAATCTTGTCTAATTCTCAAGCTCATCTACCTTATAGGGGCCAATAGACAAAATACATCCATGAAGCAGCCTAGGGAGGACCATGCAGGCCTAAGGGGCAGCCTGTTTTCCACTCTACAGATTTGTTTGCATGTTTCTATCATAATCAGGCCTGCTCTGTGGAGAGGCAATAGTGTGCTTCTCATGGGTAGCTGGATCCCACGTGGTTACTGTGGCTAGACTCTCCAGCTGGGTTAGCCTGAAACATGATGGTCACGTGTGAGAGTGTCCAAGATCTCATGGACTGGAGAACTGGAGGAAGGGGATAGTGGTATAGCAGGACCAGGTGGTGAATACTCACATATTCATGAATAAAAATATTTTAATAATAAAATACATAACATACAATTTAATTTTAAAAGAAATGTAATGTTTTTTTAAATTAAAAAATTACAATTTTTGCCTAATAGTGTGATGGTTTTGTGATGTGCCAACTGTATTTTCCAGAGTTATCTGTGCATATTTTGGGTATGATAAGTGACATGAGAGCTAGAGGACTGATAAGGTAGGCAGCAACCTTTTTCTTTTTCTTTCCTTTTCTTTTTAAAAAAACACATTTATTTATTTATTTATCTATTGATGTGTTGTGATTTTTGAGCTCCCTGGTTTGGTACTTGAACTGCAAATCCATCAAGTCCATCACATTAACTACTATGCCATCTGCTGGTCCCATTAGCCATTTCTAACACATACCTTATAATCAATATGTGAATTCATCTGGTTGGTGTGAGTCTGTGGCTGGGCCTGTAATCACTTTTCCTTCACTTTGCACCCATCTTCCTTTATCTGTTCTGACTACTGATTATGAGCGTGTGTGTGTGTGTGTGTGTGTGTGTGTGTGTGTGTTTAACCTTGTGACAAAGAGTCTCAGCTTCTATAGGTTACTGTAGTCACCAAACCTACTTGTTATCTTCCCTTCTGGCTGCCTGCCTGCCAGGGTACAACACTGGATAGGGAGACAGTCTTGTGAAAACTGCAGACAGTCAGCCCCCACAGCTGCATAAACCAACTCCCTGTAATACACAAAAGAGCTCCTACTGGCTCTGCTTCTCTGGTTGAATCTTCACTGAAACAAATGTTTAAAAATTTAACCATTTTAGGGGACCAACAGTTAGTGTAATGGCTATGTCACTGGACTCCCATGTAGTCGACCGTGGTTCGAGTTCCAGACCCGGTGGCTTAAAACTCACGCCGGGCACATGTGTGTGCGTGCCCAAGATCCCAAGAGGAGAATGGAAGAGAAGGGATTGCGGCGTGGCCATCCCCCCTGGGGGGTGATTTCTCACTTTCTGTCTCTCTGTCTCTCTCTGTCTGTCTGGCGAGTGCACGCACCCTATAGTAAAAACTTTCAAAAAAAAATTAACCATTTTAGAAACACTATGCAGGAACTTTCTATTTCTGACTATGGGCAGGTTGTCTGGATCATCCTCTCCACTGAAAACAACTAAAAAAAGCTAGATTTGATATTAAATTTATCTTCTTTTATAATTAAACAGGATCACACTATGACAAGATCGTCTTGCCCTAACATTCTGAGTAGCTGGGATTGTCGGTGCACATCACCACACCTGGTTCTCTTAAGGATGGACTGGGAATTGAACTTGGGCTACTTATGTTGCCTTAGCTGGCTGAAGAGCAGTGTCTGCTAGTGTGCACTACTAAGGCTGAAAAAGATTATCTTCCTTATAGACTCCAAGGAGATGGCCCCATAGCATAGCATGCTATACTTAGAAAGCTGGATCCCACATGGCTGACTACAGTTTGAGTCCCAGTCCCAGTGGCTTGAAAAACATGCCAGGTGTATGTGCATGTATGCCCAAAATCCTGAGAGGATAGAGAAATGGAGAAAAGATAGTAACCATACCTCATTGATGAGTGCATGTACCTTCTGGCAATCAATATATCTATAGGTATCTATGTATATGTATATAGGAAAAAAAGAAAAGGCTCAAAGGACCACAGAAATGTGAAAATTACCAGGTCCAGATCAGCAGGGCCTTGGTAGTATGGTGGTTAATATCTAGATCCCACATGGCTGACTCTGCAATTGGCATGCTGGGTACATGTGTGTGCATGCCCAAAATCCCAGGAGTTGAATGGAGGAGAAGGGATTGTGGCATGGCCATTTACTTTTGAGGGGAGGGTGATTTCTCACTTTACATCTCTCTGTCTCTCTCTGGAGAGAGAGAGAGATGGCAAAAATCTAAAAGCAAACAAAGAGAAGATAAAAACCATATGACCAGATCAATTGATAAAGTAAAAGCACTGGATAAACCACAGCATTCTGGGGCCTAGAGGTGGCGTGGTGGTTAAGGTAATGGACTCCCACATAGCCAACTAAAGTTAAAGTCCCAGACCTAGTGGCTTGCTTTCTCACTTTCCCTTCTCCTTCTCTGGTCATTTTGTAAATAAAAAAAAAAAAAAAAAAAAAAAAAAAAGTAACAATGAATAAATTTAAATAAAATAATTTTAGGGAAAAAAAACCATAGCATTTCTTTATGGATAAGACTCACAGCAAAATCAGTGAAAAGAAATTTCTCAACAAAATAAAAGCCATATATGACAAACCCATAGCTAACACTAATATAGAATGGGAAAAGCTAAAAGCTTTTCCACTAAAAACTCAAATAAGACAAGGTTGCCCACTTTCTCCAATCTTTTCAACATAGTACTAGAAAGCCTAACCAGTGTAATCAGATAAGTGAAATAAGGTATTCAAATAGGAAAAGAGGAAGTAAAATTATCCCTATTTATAGATGACATGTTACATATTTAGAAAATCCAAAAGAATCCACACACACACACACACACACACACACACACACACACACAAATAAATCTCCTGGAAATGATAAATGAATATAGTAAAGTTGCAGGATACAAACTTAATGTACAAATATCTATGACATATTTGTACAGCAACAATAATCAGACCAAGGTAGAATTAGTAAACCAATCCCATTTATAGTAGCCACAATAAAATAAGCTATCTAGAAATAAATTTAACCAAATAAGTCAAAGACCTTTACAAAGAAAACTATAAAAAACTGAAAAAAATACGTTGAAAACGATACACGAAAGTGGAAAGACACTCCATGTCCTTGGGTTAGAAGTATTAATATAATCAAAAAGTCAATTTACCCAAATTAATTATTACCAAAGAGAGTCTTCACAAAAATAATAAAACAAAACAAAAAGCCCATAGTTTTTGTCTGGAACTATAAAAGGTTCGATATTCTTTTTTTTTTTTTTTTGGAGAGCTTTTCGTGACGCGTGCACGCTTGCCAGACAGACAGAGACAGAGAGACAGAAAGCGAGAAATCACCCCCGAGGAGGGATGGTCACACCACAATCCGTTCTCCTCTATTCTCCTCTCAGGATCTAGGGCAAACACGCACACGCGCCCGGCGTGAGTTTTAAGCCACCAGGTCTGGGACGCGAACTGCGGTCGACTATGTGGGAGTCCAACAACATAGCCATTACGCTAACTGCTGGTCCCAAAAGGTCCAATATTTTCAAAGCAATACTGTGAAAAAAGAATAAAGTAGGAGGCATCTCTCTTCTTTCAAAATATATTACAAGGCAGTGATAATTAAAACAGCATGTATTGACACAAAAACAGGCATATAGGCCAATGGATCAGAATAGAGAATTCAGAAATAAACTCTTAACATATACAGCCAACTGATTTTTTACAAATGGCACAAGACAATCCAGTGGAAAAATGAAACTCTCTTCAGCAAATGGCGCTGAGAAAGCTAGATATTCACCTGCATAAAAATGAAAATGGACCCCTATCACTCACTCATTAACAAAAATCAACTCAAAATGAATCAAAGATATAAATTTAAAATCTCAAACTGTAAAACTACTGGGGAAAACACAGGAGAAATTCTTGGATACATTGGCATAGGCAAAGATTCCTAAAAAAAGACCACGAAAGTACAAGTAATAATCCCCAAAATAAACAAGTGGGACTATATCAGGATAAAAAGCTTCTGCACAGCAAAAGAAACTATTGTTAGAGTGAAGAAACAACCCACAGAATGGCAGAATGGGAGAATTTTTTTTTTTTGAGAGGTTTTTGCTATAGAATGTGTGTGCTCGCCAGAAAGACTGAGACAGAGAGACAGAAAGCAAGAAATCACCCCCACCACAAGGTGGTGGGGGTGGATGGCCATGTTGCAATCCACTCTCTTCCATTCTTCTCTTGGGATCTTGGGCACGCATGCACACATGCCCATGTGCCGTTTAAGTCACCGGGTCTAGGACTCAAACTGCAGTCGACTACATAGGAGCAAAAACCTCCACAATTATGCTAACTGCTGGTTCCTGGAGAATAAATTTTTAAACTAAGCCTCAGATAAGGGACTGATAGGCAGACTATATAAGAGAACTCAAGCAGCTTACCCACAAAAAATAAATAATCTAATAAAAAAACAGTCAAATGAGATGAACATACAACTCTCCAAGGAAGACATATGAATGGCTAAAAAGCATATGAAAAATGTTCAACGTCTCTTATCATGAGAGAAATGCAAATCAAAATCATGAAATATCACTTAACCCCAATCAGAATGGCTAAGATTAAAAAAACAATAATAATAAGGACAAGTACTGGCAAGGGTTCTGTAAAAAAGGAACCTCCTACTCTGCTGGTGGAACGGTCAATTAGTACAATCACTGTAGACAACAATATGGAAGTTCCTCAAGAAACTACAAATAGAACTGCCATACAACCCAGTCGTCCTACTGTGGGGTATTTACCCAAAGGATAGGGAACTACTCAAAAAAACACTTGCACATCCATGTTTATTGCAGCATTAGTAACAACTGCTAAGACATGGAATCAGCCAATGCCCAAGAACAGAAGACTGGGTTGAAAAAAGATGGCACATATAAACTGTGGAATACTACTTAGCCATATGAAAGAAGAAAACAAACAAACAAATAAGACACTGACATTGTATACAAATTGGATGAATATGGAAGATTTCATGCTAAGCAAAGCAAGTCAGGCTATTAAAGACATACATTGTATACCTCTGCCCAATATATGCCAAATGTCTGTACTTTGTGACAAAAACTGAAAGATGGAAGGTATACTAGCAGGGAGGGCAACAGTAGGCACCAGAGGAGACAGTATAGGAGGTGGTGGGGAATAGATGGTGGGAGAGGAAAAATATTTAACAGACACATGAGTGAAAAGTTATCTGAGGGCCAGCAGTTGGGGTAATGGCTATGTCGCTAGACTCC
Source organism: Tupaia belangeri chinensis (assembly GCF_000334495.1). Classification (NCBI taxonomy): domain Eukaryota; kingdom Metazoa; phylum Chordata; class Mammalia; order Scandentia; family Tupaiidae; genus Tupaia; species Tupaia belangeri. The sequence continues at coordinate 3,138,566 of NW_006159795.1, forward strand.
CATGTAGTCAACTGTGGTTCAAGTCCCAGACCTGGTGTTTAAACTCACGCTGGGCGCGTGTGCGTGCATGCCCAAGAAGAGAATGGAGGAGAAGGGATTGTGGCATGGCCATCCCCCGGGGGGTGATTTCTCGTTTTCTGTCTCTCTGTCTCTTTCTTTCTGACAAGCACATGCACCCTATAGCAAAATCCTCTCCAAAAAAAAAAAAAGTTATCTGTTTATGATAATGTATATGGTGATATCTTTGATATGACTGATATGTACTGTATCCACGATGGATAAACTTATTTTGTACACTGTAAAGAGGCACAGCAATTAAATGAATAATTTAAAAGTATAAAAAATAAATGAAACAAAATAAAATAAATTAAAAATATCAACACTAAAAGGTAATGTCTCAAAATAGCAATAGAAGCTAGAAGGCAGTGGAATTTTATCTTCAATGTGCTAAAAGAAAATACCTGCTGACAAAATTCTATACCCAGTAAAAATATTATTCGAGAATCAAAGAAATGTATTCTCATCCACATTCAACAAGTAAACACATTTTTGGACAAGAAAGTCAAATGAACAAAAATGAAAACTCCAAAGATTTCATGAAAGAAACTTCTAGAGGAAGTACAAGATGATGATTCTAAACAATCTGAGACACAAAAAAGAATGTTTGGCAAAGAAAACCTTGAATATGGAGACAAATCTAAGTGAAAACTCGTTGTATAACATATAATAGAATAATTTTGAGAGACCAGCATTTAGCATAATGGCTATGTCGCTGAACTCCCATGTCGTTGACTGCGGTTTGATGGACCACACTGGTCCTGGACCCGGTGGCTTAAAACTCATGCCGGGCACATGTGCGTGAGTGCCCAAGATCCTGAGAGGAGAATGGAGGAGAAGGGATTGCGGCATGGCCATCCCCCTTGGGGAGTGAATTCTCACTTTCTGTCTCTCTGTCTCTCTGGCAAGCGTACGCGCCCTGTAGCAAAACCTCTCCAAAATAAATTAAAAATAAATAAATAAATTTTGCAAATAAGTTCAGAGTGAACAAATAGAATTAAAACTGTTCCAAATGTTCTTGATTTCTTAAAAGAGAGTTCTTTTTTTTTAAAGTTTATTTATTTATTTTTTCAAAGAGAGAGTGAATTAGAGAGAGAGAAAGGCAAGCAGACAGACAGGCAATTCAATGAGATTTCCCTACCATGATCTACCCTCCAATTCCAGTCAGCCTGGATCACTGGTACACATATGTCTGGCATACTCGGGAAGGTCTCTGGATGCAAACCCAGGACATCTATCATGTGGGTTCAGTTGTGTTACCACTATGTCACTGTCCTAGAAAAGGCAATGCATACTGATAGAAATAAAAACAAGGGCCAAGCTCTATGGCCTGGTGTTTAAGGCAGCCGGATCCCACATGATCAAACATGTGATTTTCGTTCCAGAGCCAGTGGCTTGAGAAACATGCTGGGCATGTATCCATGAATAACAAAAGTCCTTAAAGGAAAGAGAGAGAGAGAGAGATGGAGAAAGAATTGTGGGATGCCCATTCCTCATGGGGGTCACTTTCTCCTTTCCCTCTCTCTGTCTAGCGTATGTACCCTCTAGCAAAAATAAAAAAGAAAAAGGAAAAGCAAAGCAAATGAAAAACAAACCACTGTGTGGGCCAATGAGGACTTGACAATGTGCAAAAGAGCTCACAAAGGCAGCCAATTTGTACTTTGTGGTCTGGCTTCAAGGGAACAGTCCAAAAGATGCTCATAGAGAGAATCCACATTTCCCTATTCAGTAGCAAAAGACTTAGAAGAGGCACAAAGAAACCACTTAGAAAAAATATTTTACTTCAAATTCCTGAATTAAGCTTGACTCCCTGGAACAATGGGGGACACCAGCTGCATTTAGGGTTCTGTCTCAGAGCACAGCAGGAGGTCTGACAAGACTAACTTCATGCAGAGAGATGAGTCACTCACTCTGGTAAAGGATGTCAGAGGGGAAATGAGGAAAATAAGTCTATATTCCCTTGGTGGAGGAAAAAAAAAAAAGAGCCAGTAGCTACATGATGAAATGTTCTTTGGGAATAAATTAAAATGCCCTAAAGCTTCCTGGAATTCTCTCTTGATAATGAGCTAAATTAAAACAGAAAACTTGTGTTCTAAGAAGCATCAAAGACAAATTAAGTGTCAGAGAAAAAGTAAATTACGCATTTATCGACTGTTTTATGAGCTTATGGAGACAGTTCATTACAAAGTCCCTCTTCAAAAGATGATTCTTCTAGTAAAGAGAGCCAGTAGATGCCGAGTGATCAATACACACTGGAATATTTGCAGCAGATTCAGGGCAATTGCTGATTAAATTGTTTCAATATGTTTAAATAAATTGATTTGAAAAAGGCAGAAGGTCCTTTTTGTAATGGATTACTTCAGAGTTGAGTGGGACCACAAAAGGTGTGGTTTCTCTTCACCACAGTTGGGTTCTTGAATTGCCTCTAATACCTTTTTATACTCATAAACCCTTTCCTATTGGCTTTGGCAACCTCTGGTACGGAAATCCCAAGGAAACCAATTAGGTTGAGTTGAACAACCGGCAAGTGTTTATTACATACATCATGAGAATTCGGCAGCTCTGAGTTTCATAAAAAGATATACCTTAGACAAAACCAACAATTACATACATTTAGAGACTAAATCAAATATCTCATTGCTGGCACGTATACACCTCAACATTTATCCAGAATTAAGGACTTGACAGAATTAAGGACTTCACATTCAAAAGCTAAATGTTATCTTTTAAGAATGTTTATTGTTGGGGCCAGCAGGTGCCATGATGGTTGAGGCCCTGGGCTCCCACATGGCTGACCATGATTCCAGTCTCAGATCTTGTGGCTTGTTTTCTCACTTTCCCTCTCTCTCTCTGGTGAGTACACATGCCTTATATATATGTATATGTCTGTGCATGTGTATGTCTCTCTATATATGAATAAATGTATACACATATATGTATACACATATACATATATGTATAAACATCTACATGTATGTATAAACATCTACATATATAGACATACACATATCTAAAATGATAAATGAAATTAAAAAATAATTCTTTTAAAAAAAGAATGTCTACTGTTTGTAACAATAAATTTCAGTGGGACTTATGTGTAGCAAGGTACATGAGTTTATGTCAAACTGAGGGCCAAAATATTTATCTATTATATAAATATGTATACAATGTTATATAAGATACAATGTTGCCTTGAGAACACATGTACTTCCATTTTCCCCAGCACCCTCAAAAATTAGACTCACTGAATTTCTCTCTTCCTTTTTAGAGAGAGATTTTTGCTGTAAGGCACATGTGTTTGGTGAAGAGACAGAGAGAGACAAAAAGCAAGAAATCACTCCTTGGGAGGATGACCATGTTGCAATCCCTTCTCCTCCAGTCTCCTCTGGGGATTCTAGGCATGCATGCACACACGCCCAGCCTGAGTTTCAAGCCTCCAGGTCTGGGACTTGAGCAGCAGCCAGCCATATGGAGTCTAGCAACATTACCATTATGCCATCTGCTGGTCCCATGGATCTCTTGGTTTTTTTAAAAAAGGTTTTTGTCATAGGGCACATGTGCTCACCAGAGAGACAGAGAGATGGAGAGAGACAATGAGAGGGAAAACAAGAAATCACTCTTAGGGAGGAAAGCCACACTGCAATCCCTTCTATTCCATTTTCCTCCTGGAATTCTGGGCACGCATGCACATGTGCCTGGTGTGATTTTCAAGCAACCAAGTCCAGGACTGAAAACATGGTCAGCCATGTGGAAGTTCAGTGCCTCAGCCACCATGCTATTGCTGGCCCCAATGAATCTCTTTTATAATGAAGAAAACAAAACATAACCAAAAACCAACTCTGCATATTCAAAGAGCATTGTGAATGTAATAAATCTCAAATAAACTTTCTCTTTGTGGCTGGTCACCTTGAACACTTTCTATTGTGACTTTTCTATATAGAAATGTTCACTGCCTGTATGTAATATTGAAAGAATTACAGTAAAATAAAGATCTGTGAATGTAGCCAGCCAGGGTAGGAGACAGAGCATTGCCAGATCCAGTGCTCGTCCCTGATTGCATTTCTCCCCATCTTCACTCACATCACAGCTTGAAATTATTCCCTTATTTCTCACAGTTTTTTCAGTTCCCTCAGAACTTGTGTTTGCCAGAGAGAGACAGACAGAGGGAAAAGGGTAATACACCCTTCAGTGGGGTGCGGTCATGCTGCAGTCCCTTTTCTTCATCCTGTTGGGGTTTGGGGCATTGCATAGACACGTGCCTTTGTTTTTCAAGCCACCAGAAACAGGATTCAAATCGTGGCTGATCACGTGGGATCCAAACCTCTTAACCACTAGGCAACAAGACCGGCTCTCCTTATTCTCTGTATAGTTTTACCACATATGTCTGTAAACTTATGCAAGATAGAATTCAGTTTTTGCTATTTTCCAATTTTACAAATGGAATCATAGTTTGGATATTCTATGACTTGCTTCTTTTGTTCAACATCATTGCTTTTGAGATTCATACATTTTGATACACGTGGCTGAGTTTATTTTATTGCTATGTAGTGTTCCATTATCTGAATATAATGTCTCAAATATGTTTATCCATTCTAGTAGTGAGGGACATTTGGGAAATAACAGTTATTCTTTATTCTAAACCATACTGCTGTAAACATTCTTACATTCATATAGGCTCATTCACTTTTGCAAAACAAACATTCTTCAGGGCACACAGCAAGGACTAAAATTACTGAATAATGTAATAGTACCAATTTACATTCCTACCAGGAATGTGTAAGAGTCCTCATTCCCCTACAACCTTGCCAACCCTTGGTATTGTCCAGCTTCTGAATTTTTGCTAATCTTCTGTTGAGAAAAGGTATCTTCTTGTGGTTTTAGTTTGCATTTCTCTATTACTAGTGAGAACAAGTATCTTTTTTTGTAGAGGTTTTTGCTATAGGGCGTGCACGCTTGCCAGACAGACAGAGACAGAGAGACAGAAAGCGAGAAATCACCCCCGAGGAGGGATGGTCACACCACAATCCGTTCTCCTCTATTCTCCTCTCAGGATCTAGGGCAAACACGCACACGCGCCCGGCGTGAGTTTTAAGCCACCAGGTCTGGGACGCGAACTGCGGTCGACTATGTGGGAGTCCAACAACATAGCCATTACGCTAACTGCTGGTCCCAAAAGGTCCAATATTTTCAAAGCAATACTGTGAAAAAAGAATAAAGTAGGAGGCATCTCTCTTCTTTCAAAATATATTACAAGGCAGTGATAATTAAAACAGCATGTATTGACACAAAAACAGGCATATAGGCCAATGGATCAGAATAGAGAATTCAGAAATAAACTCTTAACATATACAGCCAACTGATTTTTTACAAATGGCACAAGACAATCCAGTGGAAAAATGAAACTCTCTTCAGCAAATGGCGCTGAGAAAGCTAGATATTCACCTGCATAAAAATGAAAATGGACCCCTATCACTCACTCATTAACAAAAATCAACTCAAAATGAATCAAAGATATAAATTTAAAATCTCAAACTGTAAAACTACTGGGGAAAACACAGGAGAAATTCTTGGATACATTGGCATAGGCAAAGATTCCTAAAAAAAGACCACGAAAGTACAAGTAATAATCCCCAAAATAAACAAGTGGGACTATATCAGGATAAAAAGCTTCTGCACAGCAAAAGAAACTATTGTTAGAGTGAAGAAACAACCCACAGAATGGCAGAATGGGAGAATTTTTTTTTTTTGAGAGGTTTTTGCTATAGAATGTGTGTGCTCGCCAGAAAGACTGAGACAGAGAGACAGAAAGCAAGAAATCACCCCCACCACAAGGTGGTGGGGGTGGATGGCCATGTTGCAATCCACTCTCTTCCATTCTTCTCTTGGGATCTTGGGCACGCATGCACACATGCCCATGTGCCGTTTAAGTCACCGGGTCTAGGACTCAAACTGCAGTCGACTACATAGGAGCAAAAACCTCCACAATTATGCTAACTGCTGGTTCCTGGAGAATAAATTTTTAAACTAAGCCTCAGATAAGGGACTGATAGGCAGACTATATAAGAGAACTCAAGCAGCTTACCCACAAAAAATAAATAATCTAATAAAAAAACAGTCAAATGAGATGAACATACAACTCTCCAAGGAAGACATATGAATGGCTAAAAAGCATATGAAAAATGTTCAACGTCTCTTATCATGAGAGAAATGCAAATCAAAATCATGAAATATCACTTAACCCCAATCAGAATGGCTAAGATTAAAAAAACAATAATAATAAGGACAAGTACTGGCAAGGGTTCTGTAAAAAAGGAACCTCCTACTCTGCTGGTGGAACGGTCAATTAGTACAATCACTGTAGACAACAATATGGAAGTTCCTCAAGAAACTACAAATAGAACTGCCATACAACCCAGTCGTCCTACTGTGGGGTATTTACCCAAAGGATAGGGAACTACTCAAAAAAACACTTGCACATCCATGTTTATTGCAGCATTAGTAACAACTGCTAAGACATGGAATCAGCCAATGCCCAAGAACAGAAGACTGGGTTGAAAAAAGATGGCACATATAAACTGTGGAATACTACTTAGCCATATGAAAGAAGAAAACAAACAAACAAATAAGACACTGACATTGTATACAAATTGGATGAATATGGAAGATTTCATGCTAAGCAAAGCAAGTCAGGCTATTAAAGACATACATTGTATACCTCTGCCCAATATATGCCAAATGTCTGTACTTTGTGACAAAAACTGAAAGATGGAAGGTATACTAGCAGGGAGGGCAACAGTAGGCACCAGAGGAGACAGTATAGGAGGTGGTGGGGAATAGATGGTGGGAGAGGAAAAATATTTAACAGACACATGAGTGAAAAGTTATCTGAGGGCCAGCAGTTGGGGTAATGGCTATGTCGCTAGACTCCCATGTAGTCAACTGTGGTTCAAGTCCCAGACCTGGTGTTTAAACTCACGCTGGGCGCGTGTGCGTGCATGCCCAAGAAGAGAATGGAGGAGAAGGGATTGTGGCATGGCCATCCCCCGGGGGGTGATTTCTCGTTTTCTGTCTCTCTGTCTCTTTCTTTCTGACAAGCACATGCACCCTATAGCAAAATCCTCTCCAAAAAAAAAAAAAGTTATCTGTTTATGATAATGTATATGGTGATATCTTTGATATGACTGATATGTACTGTATCCACGATGGATAAACTTATTTTGTACACTGTAAAGAGGCACAGCAATTAAATGAATAATTTAAAAGTATAAAAAATAAATGAAACAAAATAAAATAAATTAAAAATATCAACACTAAAAGGTAATGTCTCAAAATAGCAATAGAAGCTAGAAGGCAGTGGAATTTTATCTTCAATGTGCTAAAAGAAAATACCTGCTGACAAAATTCTATACCCAGTAAAAATATTATTCGAGAATCAAAGAAATGTATTCTCATCCACATTCAACAAGTAAACACATTTTTGGACAAGAAAGTCAAATGAACAAAAATGAAAACTCCAAAGATTTCATGAAAGAAACTTCTAGAGGAAGTACAAGATGATGATTCTAAACAATCTGAGACACAAAAAAGAATGTTTGGCAAAGAAAACCTTGAATATGGAGACAAATCTAAGTGAAAACTCGTTGTATAACATATAATAGAATAATTTTGAGAGACCAGCATTTAGCATAATGGCTATGTCGCTGAACTCCCATGTCGTTGACTGCGGTTTGATGGACCACACTGGTCCTGGACCCGGTGGCTTAAAACTCATGCCGGGCACATGTGCGTGAGTGCCCAAGATCCTGAGAGGAGAATGGAGGAGAAGGGATTGCGGCATGGCCATCCCCCTTGGGGAGTGAATTCTCACTTTCTGTCTCTCTGTCTCTCTGGCAAGCGTACGCGCCCTGTAGCAAAACCTCTCCAAAATAAATTAAAAATAAATAAATAAATTTTGCAAATAAGTTCAGAGTGAACAAATAGAATTAAAACTGTTCCAAATGTTCTTGATTTCTTAAAAGAGAGTTCTTTTTTTTTAAAGTTTATTTATTTATTTTTTCAAAGAGAGAGTGAATTAGAGAGAGAGAAAGGCAAGCAGACAGACAGGCAATTCAATGAGATTTCCCTACCATGATCTACCCTCCAATTCCAGTCAGCCTGGATCACTGGTACACATATGTCTGGCATACTCGGGAAGGTCTCTGGATGCAAACCCAGGACATCTATCATGTGGGTTCAGTTGTGTTACCACTATGTCACTGTCCTAGAAAAGGCAATGCATACTGATAGAAATAAAAACAAGGGCCAAGCTCTATGGCCTGGTGTTTAAGGCAGCCGGATCCCACATGATCAAACATGTGATTTTCGTTCCAGAGCCAGTGGCTTGAGAAACATGCTGGGCATGTATCCATGAATAACAAAAGTCCTTAAAGGAAAGAGAGAGAGAGAGAGATGGAGAAAGAATTGTGGGATGCCCATTCCTCATGGGGGTCACTTTCTCCTTTCCCTCTCTCTGTCTAGCGTATGTACCCTCTAGCAAAAATAAAAAAGAAAAAGGAAAAGCAAAGCAAATGAAAAACAAACCACTGTGTGGGCCAATGAGGACTTGACAATGTGCAAAAGAGCTCACAAAGGCAGCCAATTTGTACTTTGTGGTCTGGCTTCAAGGGAACAGTCCAAAAGATGCTCATAGAGAGAATCCACATTTCCCTATTCAGTAGCAAAAGACTTAGAAGAGGCACAAAGAAACCACTTAGAAAAAATATTTTACTTCAAATTCCTGAATTAAGCTTGACTCCCTGGAACAATGGGGGACACCAGCTGCATTTAGGGTTCTGTCTCAGAGCACAGCAGGAGGTCTGACAAGACTAACTTCATGCAGAGAGATGAGTCACTCACTCTGGTAAAGGATGTCAGAGGGGAAATGAGGAAAATAAGTCTATATTCCCTTGGTGGAGGAAAAAAAAAAAAGAGCCAGTAGCTACATGATGAAATGTTCTTTGGGAATAAATTAAAATGCCCTAAAGCTTCCTGGAATTCTCTCTTGATAATGAGCTAAATTAAAACAGAAAACTTGTGTTCTAAGAAGCATCAAAGACAAATTAAGTGTCAGAGAAAAAGTAAATTACGCATTTATCGACTGTTTTATGAGCTTATGGAGACAGTTCATTACAAAGTCCCTCTTCAAAAGATGATTCTTCTAGTAAAGAGAGCCAGTAGATGCCGAGTGATCAATACACACTGGAATATTTGCAGCAGATTCAGGGCAATTGCTGATTAAATTGTTTCAATATGTTTAAATAAATTGATTTGAAAAAGGCAGAAGGTCCTTTTTGTAATGGATTACTTCAGAGTTGAGTGGGACCACAAAAGGTGTGGTTTCTCTTCACCACAGTTGGGTTCTTGAATTGCCTCTAATACCTTTTTATACTCATAAACCCTTTCCTATTGGCTTTGGCAACCTCTGGTACGGAAATCCCAAGGAAACCAATTAGGTTGAGTTGAACAACCGGCAAGTGTTTATTACATACATCATGAGAATTCGGCAGCTCTGAGTTTCATAAAAAGATATACCTTAGACAAAACCAACAATTACATACATTTAGAGACTAAATCAAATATCTCATTGCTGGCACGTATACACCTCAACATTTATCCAGAATTAAGGACTTGACAGAATTAAGGACTTCACATTCAAAAGCTAAATGTTATCTTTTAAGAATGTTTATTGTTGGGGCCAGCAGGTGCCATGATGGTTGAGGCCCTGGGCTCCCACATGGCTGACCATGATTCCAGTCTCAGATCTTGTGGCTTGTTTTCTCACTTTCCCTCTCTCTCTCTGGTGAGTACACATGCCTTATATATATGTATATGTCTGTGCATGTGTATGTCTCTCTATATATGAATAAATGTATACACATATATGTATACACATATACATATATGTATAAACATCTACATGTATGTATAAACATCTACATATATAGACATACACATATCTAAAATGATAAATGAAATTAAAAAATAATTCTTTTAAAAAAAGAATGTCTACTGTTTGTAACAATAAATTTCAGTGGGACTTATGTGTAGCAAGGTACATGAGTTTATGTCAAACTGAGGGCCAAAATATTTATCTATTATATAAATATGTATACAATGTTATATAAGATACAATGTTGCCTTGAGAACACATGTACTTCCATTTTCCCCAGCACCCTCAAAAATTAGACTCACTGAATTTCTCTCTTCCTTTTTAGAGAGAGATTTTTGCTGTAAGGCACATGTGTTTGGTGAAGAGACAGAGAGAGACAAAAAGCAAGAAATCACTCCTTGGGAGGATGACCATGTTGCAATCCCTTCTCCTCCAGTCTCCTCTGGGGATTATAGGCATGCATGCACACACGCCCAGCCTGAGTTTCAAGCCTCCAGGTCTGGGACTTGAGCAGCAGCCAGCCATATGGAGTCTAGCAACATTACCATTATGCCATCTGCTGGTCCCATGGATCTCTTGGTTTTTTTAAAAAAGGTTTTTGTCATAGGGCACATGTGCTCACCAGAGAGACAGAGAGATGGAGAGAGACAATGAGAGGGAAAACAAGAAATCACTCTTAGGGAGGAAAGCCACACTGCAATCCCTTCTATTCCATTTTCCTCCTGGAATTCTGGGCACGCATGCACATGTGCCTGGTGTGATTTTCAAGCAACCAAGTCCAGGACTGAAAACATGGTCAGCCATGTGGAAGTTCAGTGCCTCAGCCACCATGCTATTGCTGGCCCCAATGAATCTCTTTTATAATGAAGAAAACAAAACATAACCAAAAACCAACTCTGCATATTCAAAGAGCATTGTGAATGTAATAAATCTCAAATAAACTTTCTCTTTGTGGCTGGTCACATCTGGTACTCTACCGTATGTAGACCAACAGGACTGAAGATCCCAGCCTACTTGTGAAAGAGAAATGGACTTTAGCCTGGTTTGGGTTGAGGCACATTCTTTCATGACTATTCTGTTGTAGGAAGACAACTAAGTTGGGAACTTAAGTTAATTCATCCACATTCAGTAAAGGGTTAGCAAAAGAACACTTTGAATGAATCTTTAAGAGGAAAATGGAATTGAAAATCTAAGTTTATTTTGGAAAACATTTTGCAATCCAGGCAGTTTTTCATAACATGCATTTTCCAAGACATTCTGGAAGACCACTTGTTGAGCTTGGTATAAATCAAGCCAAAACTCCTCCTTGACACTGAAAAACTGCTCACTTTTCAAATTTCTTTTGTTAATAAAATATATACTTTTAAAAAGTTTGCTATAGGGTGTATGTTCTTATGGAATGAGATGGAGACAGAAAGAGAGAAAGAGAGGTAGAAAGTGAGAAATCACCCTGGGCGGGGGGTGGCCACATTGCAATACCTCATCTTCTATTTTCTTAGGATTTGGGGAATGTACACACCTATGCCCATTATGTTTCCAAGCTGCCAGGCTGGGACTTAAACTGCACAGTTGACCATATGGGTTCCAGTGACCTTAACCTCAATGTTACCAGTTTCCTCTTTTGTATATACTTTTAAAGGACATGTCTGTTCACCAAAGACTTAGAAAATTATGCAGATATGATTTGGGTTTGGAACGGCTTACATAGTAACATTGTTAGATAACATTGATGTGAAAAAGAGCATCCTCCCTATTAAAGACAAAATCAGAAACAATGAGCATATTATTACGTTAGCTAGAATAAATGGATAAAGTGGAAGTAAATTATTATATTCAACAGTATGGTGAAAAGAAAGCAAGGAATGATTAGAAATATGTCATGTTGTTGCTGTAAGATGAACCATTATTGGTTTCTAGTTAGAAAGCTTTATTCCATCTGTAAACTACTAAGGGAGACACTTATTTCCTAGATAAGCTGTGGCAATATTTGCCTTGTTATTTTCTACATAAGAAGGCTGCAATTGTCTTTAATATTGCCTGTCATAACATCGACTCAGGTTCCTTGCCTGAAAAAACTCTGTGATGGAACAGTTCGTAAATTTCTGTTGAGTCTCTGGAAGAGTCATGAAGTATTTTTGCATATAAAAATATGTCATGAATTTTCAGGCAACCCAATAGATGTCATAAAGTATTCCATCTTTTCATTTTTCTAATTAAATGGAATTGACTCAGTGAACTTGTACTTATAGATACAATTTGCCAGTCTCATTTTCTTGAACTGTTTGTCTTTTTATTTTATTTCTGTTTTTGTTAATTCCCTCATAACTATGTCAGACTTCAAGGCCATTCCAATACTAGATGTGAAGAGGGATTATTATTATTATTATTATTTCAAGAGATATTTTTGCTATAGGGTGCAGGTGCTCACTGGAGAGATGGAGAGAGGGAAAGTGAGAAATCCCTTCCACCCAGGGGGAATAGCCATGCCTCAATCCCTTCTCCTCCATTCTCCTCTCAGGTTTTTGGGCACATATGCACATGTGCCTGATGAATTTCAAGCCTCTGGGTCCAGGACTCCAACCATGGTCGGCCATGTGGGAGTCTAGCACCTTAACCACTATACCACCTGCTGGCCCCCCGTGAGGAAGTATTATTTCAAAGCCAGTGCAATTGTATTTCTGGTCCATATCCCAGTATTATAGATGCAATAATGACTGCTGTGCCGGCTTGGCCTTTCCTTATCACTCATTTGCCTACACTCCCTGTCCTGCACTGAGGTCTTTCTCCATGTGCCTCACATTTGATCTTACTGTTTTACTCTATTTTTTTACTACTCCTTGTCACTGCCATTTTGTCATTTACCTTGATTTGCCACTAGACCTATAATGCTAACAGTTAGGAGTTCTTATTTCATTATTGCTATCATTGTTCCAAAGCAGAACTTGTAAAAAAATTTTATTTGATTGCATCATAAGGTGCATGAACTCACTAGAGAGAGATGGAAAGTGAAAAATGACCCCTGGGGGCTGGCCATAACCAGTCATAACCATAACTATTCTCCTCTTAAGATTTTGGACATGCATGCACAAGTGTCCAGTGTGCTTTTCAACCCACTGGGTCCAGGACTCAAATCATGTGATCAGCTATGGATCTAGCTGCCTTACCTCCCTGCCTCCTGCTGGCCCCAAAGCACAACGTTGTTAAACCCTGAAAAGCATCCCTCAATAAATGGTTTAGTTTGACATGGAATCAACAGTCTTCAAGGGCAACCTTCCAATCCAGACATGAAGTAATTATAGGACCAATGTCATGGATGAAAAGCAAGGGAAATTCAGCATGGTACCTAAGAAATAAAGACTACTAAAAATTCATAAGACCACAAAGAAAAAGAAAAGAAAATTTCTATAAGGGCCAGTAGGTGGTATATGGTTAAGGAAGCTAGATTCCCACAAGGTTGACTGCGGTTTGAGTCCTGGACTCAGCAGCTTGAAATTCATGCCAGGTATATTTGAATGTGTGGCCAAAAATCCCAAGAGGAGAATGGATGAGAAGGGGTTGTGGTGTGGCTATTCCCCAGCACTGGGCGCAGGGGTGATTTCTCACTTTCTATGTCTCTCTGTCTCTCCAGAGAGCACATGCATCCTATAGCAAAAATATCTCCAAAAAAGCTTGCTATAAATCTGGTAGCACTATACATTGTTAACTACTCACTCAATTGCCATTTCCCCTTAGTTTCTTTAATAATACAATAACAATTTTGTGAGGTACCCATTGACCATGACCTTGAGAAGAAGCTAAAATCCTTCAACTCTTGTGAGTAAATCTTAATTACTCTAATACAGTCATGAAAATTATACTCTCCTAACCATGGCTGGTTTAGGAATGGGAATATGACACCATTGTAGCCAATGAGGAAAGTCATTGCAGCCAATGTGGGAAAGGTTAAGGAAGGTTTTCCTCAATGCCAGAAGGTGTACTAAATGAAGACATTCCTTGTTCTGCTTGTGAATGGTTTTATGTAAGATTATAATGGTTGGTGCTATGCAACCATTCTGTGACTGTGAGTTTCCAGCCTGGAGATGAAAGAAAACAACAGTAGAAATTCTGGAAAAAGTTGAGTACTTGATGAGGTTGTGAAGACACTAAATTAAGCCATTCCGAGAGCTGTATTACCTTTAAATTTCCAGTCATGCGATTTACCATGTTTTATTAGTGTTTGCCACTTTTTTTTTTTCTTTTTTTGGAGAGGTTTTTGCTATTGGGCACATGCACTCGCCGGAAAGAAAGAGACAGACAGAGAGACAGAAAGCGAGAAATCAACCCTCAGGGGGGATGGCCATGCCGCAATCCCTTCTCCTCCATTCTCCTCTTGGGATCTTGGGCACGCACACACACGCGCCTGGAGTGAGTTTAAGCCGCCAGGTCCGGGACTTGAACTGTGGTCGACTACATGGGAGTCCAGTGACATAGATATTATGCTAAACTGCTGGTCCCAATGTTTGTCACTTTTAATGTGGTTTTCTATGCAATTGCAGCTAAATGCGCTCTGACATAAATTGGCCAAATGCTATTAGTTCTTTTAACATTTGGTTATTTCCAGTGAAGAAGTTTAAGGGTGTTTCAAGGATCCTAAGGCTGATTTTAATCATGATGACCTTCAGCAGTAACATGAAAATCTTTGATGGCTTTCTTATTCTGAGAGTCATATAATTTAAACACATCTGTGATTACATTTTATCTATGAATAAAACAGTTGACACACACAATGCACAAAGAAAAATAAGGCTCTTGTGTGAAAAATAACAATATATTATTTTTTTTAGAAAACATTTTCACCTAGGACATCTATTGAGTCACTCTAAACTGTGGACATTGCCTTTGAATTATCACTCATATCCACCCCTTCAGCTGTCTTTCAAGCCAGGGCTTTATCCCACGTCTGACCTATATAACAACAGGGTCTAATATGGTCTTTGGTCCTCATCTTTTAACCTCAACCCTGCCTTTTTCCAATTTTTCACCCTGCTTCTCTGAGTCATTCTTCTTCAAAAACTTTTGCTGGATTTTTACTGCCTACCAGTCCATTTACATTGATGATAAAACGACACATTTTTCTGAATTAAAATACAAGTACATTTTGGTACCAAAAGTATTTGAAGTCTATGAATTATTTTTCATTATCTGTATTTCCACAAGCTTTTTTAAAAAAGAAGTTATTTCACAAATTGGTTTAATCATATATATTTATTAGGATTAAACTAATAATAACAAAAAAACACAAAATCAAACAAAAGAAAATAAAAAAACATTTTCGCTGAGGAATATTTTATAAATACTAACACTGGCTAGTGAAATATCTTATGTAATCAAATTCTATCGGTGCATGAAGTCTTGAGTGATTTTAATTCAGACAGCATGGATGGAAAATTTGTATCTGAACATAGCACTTGAGACTGATTATTATTAGGTGTCTCTTACATTTCCATTTTTTTTCCCCTGGTGCTTGTGTTCTAGTGGGGGGAAGGGAGAGAAAGACAAACTTACAGATACATTCATAAAAGAGTTGTCTTATAAGTAGAAAGTGATAGAAAGAAAAGTAAAACATGGACTTGGCTTGTTTATTTCACCTGACCCAGATCATAGAAGTGACTTGAGAGATAACATTCTTAATCTTTCCGAGGATACTGCCCAGCCATTACCATTCTAGGTGTATACGAAGTTCATTCCTTACACACAGTGAATGTCAGGCTGAGCCAGGGTGAAATGAAGAGTAGCTGAGATGGGATCTTAGATGACACACTGTGGGTGGCCCCTCTGAGAAGGGTGATCTAGAGGGTGATCTGTAAACAACCCTCAGACTAAGCTGTGTGAATAACTAAGGGGGAAGGAGGGTGCTAGACAAGGAAGAGAAAATACAAATCCCCCAGAAAGTAGAACTTGGTGGTCTGAGGACCACTTGAGATTAGAGCAGAGTGAGTGAAGAGTGACTGAGTATCTCTTAAATTTCAGTAGAATTTAGATCTTTTGCTCCAAATATCTAAACATTTTTAAAAAGATCAATATTGAATGGAAAGCAGAACAATTTCCAAAATTATGTTCAAATTTATTCCACTTCACTTATGCATAATCAGTCTGAGAAAGGGGCTATGAATTTCTGAATTGTATATTTGTATGAAAAACATACATTAGCAACATATCTAAAGAATGATTAATTCTTGCTTGTGAATCTATATTACCAAGCCTAAACAGTTTAGGAATCAAAAAATATTTAATAAATACCTTGTATACTATAACAAATATGAACTCAGAAGAACTAACCATGAAAATATATTTAAAATTAGCTACAAGAAATCTATAAGAAGTAAATTGGTGAATGGAATACACAATTAAATACAACACTTTTGAATGTCATGGACTAACAAAGCAGAACATTTTGGAGTAGATATTTTAAATTGCAGATGGGATGAAAACACTCAAAAGCACATTTTTTAGAAACAGAAAAATATTTGGTGAGGAGTCCAAATAGATGGAATGTTCTAAAACTGAGATGCTGTTTGTTAACCCGAAAGCATTTGATTGATAAAGATACAGTGTGTGGAAAGTTAATTCATGAATAATTGATTTTAACCAAGCAATGAGCAAAAGAAAAATTGTAAATGGTGCCCAGTGAACTGTTACTATGGGGAGAAATTATTTGCTTTTTTTCTGGTTTATAAAAATATTTTGTTGGATAAAAACCAGGGTAATTTTGGTGCAGTTCATGATCTGGTGAACACAGCCTCCTTCCATTACAAAATGACATCAGTTCTTGAGAGCTGAAGAAATGAAGATACATGGCCAGTCCCTGAATGTGGATCTTGCAATTAGAATTCGCTGGGGGCAAGGGGCACTTTAAAAATACTTAAGCTAGGGAACCAGCAGTTAGCGTAATGGCTATGTCGCTGGACTCCCAAGTAGTCGACCGCGGTTCGTGTCCCGGACCCGGTGGCTTAAAACTCACGCCGGGTGCGTGTGCGTGTGTGCCCAAGATCCCAAGAGGAGAATGGAGGAGAAGGGATTGCGGCGTGACCATCCCCACTGGGGGGTGATTTCTCGCTTTCTGTCTCTATGTCTCTCTCTGTCTGTCTGGCGAGCGCACGCGCCCTACAGTGAAAATCTCTCTCAAAAAAAAAAAAAAATACTTAAGCTATTCCCCAAACCAGTTGAAGCCAAATACCTGGATGTAAATTCTGTGCAACTTTTAAAAGTTCACCTAGTTGATGATTAATATTTACTGAATATTGCTGTAAAGATTTTTACTGTTATTGAGAAAGCTGTATGTGTTTCACATACGAGAACTGAGCTGAGACTGTGTGCACAGTACTTACGTGAACTAGGAAGGTTTTATTCTTATTGAATGAAAATAAAATGAAATTACTGTATAGTGTTATTCAGTTTCATTTACCTTGGGCTTTTCATCCAGGATCTGCTGGCGTATCTCCTTGTGTTTCTCTATGAGTTTTTCTTGCCGTTTACTTTGCGCTTCTTCTAACTATGAGAAAGTTACAAGGAAAGTCATTTTCACCTAAATGTTCAAGTTCAGGTTTACAATTGAAAGCTTTTAAGATCTATGGCATATACATATATCTATATTTGTTAACCTAGTCAAGAACTGCTCTTATTTATTTATTTTCCATAGAATGTGTGCACTCCCTGGAGAGAAACAGTGAGAGGGAAAGTAAGAAATCACCCTCCCAGTGGAGATGGCCACACCATAATCCCTTCTCCTCGAATCTCCTCCTGAGATTTTGGGTATGCACACACACATCCCTGGCATGATTTTCAAGCTGCCGGGTCCAGGACTCAAACCATGGTAGGCCATGTGGAAGTCCAGCACCTTAACTACCATACCATGTGTTGACCCCAGAACTGCTCTTATTTGACTGGCCTCATTGTCTAATGGTTAAGAGAGCTATTTCCAATACAGTCACCACATGGTTTGAATCCCAGCCCCACTGACATGAAAAAACCCTGGGTGCCTATGTATGTGCCCCAACTCCTGACAGGATACAGAAATGGAAGAGAAGGGATTGCAGTATGACCATGCCCATTGGAGGGGGTGCTTTCTCCTTCTCCTTCTCTCTCTGATTCTGAGTTTCTCTGGGGAGTGGCTTTTATACATATTAGATTCTATAGTTCAGTGTTGAAGCTGGGTGATGGGTGCAAGGCATGTGGATGGTGATCAAGGGACTACTCTTACATTTTTGTAAATGTTTGAACATTTTCATAACATCAAATTAAAAAAAATAAGAAGGACTGCTTCTGGAGATTTCCATCTTCTCTATCATTGATGCCTACTTGACAACTAAAGGTTCCTTCAAGAAAATGCCCCTATATATCATGGTTTAGAACTTCTGATTTTGAAAGTGATTCCTGACTGTGTAGGAGGGATTTTCTAAAAGTTCACAGAAAACACATATTATAGAACAACAAAAAAAAAAAAAAAAAAAAAAAAAAAAAAAAAAAAAAAACTAGTATTTAAACTATTTTTGTACCAAAATAAACTCATACATAATTTCCATTTTTCCATAAACTTTGGGAAGTCCCCTCATATCTTTAGGTGGACCCCCTTATACAGTGGTTTGCAATTAAGGTTGTAGAAATATAGATCAGGAAGTGCTAGCTCTGTGACATAGCTCTGTTAGGGACTGGTGAGAGATGGCTACAGGGATGATGTTTCCTTCCAGATGCCCACAAGGAGCTCACCAAACAGTCAAGCATAGTTTGCAAAGGAGAGAGCGTGATGAACCGACATACATACCCTCTTGATGTACTGCACTACCTCCTGGATATATGATCGGATCATCTCTGTCTTCTCCCTAAGAGTAAGGGATGTGAATAGACAATTATATTAGCTCATCTGGAACATACTACCGTGGATATCTGAGATTTCTACATGGAAGTTTACAGAACTCTCAGTATTCTTATGACTGCTAGTACAAACCACTACCCTCTGAACAAAGGTCAGGATTGTCCCAGGGCATGCACTCTGTTTTCATAAATGCCAGGAAGGTTGCCTGATGATGTGGGAAGTGAGAATGTAGCCTTTCCCAGAAGGAAGCTCCTGATAAACTCATTATGTAAAAGGCCCTGTGTACACATTACTCTTATATTGAACAGCTCTTTTAGAGTTCAGTTTAAAAACCTTACAAAAGGGATCTTTAGGGAGGCTAATTAGAAAAGAAACTTCACAGAAAGGCCCTTGTATGGTTAATAACCTGATCTTCTTCTAACAGACTAACATAATTCCCAGATACAAGGTGGGGGAGAGCTGGTACTTCATACTTACTCTTCCATCTGGCTTTTGTCTTTGGATTTTGCTTCTGTTATCTTCTCCTGCCTCTTTTTATCCATTTTCTTCTTCAATTCCTTCTTCTCTCTAAAGTTGAAATGGAGGTAGAAGAGGTGGGAAGCAAATTAAATGGCAATGTGTGTTTAATAAATTTATATACACATGTCAATGGGAATGAGAATGAAGGCTTACTTCTCACAGATTTCTTTGAGCTTCTTTAATTGATTGTTCTGACATTCTTCAGCAACATCCGTCAACTTTTGAATAAGCTGGGAAAAGAAAATTGCAGTTTGCTGTTTTATATGATCACAGAGTCTCCTTCCCCTACCTCAAACAATAATATCTATAGTTAGAAAATCTGTGTTGGTAGACCAGTTGGTGGCACAGGGGTAAAACAGGACACTCTGTGAGCAGGTCTACATGGAAAGGTTCCTGGTTCATGTCCAAAGACCTCCCTGAGTATGCAGAGCAAGTGTATGCCTATGATCTGGGGCCAACCAAAGGCTAGAGGTTTACTGCAGCATTAAAACGCTGTGGAGGTGTGGTTGATTTCTCTCTCTCTCTCTGTTTTAATCCCTCTCCCATGCACTCATGGAAGAAATAAATAAATTTTAACAAAAGGAAAATCTGGGGTGGATGGTTAACAATAATTAAAAGTGCCAAATATTTCACATTAGCATGAAGACATAACTTAAAACCATCATACTCTCTTAGCCTATGGGTTTCAATATGAAATTCTTCCTATTATCTATTTCTAACTAAACATAATTATTTTGATTTTTGTGCCAGTTACTGAATCTTGGGTCAGTACAAAGACAACTAAGAGTGTGGGCCCAAGGTTCCAATCTGTACTCTATGACTTCTTAGAAATTGAGGTGGGGCAAGGGACTACATTTTCTGACCCTAAGTTTTCTTTGTTGTAAATGGAATTATCACTGGCTTTATCTCTTGGAAAAACTGAGAAGCTTAAACTAAAGTGTATGATTCAAAGGTAAGTGATAACTAAGAGTAAGTTATAATTCTTGGTCTCCAGCTCCTTTATTCATTGTTGAAAAGCTTCCAGGATGACATGAGTTTCCTCTCTTAAAAATCAATGTTTGTTGTCCTTGTGTGGATAACTTCCAAATGACACAGGACCATCACAAATTCTCCTCTATGCTGCACTTGACCTTCGAATACATCACTGTGAACACACTTATTGTATTGTCTTATCAAGCCAAACTTAGAGAGGGCAGCATCCTCATTTCCATATCCTTGACACTCTGCACAATTCCTAACATTCAACAGATGCCCAAGAAGTGCTTGTCAATTACACAAAGGTCTGTCCATCTCTTTTCTTTCTTTATTCCACTTGAAGGACATACTACAATTGCTCAGGCTGCTATAGCAACTAGATTCAACCCTTCTTAAAGGAGTATGAGATGGATGCTGTGGACTTCCTTTGAGGCTCACAGCTATTTTCATTTTTTTTTTTTTGAGAGGTTTTTGCTATAGGGTGCGTGCTCTCGCCAGACAGACAGAGAGAGACAGAGAGACAGAAAGAGAGAAAGCACCCCCTGGGGGGAATGGCCACATCGCAATCCCTTCTCCTCCATTGTCCTCTAGGGATCTTGGGCATGCATGCACACATGCCCGGCGTGAGTTTAAGCCACCAGGTCCGGGACTCCAACCGTGGTCGCCTACGTGGGAGTCCAGCAACATAGCCATTACACTAACTGCTGGTCCCTGGCTCACAGCTATTTCTAACCGATGGAGATTCTCTTTTCAAAAATATATAATACCAGGTGAGTCTTATAAAAGTGGCTTCAAAATGTTTGTAAAAAAAAAAAAAAAGGAAATAAAATATAAATTCACTTTGGTGCAAAAAATTGTACATAGCTTTTTTCAGAATATGTATTTTCCATGAACTTTTCAAAGACACCCCCCCCCCTTATATAAGGAGTAACTCTAACGGTGACAAGGCAATATAATCATATTCTAGCATACAGTTATCAATAATTCATATGTGGTGGACATGGTTTGAAGAGCTTTGTGTATATTAATTTATTTAATTCTGAGAATTGCCATAGAAGGTTAGTACCATTATCTTCATTATATATATGAACACATTTACCCATCAGGCTCAAGGCTAAAGAGTTGTCAAATCTGGGCACAAACCTAGAAAATTCAGACTCCATAACTTAGGACCTTCACCACTATCCCATGCTACCTTTGCTTTATGTATTTACTTATTTATAATTTGCCAGAGGGTGCTGCTTGCTGGAAAGAAACAGAGAGAGAGAGAAAGAGAAAGCACCACCTATGGGAGATGGTTATGTGTGGTCCTTCTCCATTTCTCTTTCCTGTCAAGATTTTGGGCATACATGTACATGCATCTGGAATGTCTTTCAAGGTGCCAGGTCTGGGAATTGAACTGTGCTTCAGCCATATGGGATCTATCTACTTTTACAACCAGGCCATGGACTGGCCTGCATTATTTATTTGAATCCGTTTATTCATTCCTTCCATTAGAGAAAGAGAGACAACATCTCCACCAGGGTTTTGATGCTACAATTCAGCCTCTACCCCCTCACTTGAACCAATCCTGGATCATATATTTCATGTACCTGGCATTCTCAGAGAATTTTCCAGATGCAAACCTGGAACCTTCCGGTATGCACAGCCTCAGGAAATACATTTTATGGCTGTACCACTGTCTGGTCTCAATGAAAGAAAAATTACTTTTTAAAAAATAGTCTTCTTATTTAGGAGGATAAAAGGAGTCAGGAAAGAGATGCTCTTAGAGCATTACACTAGGAATCCATATTCATTTAAAATTAACATGAAATTTGATGCATTCATCTGTGAAGTGGATTAAATCTGAACAAATATTAACTGGGGCTTGAGCCAACAGAAAGCCTATTTGATCATTCAAAAGAGATTGCCTGATCATGACTGTCACAATGAAATAAATCATGAAATATTATAGCTTTGAAGAAGTGCCATTTATCACACTGTCTAGTTGTCAAATTCTGGTGTGCAAAGACTTGGGTCATTTCCATGGGGACTCCCACATGCCTCAACTCTGGCTGAAAGTGTCCTCACTCCAGCACCTTCCCTTCCCCAGGATATCTTTTTCCTTTTCCATTCACCCCAAGCAGTTAACACAAATTTATCCTAGAATTCCCCACCTTGGCTGCAATATCAGGATCATCTGGGGCAACTTCTTAGAAACACAGATTTCAGCCTGGTGCCCTGGTATATGCCTATAATCTCAGCTACTTGGGAGACTGAGGCAGAAAAATTGTGTGTTCAAGGCTAAACTAGGCAAAATAGTGAGACCCTATCTCAAAAAATCCCCCAAAATAACAACAACAAAAATATCTATCTGTCTATCTATCTATCTATCTATCTATCTATAGATTTAAGGACTGATTTGTAGGCCTATGGACTGCAAAAGTCCAGAGGTAGGGTCCAAGAATCAGCATTTCAATATTTTCAAAATCTCCTCATGTGACTTGGATACCTGCATGTTTGGCCAGACTTGGAGGAGAAGAGGGTCTCAGTGGACCCTCCTAGCACTCAATTTATTTATTTATTTATTTATTTATTTTTGAGAGATTTTTGTTATTGGGTACATGTGCTTGCTAGAGAGACACAGAGACAAAGAGACAGAAACCAAGAAATCACCCCCAAGGAGGGATGGCCATGCCACAATCCCTCCTCCTCCATTCTCTTCTTGAGATTTGGGTATGCATGAGCACGTGCCCAGCATGAGTTTTAAGCCACAGGGCCCAGGACTTTTCAAAGCGCAGTCGAAGATGTGGGAGTCCAGCAATGTAACCACTATGCCATCTGCTGGTCCTACTAGCACTATTTTGAATTCAGTGACCATCATTCTGATTCTATGTTCTCATCTTTATCCATCACTTCACTCCAGGTATTTTCTTCCCTTCTTATTATTCCAGCATCTGCTCACATTTTATGCTTTTCATCCACTTGTTATCTTCAACCTTAGCAACATTGACATCTAATCAATGCGACTAGGGAACCCGAGTGCTCACCACCTTTCTGCCCACTCAGTCTGACTTTTATTTTGGTTTGATTCCAGTCCCCACACAAATAAGCAGCACCATACTCCCTCAAGATTCCCCAGAAGGTTCAGGTCTGTGGTATCCTCTTGCCTCCCTCTCTGCATCTCCCTCAGAACCTCTGTGAGTTTGGTACAGTGCCTGAAGGTACTTCGGCATAGGGTTTAGGAATCACAACTTCATCTTCCTAATCGGGTACCAGTGGCAAACCACTCGCACACAACATTCTCTCTATCTCTAGATATACTCTAGCTCTAAACTTTATTTCCTGTAGAAGTATTCACCATTCTTCAATAACCTAGGTAGTATTTTGCTCTCAGAACCATCCACACACACACACGGGTTTTAACAATTTTTTTCTTATGTTATTCTTTCACCTTCACGATACTCCCATTTGAATCAGAGACAGCTCAGATGTGGGCTAGTCTCCTGACTGAGAAAGTCATGTAGGACTGGGCTGCTCCAGATCTTCTGATAAGGGAGTGGACACAGTCCAGGTTTCCCTTTTTCCATGCCCTTTTCCTTTCTAAACAGCCTTTGTGATTTTCCCTTTGAGTGCCCAGATAACTCTAGGTCTTGTTCCATTAATTAGATTCTTCTAGATAACATTACAGATATTTACCTTTGGTGTGTGACTACTTTATAATTCTATCTGAAAAGGATATCACTATTACAATTTCCCTTTCTTAATGATTTCATCTAAAGTTGACTTATTTCTCTCTTCCATGAGAGAGCGAGAGTCAGAGAGAGAGAGAGAAACACACACACACACACAGAGCATACCACCAACAGGGTCTCTCTCTCTCTCTCTCTTTTTTTTTTAGTTTTTGCTATAGGATACATGTGCTCACAAGAGAAAGTGAGAAAACACACACCAGGAAAGATGACCACACCACAATTCCTTCTCTAGTTTCCTCTTGGGATTTTGAGTATTCACACACATGTGCCAGGTGTTTTTCAAGCTGCCAGGTCTGAGACTTGAACCACCCAATTGGCTATGTAGAATCCAGCTGCCTAACCATCCTGCCACCAGCTGGCCCACCACCAACAAGTCATTGATGTTACAATCCACCCATAACTAAAACCAGCCCTGGGGAGCACACATGCACCTGGTGTGCTCAGGGAAGTCTGTCTCTGGACATGAACTTGGAATCTTCCCATGTGGGTTAGTCTTGCAGAGCATCACATTATTGCTGTGCCACCATCCAACTCCTCTTTTCTAATTTTTTGGCATCCCAGGCTCTACATAAAATAGACACTCAAAAAATGATTGTAAATGAAATCTTTGTTTCAAAACTGCACTGACCCCAACCTCAAAGACAGCTATATAACTTCACATCAAAGCTATGACCTATCTCATTGGAAATACCTTTTAAAACTGCACAATTTTGTATTTAACAAGCTAAGTGTTGCCCTTTCAAAAACATGTGCCTTGGGACCAGCAGCTAGCGTAATGACTATGTCGCTGAGCTCCCATGTAGTCGACTGCGGTTCGTGTCCCGGATTCGGTGGCTAAAAACTCACGCCGTGAGCGTGTGCGCGTGTGTGCCCAAGATCCCGAGAGGAGAATGGAGGAGAAGGGATTGCAGCATGACCATCCCCCGGGGGGTGATTTTTCGCTTTCTGTCTCTCTGTCTCTCTCTGTCTATCTGGTGAGTGCATGTGCCCTATGGCAAAAATCCCTCCAAAAAAAAAAAAAGAAGAAGAAAGAAAAAAGAAAAAAGAAACATGTCCTAATGTGAAATCCAAACATATTTTTTTAAAATGTGCTTTGTGGTCAGCAGGTGACATGGTGGTTGGGGTGCTGGACTCCCACGTGGCTGACCATGATTCGAGTTCCAGACCTGGCAGCTTGTTTTCTTATTCTCCCTTTCTCTCTCTCTCTGGTCGAATTGAAGAAGAAAAATCAACAAATACAATTAAATAAATAATTCTTTTTTTGTTGTTAAAAGTGCCTTTTGCAGATAACTCATGAAAGTGGTGTTTCCTCAGAATCTTGGAGAATATATA